>NW_027640954.1:0-467510 GCF_949752795.1 Hyperoodon ampullatus | reverse complement strand
ACTATGGAATAGACAAGACCTACACCGTCCTCAGCGAAAGGGACTCAAAACCCCATATTTCCCACAGAGGAAAATATCTGACTAGTAAGAATCTTAAAACCTATGTATTGATATGTCTCCGTAAGGGAATCAAGTGTGTCTAGACTGGCATAAACATGGCAGTGAGAATCAGCTCAAACACACTATAAAAAGGAATTTCAAAAACAAAACAAAAAAACTGGGAAATTCTTTACAATTCCTTCAGGGTCTCTGATGAAAGCTGGAATGACCCTATCTACAACGACAGCTGGATGTGGCATAAGGAGGGACACTTGGGACTGAGACGATTGGTGAGATTGGGTGAGCAAATGCAGACCCTTTAAAGCAATAATGCATGGCACCCATTCCATGGGTCCGAACTCTCCAGGTTGAAGGGAATATTACTACAGCTATAACATGTGCGGGAAACCTAGAGAACGGACACACTGTGAATACGAAAGGTTTCTAAAACTCAACGAATAGTCCCTCTCCTGGTGCTCCGGTTTGACTTTCCGTCTGCTTTACTATCAACCTCCCAACTTGGAGAGACAGCCCCTTTAACCTCTTGGTTCGCACAGGTTGCCAATTTGGCAGAGGATGAAAGGGAAGAGGGAGAACCAATGAGAGAGTAGCTGTTAGGCATTTGGACGGGCACATATCACTGTAATTTCCCGGCAGGAAGAAGAATTAACCAAATTCTCAGCCACCCACCGGGAACCAGTATAGGTCCTGAACCAAAATTTTGGACTTGCGGTCAGCTCACCAAAAACGAGTTGAAAAATGGAGCTCAGGGCCACAGCCATTCACAAACTGGCCGAGTAATAAAGGACAACTATCGTCCAAAAATCTGTTGAGGGAAGGCAACGAGGCGGACTTGAAAGCGAGGCAGAATAGCAGGAAACAGATTTCAAGAGGTACATTGGAATCGCCTTTAAAGCACAGGAAGAGGGGCACAACTTCGATAATGATGCACTTGGCCAAAAAGGGCGTATGCGTTTTCTCCTGAATATATTCAGGAGAAAACGCATACGCCCTTTTTGGCCAAGCAAGCAAGCGGGCAATGCAAATCTGCACTACAAAGAAGTATCACTTCCCACCGGTCAAAAGGGACATCCACAAAATGTGTAAGAACAAGAAAGGCAAGACAGGCCCTGGAGAACAGGGAGCCTTGTTATGCTGATGGGCGGGATGTAAATTGCCAACTGCCTCTCTGGAGGAGTGCATTCTGTTCCCTAAAACAAGTAAAGAACAGAGCTACAGAGCCAAGGGCACTACCAGTCTAGGGAATATACCTTGGGAAAACTGAAAATCAATAAGACAGAGCCACCCCAAAATTTAGGGCTGCACTGCATACAAGGACCTCAACTTGGATACATCTTAAGTATCCAGAAAATATAAACATGGTTCAAAAAATTGTGGTACTTACGTACGATGGAATATCCCTCAGCCATGAAATCAATGTCATAAGACCAGTAGCAGCAAAATGGGTGGATTCAGGTACGATGATTCTAAGTGAAATAAGTCACACAGAAAAAGAAACTTATCATAAGATATCACTTATGAAGATCCTGTAAACATGGCTACACTTGAACTGAGTTAGGAAAGAGAACAGTGTCTCACATTTAGAAAACACTCTTATACCTGCTTAAGGGGGAAGGAGAGGTGGGGTGATGCATAAAACCAGAGTTTGATATAAGCACAGGTACCGTTCCAAAATCCAACTATGGAATAGTCAAGACCTACACCGTCCTCAGTGAAAGGGACTCAAAACCCCATATTTCCCGCAGAGGAAAATATCTGACTAGTAAGAATCTTAAAACCTATGTATTGATATGTCTGCGTAAGGGAATCAAGTGTGTCTAGACTGGCATAAACATGGCAGCGAGAATCAGCTCAAACCCACTATAAAAAGGAATTTCAAAAACAAAACAAAAAAACTGGGAAATTCTTTACAATTCCTTCAGGGTCTCTGATGAAAGCTGGAATGACCCTATCTACAACGACAGCTGGATGTGGCATAAGGAGGGACACTTGGGACTGAGACGATTGGTGAGATTGGGTGAGCAAATGCAGACCCTTTAAAGCAATAATGCATGGCACCCATTCCATGGGTCCGAACTCTCCAGGTTGAAGGGAATATTACTACAGCTATAACATGTGCGGGAAACCTAGAGAACGGACACACTGTGAATACGAAAGGTTTCTAAAACTCAACGAATAGTCCCTCTCCTGGTGCTCCGGTTTGACTTTCCGTCTGCTTTACTATCAACCTCCCAACTTGGAGAGACAGCCCCTTTAACCTCTTGGTTCGCACAGGTTGCCAATTTGGCAGAGGATGAAAGGGAAGAGGGAGAACCAATGAGAGAGTAGCTGTTAGGCATTTGGACGGGCACATATCACTGTAATTTCCCGGCAGGAAGAAGAATTAACCAAATTCTCAGTCACCCACCGGGAACCAGTATAGGTCCTGAACCAAAATTTAGGACTTGCGGTCAGCTCACCAAAAACGAGTTGAAAAATGGAGCTCAGGGGCACAGCAATTCACAAACTGGCCGAGTAATAAAGGACAACTATCGTCCAAAAATCTGTTGAGGGAAGGCAACGAGGCGGACTTGAAAGCGAGGCAGAATAGCAGGAAACAGATTTCAAGAGGTACGTTGGAATCGCCTTTAAAGCACAGGAAGAGGGGCACAACTTCGACAATGATGCACTTGGCCAAAAAGGGCGTATGCGTTTTCTCCTGAATATATTCAGGAGAAAACGCATACGCCCTTTTTGGCCAAGCAAGCAAGCGGGCAATGCAAATCTGCACTACAAAGAAGTATCACTTCCCACCGGTCAAAAGGGACATCCACAAAATGTGTAAGAACAAGAAAGGCAAGACAGGCCCTGGAGAACAGGGAGCCTTGTTATGCTGATGGGCGGGATGTAAATTGCCAACTGCCTCTCTGGAGGAGTGCATTCTGTTCCCTAAAACAAGTAAAGAACAGAGCTACAGAGCCAAGGGCACTACCAGTCTAGGGAATATACCTTGGGAAAACTGAAAATCAATAAGACAGAGCCACCCCAAAATTTAGGGCTGCACTGCATACAAGGACCTGAACTTGGATACACCTTAAGTATCCCAGAAAATATAAACATGGTTCAAAAAATTGTGGTACTTACGTACGATGGAATATCCCTCAGCCATGAAATCAATGTCATAAGACCAGTAGCAGCAAAATGGGTGGATTCAGGTACGATGATTCTAAGTGAAATAAGTCACACAGAAAAAGAAACTTATCATAAGATATCACTTATGAAGATCCTGTAAACATGGCTACACTTGAACTGAGTTAGGAAAGAGAACAGTGTCTCACATTTAGAAAACACTCTTATGCCTGCTTAAGGGGGAAGGAGAGGTGGGGTGATGCATAAAACCAGAGTTTGATATAAGCACAGGTACCGTTCCAAAAACCAACTATGGAATAGACAAGACATACACCGTCCTCAGTGAAAGGGACTCAAAACCCCATATTTCCCGCAGAGGAAAATATCTGACTAGTAAGAATCTTAAAACCTATGTATTGATATGTCTGCGTAAGGGAATCAAGTGTGTCTAGACTGGCATAAACATGGCAGCGAGAATCAGCTCAAACCCACTATAAAAAGGAATTTCAAAAACAAAACAAAAAAACTGGGAAATTCTTTACAATTCCTTCAGGGTCTCTGATGAAAGCTGGAATGACCCTATCTACAACGACAGCTGGATGTGGCATAAGGAGGGACACTTGGGACTGAGACGATTGGTGAGATTGGGTGAGCAAATGCAGACCCTTTAAAGCAATAATGCATGGCACCCATTCCATGGGTCCGAACTCTCCAGGTTGAAGGGAATATTACTACAGCTATAACATGTGCGGGAAACCTAGAGAACGGACACACTGTGAATACGAAAGGTTTCTAAAACTCAACGAATAGTCCCTCTCCTGGTGCTCCGGTTTGACTTTCCGTCTGCTTTACTATCAACCTCCCAACTTGGAGAGACAGCCCCTTTAACCTCTTGGTTCGCACAGGTTGCCAATTTGGCAGAGGATGAAAGGGAAGAGGGAGAACCAATGAGAGAGTAGCTGTTAGGCATTTGGACGGGCACATATCACTGTAATTTCCCGGCAGGAAGAAGAATTAACCAAATTCTCAGTCACCCACCGGGAACCAGTATAGGTCCTGAACCAAAATTTAGGACTTGCGGTCAGCTCACCAAAAACGAGTTGAAAAATGGAGCTCAGGGGCACAGCAATTCACAAACTGGCCGAGTAATAAAGGACAACTATCGTCCAAAAATCTGTTGAGGGAAGGCAACGAGGCGGACTTGAAAGCGAGGCAGAATAGCAGGAAACAGATTTCAAGAGGTACGTTGGAATCGCCTTTAAAGCACAGGAAGAGGGGCACAACTTCGACAATGATGCACTTGGCCAAAAAGGGCGTATGCGTTTTCTCCTGAATATATTCAGGAGAAAACGCATACGCCCTTTTTGGCCAAGCAAGCAAGCGGGCAATGCAAATCTGCACTACAAAGAAGTATCACTTCCCACCGGTCAAAAGGGACATCCACAAAATGTGTAAGAATAAGAAAGGCAAGACAGGCCCTGGAGAACAGGGAGCCTTGTTATGCTGATGGGCGGGATGTAAATTGCCAACTGCCTCTCTGGAGGAGTGCATTCTGTTCCCTAAAACAAGTAAAGAACAGAGCTACAGAGCCAAGGGCACTACCAGTCTAGGGAATATACCTTGGGAAAACTGAAAATCAATAAGACAGAGCCACCCCAAAATTTAGGGCTGCACTGCATACAAGGACCTGAACTTGGATACACCTTAAGTATCCCAGAAAATATAAACATGGTTCAAAAAATTGTGGTACTTACGTACGATGGAATATCCCTCAGCCATGAAATCAATGTCATAAGACCAGTAGCAGCAAAATGGGTGGATTCAGGTACGATGATTCTAAGTGAAATAAGTCACACAGAAAAAGAAACTTATCATAAGATATCACTTATGAAGATCCTGTAAACATGGCTACACTTGAACTGAGTTAGGAAAGAGAACAGTGTCTCACATTTAGAAAACACTCTTATACCTGCTTAAGGGGGAAGGAGAGGTGGGGTGATGCATAAAACCAGAGTTTGATATAAGCACAGGTACCGTTCCAAAAACCAACTATGGAATAGACAAGACCTACACCGTCCTCAGCGAAAGGGACTCAAAACCCCATATTTCCCGCAGAGGAAAATATCTGACTAGTAAGAATCTTAAAACCTATGTATTGATATGTCTGCGTAAGGGAATCAAGTGTGTCTAGACTGGCATAAACATGGCAGCGAGAATCAGCTCAAACCCACTATAAAAAGGAATTTCAAAAACAAAACAAAAAAACTGGGAAATTCTTTACAATTCCTTCAGGGTCTCTGATGAAAGCTGGAATGACCCTATCTACAACGACAGCTGGATGTGGCATAAGGAGGGACACTTGGGACTGAGACGATTGGTGAGATTGGGTGAGCAAATGCAGACCCTTTAAAGCAATAATGCATGGCACCCATTCCATGGGTCTGAACTCTCCAGGTTGAAGGGAATATTACTACAGCTATAACATGTGCGGGAAACCTAGAGAACGGACACACTGTGAATACGAAAGGTTTCTAAAACTCAACGAATAGTCCCTCTCCTGGTGCTCCGGTTTGACTTTCCGTCTGCTTTACTATCAACCTCCCAACTTGGAGAGACAGCCCCTTTAACCTCTTGGTTCGCACAGGTTGCCAATTTGGCAGAGGATGAAAGGGAAGAGGGAGAACCAATGAGAGAGTAGCTGTTAGGCATTTGGACGGGCACATATCACTGTAATTTCCCGGCAGGAAGAAGAATTAACCAAATTCTCAGTCACCCACCGGGAACCAGTATAGGTCCTGAACCAAAATTTAGGACTTGCGGTCAGCTCACCAAAAACGAGTTGAAAAATGGAGCTCAGGGGCACAGCAATTCACAAACTGGCCGAGTAATAAAGGACAACTATCGTCCAAAAATCTGTTGAGGGAAGGCAACGAGGCGGACTTGAAAGCGAGGCAGAATAGCAGGAAACAGATTTCAAGAGGTACGTTGGAATCGCCTTTAAAGCACAGGAAGAGGGGCACAACTTCGACAATGATGCACTTGGCCAAAAAGGGCGTATGCGTTTTCTCCTGAATATATTCAGGAGAAAACGCATACGCCCTTTTTGGCCAAGCAAGCAAGCGGGCAATGCAAATCTGCACTACAAAGAAGTATCACTTCCCACCGGTCAAAAGGGACATCCACAAAATGTGTAAGAATAAGAAAGGCAAGACAGGCCCTGGAGAACAGGGAGCCTTGTTATGCTGATGGGCGGGATGTAAATTGCCAACTGCCTCTCTGGAGGAGTGCATTCTGTTCCCTAAAACAAGTAAAGAACAGAGCTACAGAGCCAAGGGCACTACCAGTCTAGGGAATATACCTTGGGAAAACTGAAAATCAATAAGACAGAGCCACCCCAAAATTTAGGGCTGCACTGCATACAAGGACCTGAACTTGGATACACCTTAAGTATCCCAGAAAATATAAACATGGTTCAAAAAATTGTGGTACTTACGTACGATGGAATATCCCTCAGCCATGAAATCAATGTCATAAGACCAGTAGCAGCAAAATGGGTGGATTCAGGTACGATGATTCTAAGTGAAATAAGTCACACAGAAAAAGAAACTTATCATAAGATATCACTTATGAAGATCCTGTAAACATGGCTACACTTGAACTGAGTTAGGAAAGAGAACAGTGTCTCACATTTAGAAAACACTCTTATACCTGCTTAAGGGGGAAGGAGAGGTGGGGTGATGCATAAAACCAGAGTTTGATATAAGCACAGGTACCGTTCCAAAAACCAACTATGGAATAGACAAGACCTACACCGTCCTCAGCGAAAGGGACTCAAAACCCCATATTTCCCGCAGAGGAAAATATCTGACTAGTAAGAATCTTAAAACCTATGTATTGATATGTCTCCGTAAGGGAATCAAGTGTGTCTAGACTGGCATAAACATGGCAGCGAGAATCAGCTCAAACCCACTATAAAAAGGAATTTCAAAAACAAAACAAAAAAACTGGGAAATTCTTTACAATTCCTTCAGGGTCTCTGATGAAAGCTGGAATGACCCTATCTACAACGACAGCTGGATGTGGCATAAGGAGGGACACTTGGGACTGAGACGATTGGTGAGATTGGGTGAGCAAATGCAGACCCTTTAAAGCAATAATGCATGGCACCCATTCCATGGGTCTGAACTCTCCAGGTTGAAGGGAATATTACTACAGCTATAACATGTGCGGGAAACCTAGAGAACGGACACACTGTGAATACGAAAGGTTTCTAAAACTCAACGAATAGTCCCTCTCCTGGTGCTCCGGTTTGACTTTCCGTCTGCTTTACTATCAACCTCCCAACTTGGAGAGACAGCCCCTTTAACCTCTTGGTTCGCACAGGTTGCCAATTTGGCAGAGGATGAAAGGGAAGAGGGAGAACCAATGAGAGAGTAGCTGTTAGGCATTTGGACGGGCACATATCACTGTAATTTCCCGGCAGGAAGAAGAATTAACCAAATTCTCAGTCACCCACCGGGAACCAGTATAGGTCCTGAACCAAAATTTAGGACTTGCGGTCAGCTCACCAAAAACGAGTTGAAAAATGGAGCTCAGGGGCACAGCAATTCACAAACTGGCCGAGTAATAAAGGACAACTATCGTCCAAAAATCTGTTGAGGGAAGGCAACGAGGCGGACTTGAAAGCGAGGCAGAATAGCAGGAAACAGATTTCAAGAGGTACGTTGGAATCGCCTTTAAAGCACAGGAAGAGGGGCACAACTTCGACAATGATGCACTTGGCCAAAAAGGGCGTATGCGTTTTCTCCTGAATATATTCAGGAGAAAACGCATACGCCCTTTTTGGCCAAGCAAGCAAGCGGGCAATGCAAATCTGCACTACAAAGAAGTATCACTTCCCACCGGTCAAAAGGGACATCCACAAAATGTGTAAGAATAAGAAAGGCAAGACAGGCCCTGGAGAACAGGGAGCCTTGTTATGCTGATGGGCGGGATGTAAATTGCCAACTGCCTCTCTGGAGGAGTGCATTCTGTTCCCTAAAACAAGTAAAGAACAGAGCTACAGAGCCAAGGGCACTACCAGTCTAGGGAATATACCTTGGGAAAACTGAAAATCAATAAGACAGAGCCACCCCAAAATTTAGGGCTGCACTGCATACAAGGACCTGAACTTGGATACACCTTAAGTATCCCAGAAAATATAAACATGGTTCAAAAAATTGTGGTACTTACGTACGATGGAATATCCCTCAGCCATGAAATCAATGTCATAAGACCAGTAGCAGCAAAATGGGTGGATTCAGGTACGATGATTCTAAGTGAAATAAGTCACACAGAAAAAGAAACTTATCATAAGATATCACTTATGAAGATCCTGTAAACATGGCTACACTTGAACTGAGTTAGGAAAGAGAACAGTGTCTCACATTTAGAAAACACTCTTATACCTGCTTAAGGGGGAAGGAGAGGTGGGGTGATGCATAAAACCAGAGTTTGATATAAGCACAGGTACCGTTCCAAAAACCAACTATGGAATAGACAAGACCTACACCGTCCTCAGCGAAAGGGACTCAAAACCCCATATTTCCCGCAGAGGAAAATATCTGACTAGTAAGAATCTTAAAACCTATGTATTGATATGTCTCCGTAAGGGAATCAAGTGTGTCTAGACTGGCATAAACATGGCAGTGAGAATCAGCTCAAACACACTATAAAAAGGAATTTCAAAAACAAAACAAAAAAACTGGGAAATTCTTTACAATTCCTTCAGGGTCTCTGATGAAAGCTGGAATGACCCTATCTACAACGACAGCTGGATGTGGCATAAGGAGGGACACTTGGGACTGAGACGATTGGTGAGATTTGGTGAGCAAATGCAGACCCTTTAAAGCAATAATGCATGGCACCCATTCCATGGGTCCGAACTCTCCAGGTTGAAGGGAATATTACTACAGCTATAACATGTGCGGGAAACCTAGAGAACGGACACACTGTGAATACGAAAGGTTTCTAAAACTCAACGAATAGTCCCTCTCCTGGTGCTCCGGTTTGACTTTCCGTCTGCTTTACTATCAACCTCCCAACTTGGAGAGACAGCCCCTTTAACCTCTTGGTTCGCACAGGTTGCCAATTTGGCAGAGGATGAAAGGGAAGAGGGAGAACCAATGAGAGAGTAGCTGTTAGGCATTTGGACGGGCACATATCACTGTAATTTCCCGGCAGGAAGAAGAATTAACCAAATTCTCAGTCACCCACCGGGAACCAGTATAGGTCCTGAACCAAAATTTAGGACTTGCGGTCAGCTCACCAAAAACGAGTTGAAAAATGGAGCTCAGGGGCACAGCAATTCACAAACTGGCCGAGTAATAAAGGACAACTATCGTCCAAAAATCTGTTGAGGGAAGGCAACGAGGCGGACTTGAAAGCGAGGCAGAATAGCAGGAAACAGATTTCAAGAGGTACGTTGGAATCGCCTTTAAAGCACAGGAAGAGGGGCACAACTTCGACAATGATGCACTTGGCCAAAAAGGGCGTATGCGTTTTCTCCTGAATATATTCAGGAGAAAACGCATACGCCCTTTTTGGCCAAGCAAGCAAGCGGGCAATGCAAATCTGCACTACAAAGAAGTATCACTTCCCACCGGTCAAAAGGGACATCCACAAAATGTGTAAGAACAAGAAAGGCAAGACAGGCCCTGGAGAACAGGGAGCCTTGTTATGCTGATGGGCGGGATGTAAATTGCCAACTGCCTCTCTGGAGGAGTGCATTCTGTTCCCTAAAACAAGTAAAGAACAGAGCTACAGAGCCAAGGGCACTACCAGTCTAGGGAATATACCTTGGGAAAACTGAAAATCAATAAGACAGAGCCACCCCAAAATTTAGGGCTGCACTGCATACAAGGACCTCAACTTGGATACACCTTAAGTATCCCAGAAAATATAAACATGGTTCAAAAAATTGTGGTACTTACGTACGATGGAATATCCCTCAGCCATGAAATCAATGTCATAAGACCAGTAGCAGCAAAATGGGTGGATTCAGGTACGATGATTCTAAGTGAAATAAGTCACACAGAAAAAGAAACTTATCATAAGATATCACTTATGAAGATCCTGTAAACATGGCTACACTTGAACTGAGTTAGGAAAGAGAACAGTGTCTCACATTTAGAAAACACTCTTATACCTGCTTAAGGGGGAAGGAGAGGTGGGGTGATGCATAAAACCAGAGTTTGATATAAGCACAGGTACCGTTCCAAAAACCAACTATGGAATAGACAAGACCTACACCGTCCTCAGCGAAAGGGACTCAAAACCCCATATTTCCCGCAGAGGAAAATATCTGACTAGTAAGAATCTTAAAACCTATGTATTGATATGTCTCCGTAAGGGAATCAAGTGTGTCTAGACTGGCATAAACATGGCAGCGAGAATCAGCTCAAACCCACTATAAAAAGGAATTTCAAAAACAAAACAAAAAAACTGGGAAATTCTTTACAATTCCTTCAGGGTCTCTGATGAAAGCTGGAATGACCCTATCTACAACGACAGCTGGATGTGGCATAAGGAGGGACACTTGGGACTGAGACGATTGGTGAGATTGGGTGAGCAAATGCAGACCCTTTAAAGCAATAATGCATGGCACCCATTCCATGGGTCCGAACTCTCCAGGTTGAAGGGAATATTACTACAGCTATAACATGTGCGGGAAACCTAGAGAACGGACACACTGTGAATACGAAAGGTTTCTAAAACTCAACGAATAGTCCCTCTCCTGGTGCTCCGGTTTGACTTTCCGTCTGCTTTACTATCAACCTCCCAACTTGGAGAGACAGCCCCTTTAACCTCTTGGTTCGCACAGGTTGCCAATTTGGCAGAGGATGAAAGGGAAGAGGGAGAACCAATGAGAGAGTAGCTGTTAGGCATTTGGACGGGCACATATCACTGTAATTTCCCGGCAGGAAGAAGAATTAACCAAATTCTCAGCCACCCACCGGGAACCAGTATAGGTCCTGAACCAAAATTTTGGACTTGCGGTCAGCTCACCAAAAACGAGTTGAAAAATGGAGCTCAGGGGCACAGCCATTCACAAACTGGCCGAGTAATAAAGGACAACTATCGTCCAAAAATCTGTTGAGGGAAGGCAACGAGGCGGACTTGAAAGCGAGGCAGAATAGCAGGAAACAGATTTCAAGAGGTACATTGGAATCGCCTTTAAAGCACAGGAAGAGGGGCACAACTTCGACAATGATGCACTTGGCCAAAAAGGGCGTATGCGTTTTCTCCTGAATATATTCAGGAGAAAACGCATACGCCCTTTTTGGCCAAGCAAGCAAGCGGGCAATGCAAATCTGCACTACAAAGAAGTATCACTTCCCACCGGTCAAAAGGGACATCCACAAAATGTGTAAGAACAAGAAAGGCAAGACAGGCCCTGGAGAACAGGGAGCCTTGTTATGCTGATGGGCGGGATGTAAATTGCCAACTGCCTCTCTGGAGGAGTGCATTCTGTTCCCTAAAACAAGTAAAGAACAGAGCTACAGAGCCAAGGGCACTACCAGTCTAGGGAATATACCTTGGGAAAACTGAAAATCAATAAGACAGAGCCACCCCAAAATTTAGGGCTGCACTGCATACAAGGACCTGAACTTGGATACACCTTAAGTATCCCAGAAAATATAAACATGGTTCAAAAAATTGTGGTACTTACGTACGATAGAATATCCCTCAGCCATGAAATCAATGTCATAAGACCAGTAGCAGCAAAATGGGTGGATTCAGGTACGATGATTCTAAGTGAAATAAGTCACACAGAAAAAGAAACTTATCATAAGATATCACTTATGAAGATCCTGTAAACATGGCTACACTTGAACTGAGTTAGGAAAGAGAACAGTGTCTCACATTTAGAAAACACTCTTATACCTGCTTAAGGGGGAAGGAGAGGTGGGGTGATGCATAAAAACAGAGTTTGATATAAGCACAGGTACCGTTCCAAAAACCAACTATGGAATAGTCAAGACCTACACCGTCCTCAGTGAAAGGGACTCAAAACCCCATATTTCCCGCAGAGGAAAATATCTGACTAGTAAGAATCTTAAAACCTATGTATTGATATGTCTCCGTAAGGGAATCAAGTGTGTCTAGACTGGCATAAACATGGCAGCGAGAATCAGCTCAAACCCACTATAAAAAGGAATTTCAAAAACAAAACAAAAAAACTGGGAAATTCTTTACAATTCCTTCAGGGTCTCTGATGAAAGCTGGAATGACCCTATCTACAACGACAGCTGGATGTGGCATAAGGAGGGACACATGGGACTGAGACGATTGGTGAGATTGGGTTAGCAAATGCAGACCCTTTAAAGCAATAATGCATGGCACCCATTCCATGGGTCCGAACTCTCCAGGTTGAAGGGAATATTACTACAGCTATAACATGTGCGGGAAACCTAGAGAACGGACACACTGTGAATACGAAAGGTTTCTAAAACTCAACGAATAGTCCCTCTCCTGGTGCTCCGGTTTGACTTTCCGTCTGCTTTACTATCAACCTCCCAACTTGGAGAGACAGCCCCTTTAACCTCTTGGTTCGCACAGGTTGCCAATTTGGCAGAGGATGAAAGGGAAGAGGGAGAACCAATGAGAGAGTAGCTGTTAGGCATTTGGACGGGCACATATCACTGTAATTTCCCGGCAGGAAGAAGAATTAACCAAATTCTCAGCCACCCACCGGGAACCAGTATAGGTCCTGAACCAAAATTTTGGACTTGCGGTCAGCTCACCAAAAACGAGTTGAAAAATGGAGCTCAGAGGCAAAGCCATTCACAAACTGGCCGAGTAATAAAGGACAACTATCGTCCAAAAATCTGTTGAGGGAAGGCAACGAGGCGGACTTGAAAGCGAGGCAGAATAGCAGGAAACAGATTTCAAGAGGTACATTGGAATCGCCTTTAAAGCACAGGAAGAGGGGCACAACTTCGACAATGATGCACTTGGCCAAAAAGGGCGTATGCGTTTTCTCCTGAATATATTCAGGAGAAAACGCATACGCCCTTTTTGGCCAAGCAAGCAAGCGGGCAATGCAAATCTGCACTACAAAGAAGTATCACTTCCCACCGGTCAAAAGGGACATCCACAAAATGTGTAAGAACAAGAAAGGCAAGACAGGCCCTGGAGAACAGGGAGCCTTGTTATGCTGATGGGCGGGATGTAAATTGCCAACTGCCTCTCTGGAGGAGTGCATTCTGTTCCCTAAAACAAGTAAAGAACAGAGCTACAGAGCCAAGGGCACTACCAGTCTAGGGAATATACCTTGGGAAAACTGAAAATCAGTAAGAAAGAGCCACCCCAAAATTTAGGGCTGCACTGCATACAAGGACCTGAACTTGGATACACCTTAAGTATCCCAGAAAATATAAACATGGTTCAAAAAATTGTGGTACTTACGTACGATGGAATATCCCTCAGCCATGAAATCAATGTCATAAGACCAGTAGCAGCAAAATGGGTGGATTCAGGTACGATGATTCTAAGTGAAATAAGTCACACAGAAAAAGAAACTTATCATAAGATATCACTTATGAAGATCCTGTAAACATGGCTACACTTGAACTGAGTTAGGAAAGAGAACAGTGTCTCACATTTAGAAAACACTCTTATACCTGCTTAAGGGGGAAGGAGAGGTGGGGTGATGCATAAAAACAGAGTTTGATATAAGCACAGGTACCGTTCCAAAAACCAACTATGGAATAGACAAGACCTACACCGTCCTCAGTGAAAGGGACTCAAAACCCCATATTTCCCGCAGAGGAAAATATCTGACTAGTAAGAATCTTAAAACCTATGTATTGATATGTCTCCATAAGGGAATCAAGTGTGTCTAGACTGGCATAAACATGGCAGCGAGAATCAGCTCAAACCCACTATAAAAAGGAATTTCAAAAACAAAACAAAAAAACTGGGAAATTCTTTACAATTCCTTCAGGGTCTCTGATGAAAGCTGGAATGACCCTATCTACAACGACAGCTGGATGTGGCATAAGGAGGGACACTTGGGACTGAGACGATTGGTGAGATTGGGTGAGCAAATGCAGACCCTTTAAAGCAATTATGCATGGCACCCATTCCATGGGTCCGAACTCTCCAGGTTGAAGGGAATATTACTACAGCTATAACATGTGCGGGAAACCTAGAGAACGGACACACTGTGAATACGAAAGGTTTCTAAAACTCAACGAATAGTCCCTCTCCTGGTGCTCCGGTTTGACTTTCCGTCTGCTTTACTATCAACCTCCCAACTTGGAGAGACAGCCCCTTTAACCTCTTGGTTCGCACAGGTTGCCAATTTGGCAGAGGATGAAAGGGAAGAGGGAGAACCAATGAGAGAGTAGCTGTTAGGCATTTGGACGGGCACATATCACTGTAATTTCCCGGCAGGAAGAAGAATTAACCAAATTCTCAGCCACCCACCGGGAACCAGTATAGGTCCTGAACCAAAATTTTGGACTTGCGGTCAGCTCAGCAAAAACGAGTTGAAAAATGGAGCTCAGGGGCAAAGCCATTCACAAACTGGCCGAGTAATAAAGGACAACTATCGTCCAAAAATCTGTTGAGGGAAGGCAACGAGGCGGACTTGAAAGCGAGGCAGAATAGCAGGAAACAGATTTCAAGAGGTACATTGGAATCGCCTTTAAAGCACAGGAAGAGGGGCACAACTTCGACAATGATGCACTTGGCCAAAAAGGGCGTATGCGTTTTCTCCTGAATATATTCAGGAGAAAACGCATACGCCCTTTTTGGCCAAGCAAGCAAGCGGGCAATGCAAATCTGCACTACAAAGAAGTATCACTTCCCACCGGTCAAAAGGGACATCCACAAAATGTGTAAGAACAAGAAAGGCAAGACAGGCCCTGGAGAACAGGGAGCCTTGTTATGCTGATGGGCGGGATGTAAATTGCCAACTGCCTCTCTGGAGGAGTGCATTCTGTTCCCTAAAACAAGTAAAGAACAGAGCTACAGAGCCAAGGGCACTACCAGTCTAGGGAATATACCTTGGGAAAACTGAAAATCAATAAGACAGAGCCACCCCAAAATTTAGGGCTGCACTGCATACAAGGACCTCAACTTGGATACACCTTAAGTATCCCAGAAAATATAAACATGGTTCAAAAAATTGTGGTACTTACGTACGATGGAATATCCCTCAGCCATGAAATCAATGTCATAAGACCAGTAGCAGCAAAATGGGTGGATTCAGGTACGATGATTCTAAGTGAAATAAGTCACACAGAAAAAGAAACTTATCATAAGATATCACTTATGAAGATCCTGTAAACATGGCTACACTTGAACTGAGTTAGGAAAGAGAACAGTGTCTCACATTTAGAAAACACTCTTATACCTGCTTAAGGGGGAAGGAGAGGTGGGGTGATGCATAAAATCAGAGTTTGATATAAGCACAGGTACCATTCCAAAAACCAACTATGGAATAGACAAGACCTACACCTTCCTCAGTGAAAGGGACTCAAAACCCCATATTTCCCGCAGAGGAAAATATCTGTCTAGTAAGAATCTTAAAACCTATGTATTGATATGTCTCCGTAAGGGAATCAAGTGTGTCTAGACTGGCATAAACATGGCAGCGAGAATCAGCTCAAACCCACTATAAAAAGGAATTTCAAAAACAAAACAAAAAAACTGGGAAATTCTTTACAATTCCTTCAGGGTCTCTGATGAAAGCTGGAATGACCCTATCTACAACGACAGCTGGATGTGGCATAAGGAGGGACACTTGGGACTGAGACGATTGGTGAGATTGGGTGAGCAAATGCAGACCCTTTAAAGCAATAATGCATGGCACCCATTCCATGGGTCCGAACTCTCCAGGTTGAAGGGAATATTACTACAGCTATAACATGTGCGGGAATCCTAGGGAACGGACACACTGTGAATACGAAAGGTTTCTAAAACTCAACGAATAGTCCCTCTCCTGGTGCTCCAGTTTGACTTTCCGTCTGCTTTACTATCAACCTCCCAACTTGGAGAGACAGCCCCTTTAACCTCTTGGTTCGCACAGGTTGCCAATTTGGCAGAGGATGAAAGGGAAGAGGGAGAACCAATGAGAGAGTAGCTGTTAGGCATTTGGACGGGCACATATCACTGTAATTTCCCGGCAGGAAGAAGAATTAACCAAATTCTCAGCCACCCACCGGGAACCAGTATAGGTCCTGAACCAAAATTTTGGACTTGCGGTCAGCTCACCAAAAACGAGTTGAAAAATGGAGCTCAGGGGCAAAGCCATTCACAAACTGGCCGAGTAATAAAGGACAACTATCGTCCAAAAATCTGTTGAGGGAAGGCAACGAGGCGGACTTGAAAGCGAGGCAGAATAGCAGGAAACAGATTTCAAGAGGTACATTGGAATCGCCTTTAAAGCACAGGAAGAGGGGCACAACTTCGACAATGACGCACTTGGCCAAAAAGGGCGTATGCGTTTTCTCCTGAATATATTCAGGAGAAAACGCATACGCCCTTTTTGGCCAAGCAAGCAAGCGGGCAATGCAAATCTGCACTACAAAGAAGTATCACTTCCCACCGGTCAAAAGGGACATCCACAAAATGTGTAAGAACAAGAAAGGCAAGACAGGCCCTGGAGAACAGGGAGCCTTGTTATGCTGATGGGCGGGATGTAAATTGCCAACTGCCTCTCTGGAGGAGTGCATTCTGTTCCCTAAAACAAGTAAAGAACAGAGCTACAGAGCCAAGGGCACTACCAGTCTAGGGAATATACCTTGGGAAAACTGAAAATCAATAAGACAGAGCCACCCCAAAATTTAGGGCTGCACTGCATACAAGGACCTCAACTTGGATACACCTTAAGTATCCCAGAAAATATAAACATGGTTCAAAAAATTGTGGTACTTACGTACGATGGAATATCCCTCAGCCATGAAATCAATGTCATAAGACCAGTAGCAGCAAAATGGGTGGATTCAGGTACGATGATTCTAAGTGAAATAAGTCACACAGAAAAGGAAACTTATCATAAGATATCACTTATGAAGATCCTGTAAACATGGCTACACTTGAACTGAGTTAGGAAAGAGAACAGTGTCTCACATTTAGAAAACACTCTTATACCTGCTTAAGGGGGAAGGAGAGGTGGGGTGATGCATAAAATCAGAGTTTGATATAAGCACAGGTACCATTCCAAAAACCAACTATGGAATAGACAAGACCTACACCTTCCTCAGTGAAAGGGACTCAAAACCCCATATTTCCCGCAGAGGAAAATATCTGACTAGTAAGAATCTTAAAACCTATGTATTGATATGTCTCCATAAGGGAATCAAGTGTGTCTAGACTGGCATAAACATGGCAGCGAGAATCAGCTCAAACCCACTATAAAAAGGAATTTAAAATACAAAACAAAAAAACTGGGAAATTCTTTACAATTCCTTCAGGGTCTCTGATGAAAGCTGGAATGACCCTATCTACAACGACAGCAGGATGTGGCATAAGGAGGGACACTTGGGACTGAGATGATTGGTGAGATTGGGTGAGCAAATGCAGACCCTTTAAAGCAATAATGCATGGCACCCATTCCATGGGTCCGAACTCTCCAGGTTGAAGGGAATATTACTACAGCTATAACATGTGCGGGAAACCTAGGGAACGGACACACTGTGAATACGAAAGGTTTCTAAAACTCAACGAATAGTCCCTCTCCTGGTGCTCCGGTTTGACTTTCCGTCTGCTTTACTATCAACCTCCCAACTTGGAGAGACAGCCCCTTTAACCTCTTGGTTCGCACAGGTTGCCAATTTGGCAGAGGATGAAAGGGAAGAGGGAGAACCAATGAGAGAGTAGCTGTTAGGCATTTGGACGGGCACATATCACTGTTATTTCCCGGCAGGAAGAAGAATTAACCAAATTCTCAGCCACCCACCGGGAACCAGTATAGGTCCTGAACCAAAATTTTGGACTTGCGGTCAGCTCACCAAAAACGAGTTGAAAAATGGAGCTCAGGGGCACAGCAATTCACAAACTGGCCGAGTAATAAAGGACAACTATCGTCCAAAAATCTGTTGAGGGAAGGCAACGAGGCAGACTTGAAAGCGAGGCAGAATAGCAGGAAACAGATTTCAAGAGGTACGTTGGAATCGCCTTTAAAGCACAGGAAGAGGGGCACAACTTCGACAATGATGCACTTGGCCAAAAAGGGCGTATGCGTTTTCTGCTGAATATATTCAGGAGAAAACGCATACGCCCTTTTTGGCCAAGCAAGCAAGCGGGCAATGCAAATCTGCACTACAAAGAAGTATCACTTCCCACCGGTCAAAAGGGACATCCACAAAATGTGTAAGAACAAGAAAGGCAAGACAGGCCCTGGAGAACAGGGAGCCTTGTTATGCTGATGGGCGGCATGTAAATTGCCAACTGCCTCTCTGGAGGAGTGCATTCTGTTCCCTAAAACAAGTAAAGAACAGAGCTACAGAGCCAAGGGCACTACCAGTCTAGGGAATATACCTTGGGAAAACTGAAAATCAATAAGACAGAGCCACCCCAAAATTTAGGGCTGCACTGCATACAAGGACCTCAACTTGGATACACCTTAAGTATCCCAGAAAATATAAACATGGTTCAAAAAATTGTGGTACTTACGTACGATGGAATATCCCTCAGCCATGAAATCAATGTCATAAGACCAGTAGCAGCAAAATGGGTGGATTCAGGTACGATGATTCTAAGTGAAATAAGTCACACAGAAAAAGAAACTTATCATAAGATATCACTTATGAAGATCCTGTAAACATGGCTACACTTGAACTGAGTTAGGAAAGAGAACAGTGTCTCACATTTAGAAAACACTCTTATACCTGCTTAAGGGGGAAGGAGAGGTGGGGTGATGCATAAAACCAGAGTTTGATATAAGCACAGGTACCGTTCCAAAAACCAACTATGGAATAGACAAGACCTACAACGTCCTCAGTGAAAGGGACTCAAAACCCCATATTTCCCGCAGAGGAAAATATCTGACTAATAAGAATCTTAAAACCTATGTATTGATATGTCTCCGTAAGGGAATCAAGTGTGTCTAGACTGGCATGAACATGGCAGCGAGAATCAGCTCAAACCCACTATAAAAAGGAATTTCAAAAACAAAACAAAAAAACTGGGAAATTCTTTACAATTCCTTCAGGGTCTCTGATGAAAGCTGGAATGACCCTATCTACAACGACAGCTGGATGTGGCATAAGGAGGGACACTTGGGACTGAGACAATTGGTGAGATTGGGTGAGCAAATGCAGACCCTTTAAAGCAATAATGCATGGCACCCATTCCATGAGTCCGAACTCTCCAGGTTGAAGGGAATATTACTACAGCTATTACATGTGCGGGAAACCTAGAGAACGGACACACTGTGAATACGAAAGGTTTCTAAAACTCAACGAATAGTCCCTCTCCTGGTGCTCCGGTTTGACTTTCCGTCTGCTTTACTATCAACCTCCCAACTTGGAGAGACAGCCCCTTTAACCTCTTGGTTCGCACAGGTTGCCAATTTGGCAGAGGATGAAAGGGAAGAGGGAGAACCAATGAGAGAGTAGCTGTTAGGCATTTGGACGGGCACATATCACTGTAATTTCCCGGCAGGAAGAAGAATTAACCAAATTCTCAGCCACCCACCGGGAACCAGTATAGGTCCTGAACCAAAATTTTGGACTTGCGGTCAGCTCACAAAAAACGAGTTTAAAAATGGAGCTCAGGGGCACAGCAATTCACAAACTGGCCAAGTAATAAAGGACAACTATCGTCCAAAAATCTGTTGAGGGAAGGCAACGAGGCGGACTTGAAAGTGAGGCAGATTAGCAGGAAACAGATTTCAAGAGGTATGTTGGAATCGCCTTTAAAGCACAGGAAGAGGGGCACAACTTCGACAATGACGCACTTGGCCAAAAAGGGCGTATGTGTTTTCTCCTGAATATATTCAGGAGAAAACGCATACGCCCTTTTTGGCCAAGCAAGCAAGCGGGC
The DNA here is from genome assembly GCF_949752795.1 of Hyperoodon ampullatus. Lineage (NCBI taxonomy): Eukaryota > Metazoa > Chordata > Mammalia > Artiodactyla > Ziphiidae > Hyperoodon > Hyperoodon ampullatus. The sequence goes on along the minus strand of NW_027640954.1, from coordinate 447,305 downwards.
AATGCAAATCTGCACTACAAAGAAGTATCACTTCCCACCGGTCAAAAGGGACATCCACAAAATGTGTAAGAACAAGAAAGGCAAGACAGGCCCTGGAGAACAGGGAGCCTTGTTATGCTGATGGGCGGGATGTAAATTGCCAACTGCCTCTCTGGAGGAGTGCATTCTGTTCCCTAAAACAAGTAAAGAACAGAGCTACAGAGCCAAGGGCACTACCAGTCTAGGGAATATACCTTGGGAAAACTGAAAATCAATAAGACAGAGCCACCCCAAAATTTAGGGCTGCACTGCATACAAGGACCTCAACTTGGATACACCTTAAGTATCCCAGAAAATATAAACATGGTTCAAAAAATTGTGGTACTTACGTACGATAGAATATCCCTCAGCCATGAAATCAATATCATAAGACCAGTAGCAGCAAAATGGGTGGATTCAGGTACGATGATTCTAAGTGAAATAAGTCACACAGAAAAAGAAACTTATCATAAGATATCACTTATGAAGATCCTGTAAACATGGCTACACTTGAACTGAGTTAGGAAAGAGAACAGTGTCTCACATTTAGAAAACACTCTTATACCTGCTTAAGGGGGAAGGAGAGGTGGGGTGATGCATAAAAACAGAGTTTGATATAAGCACAGGTACCGTTCCAAAAACCAACTATGGAATAGTCAAGACCTACACCGTCCTCAGTGAAAGGGACTCAAAACCCCATATTTCCCGCAGAGGAAAATATCTGACTAGTAAGAATCTTAAAACATATGTATTGATATGTCTCCGTAAGGGAATCAAGTGTGTCTAGACTGGCATAAACATGGCAGCGAGAATCAGCTCAAACCCACTATAAAAAGGAATTTCAAAAACAAAACAAAAAAACTGGGAAATTCTTTACAATTCCTTCAGGGTCTCTGATGAAAGCTGGAATGACCCTATCTACAACGACAGCTGGATGTGGCATAAGGAGGGACACTTGGGACTGAGAAGATTGGTGAGATTGGGTGAGCAAATGCAGACCCTTTAAAGCAATAATGCATGGCACCCATTCCATGGGTCCGAACTCTCCAGGTTGAAGGGAATATTACTACAGCTATAACATGTGCGGGAAACCTAGAGAACGGACACACTGTGAATACGAAAGGTTTCTAAAACTCAACGAATAGTCCCTCTCCTGGTGCTCCGGTTTGACTTTCCGTCTGCTTTACTATCAACCTCCCAACTTGGAGAGACAGCCCCTTTAACCTCTTGGTTCGCACAGGTTGCCAATTTGGCAGAGGATGAAAGGGAAGAGGGAGAACCAATGAGAGAGTAGCTGTTAGGCATTTGGACGGGCACATATCACTGTAATTTCCCGGCAGGAAGAAGAATTAACCAAATTCTCAGCCACCCACCGGGAACCAGTATAGGTCCTGAACCAAAATTTTGGACTTGCGATCAGCTCACAAAAAACGAGTTTAAAAATGGAGCTCAGGGGCACAGCAATTCACAAACTGGCCGAGTAATAAAGGACAACTATCGTCCAAAAATCTGCTGAGGGAAGGCAACGAGGCGGACTTGAAAGTGAGGCAGAATAGCAGGAAACAGATTTCAAGAGGTACGTTGGAATCGCCTTTAAAGCACAGGAAGAGGGGCACAACTTCGACAATGACGCACTTGGCCAAAAAGGGCGTATGCGTTTTCTCCTGAATATATTCAGGAGAAAACGCATACGCCCTTTTTGGCCAAGCAAGCAAGCGGGCAATGCAAATCTGCACTACAAAGAAGTATCACTTCCCACCGGTCAAAAGGGACATCCACAAAATGTGTAAGAACAAGAAAGGCAAGACAGGCCCTGGAGAACAGGGAGCCTTGTTATGCTGATGGGCGGGATGTAAATTGCCAACTGCCTCTCTGGAGGAGTGCATTCTGTTCCCTAAAACAAGTAAAGAACAGAGCTACAGAGCCAAGGGCACTACCAGTCTAGGGAATATACCTTGGGAAAACTGAAAATCAATAAGACAGAGCCACCCCAAAATTTAGGGCTGCACTGCATACAAGGACCTCAACTTGGATACACCTTAAGTATCCCAGAAAATATAAACATGGTTCAAAAAATTGTGGTACTTACGTACGATGGAATATCCCTCAGCCATGAAATCAATGTCATAAGACCAGTAGCAGCAAAATGGGTGGATTCAGGTACGATGATTCTAAGTGAAATAAGTCACACAGAAAAAGAAACTTATCATAAGATATCACTTATGAAGATCCTGTAAACATGGCTACACTTGAACTGAGTTAGGAAAGAGAACAGTGTCTCACATTTAGAAAACACTCTTATACCTGCTTAAGGGGGAAGGAGAGGTGGGGTGATGCATAAAACCAGAGTTTGATATAAGCACAGGTACCGTTCCAAAAACCAACTATGGAATAGACAAGACCTACACCTTCCTCAGTGAAAGGGACTCAAAACCCCATATTTCCCGCAGAGGAAAATATCTGACTAGTAAGAATCTTAAAACCTATGTATTGATATGTCTCCGTAAGGGAATCAAGTGTGTCTAGACTGGCATAAACATGGCAGCGAGAATCAGCTCAAACCCACTATAAAAAGGAATTTCAAAAACAAAACAAAAAAACTGGGAAATTCTTTACAATTCCTTCAGGGTCTCTGATGAAAGCTGGAATGACCCTATCTACAACAACAGCTGGATGTGGCATAAGGAGGGACACTTGGGACTGAGACGATTGGTGAGATTGGGTGCGCAAATGCAGACCCTTTAAAGCAATAATGCATGGCACCCATTCCATGGGTCCGAACTCTCCAGGTTGAAGGGAATATTACTACAGCTATAACATGTGCGGGAAACCTAGAGAACGGACACACTGTGAATACGAAAGGTTTCTAAAACTCAACGAATAGTCCCTCTCCTGGTGCTCCGGTTTGACTTTCCGTCTGCTTTACTATCAACCTCCCAACTTGGAGAGACAGCCCCTTTAACCTCTTGGTTCGCACAGGTTGCCAATTTGGCAGAGGATGAAAGGGAAGAGGGAGAACCAATGAGAGAGTAGCTGTTAGGCATTTGGACGGGCACATATCACTGTAATTTCCCGGCAGGAAGAAGAATTAACCAAATTCTCAGCCACCCACCGGGAACCAGTATAGGTCCTGAACCAAAATTTTGGACTTGCGGTCAGCTCACAAAAAACGAGTTGAAAAATGGAGCTCAGGGGCACAGCAATTCACAAACTGGCCGAGTAATAAAGGACAACTATCGTCCAAAAATCTGTTGAGGGAAGGCAACGAGGCGGACTTGAAAGTGAGGCAGAATAGCAGGAAACAGATTTCAAGAGGTACGTTGGAATCGCCTTTAAAGCACAGGAAGAGGGGCACAACTTCGACAATGACGCACTTGGCCAAAAAGGGCGTATGCGTTTTCTCCTGAATATATTCAGGAGAAAACGCATACGCCCTTTTTGGCCAAGCAAGCAAGCGGGCAATGCAAATCTGCACTACAAAGAAGTATCACTTCCCACCGGTCAAAAGGGACATCCACAAAATGTGTAAGAACAAGAAAGGCAAGACAGGCCCTGGAGAACAGGGAGCCTTGTTATGCTGATGGGCGGGATGTAAATTGCCAACTGCCTCTCTGGAGGAGTGCATTCTGTTCCCTAAAACAAGTAAAGAACAGAGCTACAGAGCCAAGGGCACTACCAGTCTAGGGAATATACCTTGGGAAAACTGAAAATCAATAAGACAGAGCCACCCCAAAATTTAGGGCTGCACTGCATACAAGGACCTCAACTTGGATACACCTTAAGTATCCCAGAAAATATAAACATGGTTCAAAAAATTGTGGTACTTACGTACGATGGAATATCCCTCAGCCATGAAATCAATGTCATAAGACCAGTAGCAGCAAAATGGGTGGATTCAGGTACGATGATTCTAAGTGAAATAAGTCACACAGAAAAAGAAACTTATCATAAGATATCACTTATGAAGATCCTGTAAACATGGCTACACTTGAACTGAGTTAGGAAAGAGAACAGTGTCTCACATTTAGAAAACACTCTTATACCTGCTTAAGGGGGAAGGAGAGGTGGGGTGATGCATAAAACCAGAGTTTGATATAAGCACAGGTACCGTTCCAAAAACCAACTATGGAATAGACAAGACCTACACCTTCCTCAGTGAAAGGGACTCAAAACCCCATATTTCCCGCAGAGGAAAATATCTGACTAGTAAGAATCTTTAAACTTATGTATTGATATGTCTCCGTAAGGGAATCAAGTGTGTCTAGACTGGCATAAACATGGCAGCGAGAATCAGCTCAAACCCACTATAAAAAGGAATTTCAAAAACAAAACAAAAAAACTGGGAAATTCTTTAAAATTCCTTCAGGGTCTCTGATGAAACCTGGAATGACCCTATCTACAACGACAGCTGGATGTGGCATAAGGAGGGACACTTGGGACTGAGACGATTGGTGAGATTGGGTGAGCAAATGCAGACCCTTTAAAGCAATTATGCATGGCACCCATTCCATGGGTCCGAACTCTCCAGGTTGAAGGGAATATTACTACAGCTATAACATGTGCGGGAAACCTAGAGAACGGACACACTGTGAATACGAAAGGTTTCTAAAACTCAACGAATAGTCCCTCTCCTGGTGCTCCGGTTTGACTTTCCATCTGCTTTACTATCAACCTCCCAACTTGCAGAGACAGCCCCTTTAACCTCTTGGTTCGCACAGGTTGCCAATTTGGCAGAGGATGAAAGGGAAGAGGGAGAACCAATGAGAGAGTAGCTGTTAGGCATTTGGACGGGCACATATCACTGTAATTTCCCGGCAGGAAGAAGAATTAACCAAATTCTCAGCCACCCACCGGGAACCAGTATAGGTCCTGAACCAAAATTTTGGACTTGCGGTCAGCTCACCAAAAACGAGTTGAAAAATGGAGCTCAGGGGCACGGCAATTCACAAACTGGCCGAGTAAAAAAGGACAACTATCGTCCAAAAATCTGTTGAGGGAAGGCAACGAGGCGGACTTGAAAGCGAGGCAGAATAGCAGGAAACAGATTTCAAGAGGTACGTTGGAATCGCCTTTAAAGCACAGGAAGAGGGGCACAACTTCGACAATGACGCACTTGGCCAAAAAGGGCGTATGTGTTTTCTCCTGAATATATTCAGGAGAAAACGCATACGCCCTTTTTGGCCAAGCAAGCAAGCGGGCAATGCAAATCTGCACTACAAAGAAGTATCACTTCCCACCGGTCAAAAGGGACATCCACAAAATGTGTAAGAACAAGAAAGGCAAGACAGGCCCTGGAGAACAGGGAGCCTTGTTATGCTGATGGGCGGGATGTAAATTGCCAACTGCCTCTCTGGAGGAGTGCATTCTGTTCCCTAAAACAAGTAAAGAACAGAGCTACAGAGCCAAGGGCACTACCAGTTTAGGGAATATACCTTGGGAAAACTGAAAATCAATAAGACAGAGCCACCCCAAAATTTAGGGCTGCACTGCATACAAGGACCTCAGCTTGGATACACCTTAAATATCCCAGAAAATATATTAATGGTTCAAAAAATTGTGGTACTTACGTATGATGGAATATCCCTCAGCCATGAAATCAATGTCATAAGACCAGTAGCAGCAAAATGGGTGGATTCAGGTACGATGATTCTAAGTGAAATAAGTCACACAGAAAAAGAAACTTATCATAAGATATCACTTATGAAGATCCTGTAAACATGGCTACACTTGAACTGAGTTAGGAAAGAGAACAGTGTCTCACATTTAGAAAACACTCTTATACCTGCTTAAGGGGGAAGGAGAGGTGGGGTGATGCATAAAAACAGAGTTTGATATAAGCACAGGTACCGTTCCAAAAACCAACTATGGAATAGACAAGACCTACACCGTCCTCAGTGAAAGGGACTCAAAACCCCATATTTCCCGCAGAGGAATATATCTGACTAGTAAGAATCTTAAAACCTATGTATTGATATGTCTCCGTAAGGGAATCAAGTGTGTCTAGACTGGCATAAACATGGCAGCGAGAATCAGCTCAAACCCACTATAAAAAGGAATTTCAAAAACAAAACAAAAAAACTGGGAAATTCTTTACAATTCCTTCAGGGTCTCTGATGAAAGCTGGAATGACCCTATCTACAACGACAGCTGGATGTGGCATAAGGAGGGACACTTGGGACTGAGACGATTGGTGAGATTGGGTGAGCAAATGCAGACCCTTTAAAGCAATAATGCATGGCACCCATTCCATGGGTCCGAACTCTCCAGGTTGAAGGGAATATTACTACAGCTATAACATGTGCGGGAAACCTAGAGAACGGACACACTGTGAATACGAAAGGTTTCTAAAACTCAACGAATAGTCCCTCTCCTGGTGCTCCGGTTTGACTTTCCGTCTGCTTTACTATCAACCTCCCAACTTGGAGAGACAGCCCCTTTAACCTCTTGGTTCGCACAGGTTGCCAATTTGGCAGAGGATGAAAGGGAAGAGGGAGAACCAATGAGAGAGTAGCTGTTAGGCATTTGGACGGGCACATATCACTGTAATTTCCCGGCAGGAAGAAGAATTAACCAAATTCTCAGCCACCCACCGGGAACCAGTATAGGTCCTGAACCAAAATTTTGGACTTGCGGTCAGCTCACAAAAAACGAGTTGAAAAATGGAGCTCAGGGGCACAGCAATTCACAAACTGGCCGAGTAATAAAGGACAACTATCGTCCAAAAATCTGTTGAGGGAAGGCAACGAGGCGGACTTGAAAGTGAGGCAGAATAGCAGGAAACAGATTTCAAGAGGTACGTTGGAATCGCCTTTAAAGCACAGGAAGAGGGGCACAACTTCGACAATGACGCACTTGGCCAAAAAGGGCGTATGCGTTTTCTCCTGAATATATTCAGGAGAAAACGCATACGCCCTTTTTGGCCAAGCAAGCAAGCGGGCAATGCAAATCTGCACTACAAAGAAGTATCACTTCCCACCGGTCAAAAGGGACATCCACAAAATGTGTAAGAACAAGAAAGGCAAGACAGGCCCTGGAGAACAGGGAGCCTTGTTATGCTGATGGGCGGGATGTAAATTGCCAACTGCCTCTCTGGAGGAGTGCATTCTGTTCCCTACAACAAGTAAAGAACAGAGCTACAGAGCCAAGGGCACTACCAGTCTAGGGAATATACCTTGGGAAAACTGAAAATCAATAAGACAGAGCCACCCCAAAATTTAGGGCTGCACTGCATACAAGGACCTCAACTTGGATACACCTTAAGTATCCCAGAAAATATAAACATGGTTCAAAAAATTGTGGTACTTACGTACGATGGAATATCCCTCAGCCATGAAATCAATGTCATAAGACCAGTAGCAGCAAAATGTGTGGATTTAGGTACGATGATTCTAAGTGAAATAAGTCACACAGAAAAAGAAACTTATCATAAGATATCACTTATGAAGATCCTGTAAACATGGCTACACTTGAACTGAGTTAGGAAAGAGAACAGTGTCTCACATTTAGAAAACACTCTTATACCTGCTTAAGGGGGAAGGAGAGGTGGGGTGATGCATAAAAACAGAGTTTGATATAAGCACAGGTACCGTTCCAAAAACCAACTATGGAATAGACAAGACCTACACCGTCCTCAGTGAAAGGGACTCAAAACCCCATATTTCCCGCAGAGGAAAATATCTGACTAGTAAGAATCTTAAAACCTATGTATTGATATGTCTGCGTAAGGGAATCAAGTGTGTCTAGACTGGCATAAACATGGCAGCGAGAATCAGCTCAAACCCACTATAAAAAGGAATTTCAAAAACAAAACAAAAAAACTGGGAAATTCTTTACAATTCCTTCAGGGTCTCTGATGAAAGCTGGAATGACCCTATCTACAACGACAGCTGGATGTGGCATAAGGAGGGACACTTGGGACTGAGACGATTGGTGAGATTGGGTGAGCAAATGCAGACCCTTTAAAGCAATAATGCATGGCACCCATTCCATGGGTCTGAACTCTCCAGGTTGAAGGGAATATTACTACAGCTATAACATGTGCGGGAAACCTAGAGAACGGACACACTGTGAATACGAAAGGTTTCTAAAACTCAACGAATAGTCCCTCTCCTGGTGCTCCGGTTTGACTTTCCGTCTGCTTTACTATCAACCTCCCAACTTGGAGAGACAGCCCCTTTAACCTCTTGGTTCGCACAGGTTGCCAATTTGGCAGAGGATGAAAGGGAAGAGGGAGAACCAATGAGAGAGTAGCTGTTAGGCATTTGGACGGGCACATATCACTGTAATTTCCCGGCAGGAAGAAGAATTAACCAAATTCTCAGTCACCCACCGGGAACCAGTATAGGTCCTGAACCAAAATTTTGGACTTGCGGTCAGCTCACCAAAAACGAGTTGAAAAATGGAGCTCAGGGGCACAGCAATTCACAAACTGGCCGAGTAATAAAGGACAACTATCGTCCAAAAATCTGTTGAGGGAAGGCAACGAGGCGGACTTGAAAGCGAGGCAGAATAGCAGGAAACAGATTTCAAGAGGTACGTTGGAATCGCCTTTAAAGCACAGGAAGAGGGGCACAACTTCGACAATGATGCACTTGGCCAAAAAGGGCGTATGCGTTTTCTCCTGAATATATTCAGGAGAAAACGCATACGCCCTTTTTGGCCAAGCAAGCAAGCGGGCAATGCAAATCTGCACTACAAAGAAGTATCACTTCCCACCGGTCAAAAGGGACATCCACAAAATGTGTAAGAACAAGAAAGGCAAGACAGGCCCTGGAGAACAGGGAGCCTTGTTATGCTGATGGGCGGGATGTAAATTGCCAACTGCCTCTCTGGAGGAGTGCATTCTGTTCCCTAAAACAAGTAAAGAACAGAGCTACAGAGCCAAGGGCACTACCAGTCTAGGGAATATACCTTGGGAAAACTGAAAATCAATAAGACAGAGCCACCCCAAAATTTAGGGCTGCACTGCATACAAGGACCTCAACTTGGATACACCTTAAGTATCCCAGAAAATATAAACATGGTTCAAAAAATTGTGGTACTTACGTACGATGGAATATCCCTCAGCCATGAAATCAATGTCATAAGACCAGTAGCAGCAAAATGTGTGGATTTAGGTACGATGATTCTAAGTGAAATAAGTCACACAGAAAAAGAAACTTATCATAAGATATCACTTATGAAGATCCTGTAAACATGGCTACACTTGAACTGAGTTAGGAAAGAGAACAGTGTCTCACATTTAGAAAACACTCTTATACCTGCTTAAGGGGGAAGGAGAGGTGGGGTGATGCATAAAACCAGAGTTTGATATAAGCACAGGTACCGTTCCAAAAACCAACTATGGAATAGACAAGACCTACACCGTCCTCAGTGAAAGGGACTCAAAACCCCATATTTCCCGCAGAGGAAAATATCTGACTAGTAAGAATCTTAAAACCTATGTATTGATATGTCTGCGTAAGGGAATCAAGTGTGTCTAGACTGGCATAAACATGGCATCGAGAATCAGCTCAAACCCACTATAAAAAGGAATTTCAAAAACAAAACAAAAAAACTGGGAAATTCTTTACAATTCCTTCAGGGTCTCTGATGAAAGCTGGAATGACCCTATCTACAACGACAGCTGGATGTGGCATAAGGAGGGACACTTGGGACTGAGACGATTGGTGAGATTGGGTGAGCAAATGCAGACCCTTTAAAGCAATAATGCATGGCACCCATTCCATGGGTCCGAACTCTCCAGGTTGAAGGGAATATTACTACAGCTATAACATGTGCGGGAAACCTAGAGAACGGACACACTGTGAATACGAAAGGTTTCTAAAACTCAACGAATAGTCCCTCTCCTGGTGCTCCGGTTTGACTTTCCGTCTGCTTTACTATCAACCTCCCAACTTGGAGAGACAGCCCCTTTAACCTCTTGGTTCGCACAGGTTGCCAATTTGGCAGAGGATGAAAGGGAAGAGGGAGAACCAATGAGAGAGTAGCTGTTAGGCATTTGGACGGGCACATATCACTGTAATTTCCCGGCAGGAAGAAGAATTAACCAAATTCTCAGCCACCCACCGGGAACCAGTATAGGTCCTGAACCAAAATTTTGGACTTGCGGTCAGCTCACCAAAAACGAGTTGAAAAATGGAGCTCAGGGGCACAGCAATTCACAAACTGGCCGAGTAATAAAGGACACCTATCGTCCAAAAATCTGTTGAGGGAAGGCAACGAGGCGGACTTGAAAGTGAGGCAGAATAGCAGGAAACAGATTTCAAGAGGTACGTTGGAATCGCCTTTAAAGCACAGGAAGAGGGGCACAACTTCGACAATGATGCACTTGGCCAAAAAGGGCGTATGCGTTTTCTCCTGAATATATTCAGGAGAAAACGCATACGCCCTTTTTGGCCAAGCAAGCAAGCGGGCAATGCAAATCTGCACTACAAAGAAGTATCACTTCCCACCGGTCAAAAGGGACATCCACAAAATGTGTAAGAACAAGAAAGGCAAGACAGGCCCTGGAGAACAGGGAGCCTTGTTATGCTGATGGGCGGGATGTAAATTGCCAACTGCCTCTCTGGAGGAGTGCATTCTGTTCCCTACAACAAGTAAAGAACAGAGCTACAGAGCCAAGGGCACTACCAGTCTAGGGAATATACCTTGGGAAAACTGAAAATCAATAAGACAGAGCCACCCCAAAATTTAGGGCTGCACTGCATACAAGGACCTCAACTTGGATACACCTTAAGTATCCCAGAAAATATAAACATGGTTCAAAAAATTGTGGTACTTACGTACGATGGAATATCCCTCAGCCATGAAATCAATGTCATAAGACCAGTAGCAGCAAAATGGGTGGATTCAGGTACGATGATTCTAAGTGAAATAAGTCACACAGAAAAAGAAACTTATCATAAGATATCACTTATGAAGATCCTGTAAACATGGCTACACTTGAACTGAGTTAGGAAAGAGAACAGTGTCTCACATTTAGAAAACACTCTTATACCTGCTTAAGGGGGAAGGAGAGGTGGGGTGATGCATAAAACCAGAGTTTGATATAAGCACAGGTACCGTTCCAAAAACCAACTATGGAATAGACAAGACCTACACCGTCCTCAGTGAAAGGGACTCAAAACCCCATATTTCCCGCAGAGGAAAATATCTGACTAGTAAGAATCTTAAAACCTATGTATTGATATGTCTCCGTAAGGGAATCAAGTGTGTCTAGACTGGCATAAACATGGCAGCGAGAATCAGCTCAAACCCACTATAAAAAGGAATTTCAAAAACAAAACAAAAAAACTGGGAAATTCTTTACAATTCCTTCAGGGTCTCTGATGAAAGCTGGAATGACCCTATCTACAACGACAGCTGGATGTGGCATAAGGAGGGACACTTGGGACTGAGACGATTGGTGAGATTGGGTGAGCAAATGCAGACCCTTTAAAGCAATAATGCATGGCACCCATTCCATGGGTCCGAACTCTCCAGGTTGAAGGGAATATTACTACAGCTATAACATGTGCGGGAAACCTAGGGAACGGACACACTGTGAATACGAAAGGTTTCTAAAACTCAACGAATAGTCCCTCTCCTGGTGCTCCGGTTTGACTTTCCGTCTGCTTTACTATCAACCTCCCAACTTGGAGAGACAGCCCCTTTAACCTCTTGGTTCGCACAGGTTGCCAATTTGGCAGAGGATGAAAGGGAAGAGGGAGAACCAATGAGAGAGTAGCTGTTAGGCATTTGGACGGGCACATATCACTGTAATTTCCCGGCAGGAAGAAGAATTAACCAAATTCTCAGCCACCCACCGGGAACCAGTATAGGTCCTGAACCAAAATTTTGGACTTGCGGTCAGCTCACCAAAAACGAGTTGAAAAATGGAGCTCAGGGGCACAGCAATTCACAAACTGGCCGAGTAATAAAGGACAACTATCGTCCAAAAATCTGTTGAGGGAAGGCAACGAGGCGGACTTGAAAGCGAGGCAGAATAGCAGGAAACAGATTTCAAGAGGTACGTTGGAATCGCCTTTAAAGCACAGGAAGAGGGGCACAACTTCGACAATGATGCACTTGGCCAAAAAGGGCGTATGCGTTTTCTCCTGAATATATTCAGGAGAAAACGCATACGCCCTTTTTGGCCAAGCAAGCAAGCGGGCAATGCAAATCTGCACTACAAAGAAGTATCACTTCCCACCGGTCAAAAGGGATATCCACAAAATGTGTAAGAACAAGAAAGGCAAGACAGGCCCTGGAGAACAGGGAGCCTTGTTATGCTGATGGGCGGGATGTAAATTGCCAACTGCCTCTCTGGAGGAGTGCATTCTGTTCCCTACAACAAGTAAAGAACAGAGCTACAGAGCCAAGGGCACTACCAGTCTAGGGAATATACCTTGGGAAAACTGAAAATCAATAAGACAGAGCCACCCCAAAATTTAGGGCTGCACTGCATACAAGGACCTCAACTTGGATACACCTTAAGTATCCCAGAAAATATAAACATGGTTCAAAAAATTGTGGTACTTACGTACGATGGAATATCCCTCAGCCATGAAATCAATGTCATAAGACCAGTAGCAGCAAAATGGGTGGATTCAGGTACGATGATTCTAAGTGAAATAAGTCACACAGAAAAAGAAACTTATCATAAGATATCACTTATGAAGATCCTGTAAACATGGCTACACTTGAACTGAGTTAGGAAAGAGAACAGTGTCTCACATTTAGAAAACACTCTTATACCTGCTTAAGGGGGAAGGAGAGGTGGGGTGATGCATAAAACCAGAGTTTGATATAAGCACAGGTACCGTTCCAAAAACCAACTATGGAATAGACAAGACCTACACCGTCCTCAGTGAAAGGGACTCAAAACCCCATATTTCCCGCAGAGGAAAATATCTGACTAGTAAGAATCTTAAAACCTATGTATTGATATGTCTCCGTAAGGGAATCAAGTGTGTCTAGACTGGCATAAACATGGCATCGAGAATCAGCTCAAACCCACTATAAAAAGGAATTTCAAAAACAAAACAAAAAAACTGGGAAATTCTTTACAATTCCTTCAGGGTCTCTGATGAAAGCTGGAATGACCCTATCTACAACGACAGCTGGATGTGGCATAAGGAGGGACACTTGGGACTGAGACGATTGGTGAGATTGGGTGAGCAAATGCAGACCCTTTAAAGCAATAATGCATGGCACCCATTCCATGGGTCCGAACTCTCCAGGTTGAAGGGAATATTACTACAGCTATAACATGTGCGGGAAACCTAGAGAACGGACACACTGTGAATACGAAAGGTTTCTAAAACTCAACGAATAGTCCCTCTCCTGGTGCTCCGGTTTGACTTTCCGTCTGCTTTACTATCAACCTCCCAACTTGGAGAGACAGCCCCTTTAACCTCTTGGTTCGCACAGGTTGCCAATTTTGCAGAGGATGAAAGGGAAGAGGGAGAACCAATGAGAGAGTAGCTGTTAGGCATTTGGACGGGCACATATCACTGTAATTTCCCGGCAGGAAGAAGAATTAACCAAATTCTCAGCCACCCACCGGGAACCAGTATAGGTCCTGAACCAAAATTTTGGACTTGCGGTCAGCTCACCAAAAACGAGTTGAAAAATGGAGCTCAGGGGCACAGCCATTCACAAACTGGCCGAGTAATAAAGGACAACTATCGTCCAAAAATCTGTTGAGGGAAGGCAACGAGGCGGACTTGAAAGCGAGGCAGAATAGCAGGAAACAGATTTCAAGAGGTACATTGGAATCGCCTTTAAAGCACAGGAAGAGGGGCACAACTTCGATAATGATGCACTTGGCCAAAAAGGGCGTATGCGTTTTCTCCTGAATATATTCAGGAGAAAACGCATACGCCCTTTTTGGCCAAGCAAGCAAGCGGGCAATGCAAATCTGCACTACAAAGAAGTATCACTTCCCACCGGTCAAAAGGGACATCCACAAAATGTGTAAGAACAAGAAAGGCAAGACAGGCCCTGGAGAACAGGGAGCCTTGTTATGCTGATGGGCGGGATGTAAATTGCCAACTGCCTCTCTGGAGGAGTGCATTCTGTTCCCTAAAACAAGTAAAGAACAGAGCTACAGAGCCAAGGGCACTACCAGTCTAGGGAATATACCTTGGGAAAACTGAAAATCAATAAGACAGAGCCACCCCAAAATTTAGGGCTGCACTGCATACAAGGACCTCAACTTGGATACACCTTAAGTATCCCAGAAAATATAAACATGGTTCAAAAAATTGTGGTACTTACGTACGATGGAATATCCCTCAGCCATGAAATCAATGTCATAAGACCAGTAGCAGCAAAATGTGTGGATTTAGGTACGATGATTCTAAGTGAAATAAGTCACACAGAAAAAGAAACTTATCATAAGATATCACTTATGAAGATCCTGTAAACATGGCTACACTTGAACTGAGTTAGGAAAGAGAACAGTGTCTCACATTTAGAAAACACTCTTATACCTGCTTAAGGGGGAAGGAGAGGTGGGGTGATGCATAAAACCAGAGTTTGATATAAGCACAGGTACCGTTCCAAAAACCAACTATGGAATAGACAAGACCTACACCGTCCTCAGTGAAAGGGACTCAAAACCCCATATTTCCCGCAGAGGAAAATATCTGACTAGTAAGAATCTTAAAACCTATGTATTGATATGTCTGCGTAAGGGAATCAAGTGTGTCTAGACTGGCATAAACATGGCATCGAGAATCAGCTCAAACCCACTATAAAAAGGAATTTCAAAAACAAAACAAAAAAACTGGGAAATTCTTTACAATTCCTTCAGGGTCTCTGATGAAAGCTGGAATGACCCTATCTACAACGACAGCTGGATGTGGCATAAGGAGGGACACTTGGGACTGAGACGATTGGTGAGATTGGGTGAGCAAATGCAGACCCTTTAAAGCAATAATGCATGGCACCCATTCCATGGGTCCGAACTCTCCAGGTTGAAGGGAATATTACTACAGCTATAACATGTGCGGGAAACCTAGAGAACGGACACACTGTGAATACGAAAGGTTTCTAAAACTCAACGAATAGTCCCTCTCCTGGTGCTCCGGTTTGACTTTCCGTCTGCTTTACTATCAACCTCCCAACTTGGAGAGACAGCCCCTTTAACCTCTTGGTTCGCACAGGTTGCCAATTTGGCAGAGGATGAAAGGGAAGAGGGAGAACCAATGAGAGAGTAGCTGTTAGGCATTTGGACGGGCACATATCACTGTAATTTCCCGGCAGGAAGAAGAATTAACCAAATTCTCAGCCACCCACCGGGAACCAGTATAGGTCCTGAACCAAAATTTTGGACTTGCGGTCAGCTCACCAAAAACGAGTTGAAAAATGGAGCTCAGGGGCACAGCAATTCACAAACTGGCCGAGTAATAAAGGACAACTATCGTCCAAAAATCTGTTGAGGGAAGGCAACGAGGCGGACTTGAAAGCGAGGCAGAATAGCAGGAAACAGATTTCAAGAGGTACGTTGGAATCGCCTTTAAAGCACAGGAAGAGGGGCACAACTTCGACAATGATGCACTTGGCCAAAAAGGGCGTATGCGTTTTCTCCTGAATATATTCAGGAGAAAACGCATACGCCCTTTTTGGCCAAGCAAGCAAGCGGGCAATGCAAATCTGCACTACAAAGAAGTATCACTTCCCACCGGTCAAAAGGGACATCCACAAAATGTGTAAGAACAAGAAAGGCAAGACAGGCCCTGGAGAACAGGGAGCCTTGTTATGCTGATGGGCGGGATGTAAATTGCCAACTGCCTCTCTGGAGGAGTGCATTCTGTTCCCTACAACAAGTAAAGAACAGAGCTACAGAGCCAAGGGCACTACCAGTCTAGGGAATATACCTTGGGAAAACTGAAAATCAATAAGACAGAGCCACCCCAAAATTTAGGGCTGCACTGCATACAAGGACCTCAACTTGGATACACCTTAAGTATCCCAGAAAATATAAACATGGTTCAAAAAATTGTGGTACTTACGTACGATGGAATATCCCTCAGCCATGAAATCAATGTCATAAGACCAGTAGCAGCAAAATGGGTGGATTCAGGTACGATGATTCTAAGTGAAATAAGTCACACAGAAAAAGAAACTTATCATAAGATATCACTTATGAAGATCCTGTAAACATGGCTACACTTGAACTGAGTTAGGAAAGAGAACAGTGTCTCACATTTAGAAAACACTCTTATACCTGCTTAAGGGGGAAGGAGAGGTGGGGTGATGCATAAAATCAGAGTTTGATATAAGCACAGGTACCATTCCAAAAACCAACTATGGAATAGACAAGACCTACACCGTCCTCAGCGAAAGGGACTCAAAACCCCATATTTCCCGCAGAGGAAAATATCTGACTAGTAAGAATCTTAAAACCTATGTATTGATATGTCTCCGTAAGGGAATCAAGTGTGTCTAGACTGGCATAAACATGGCAGCGAGAATCAGCTCAAACCCACTATAAAAAGGAATTTCAAAAACAAAACAAAAAAACTCGGAAATTCTTTACAATTCCTTCAGGGTCTCTGATGAAAGCTGGAATGACCCTATCTACAACGACAGCTGGATGTGGCATAAGGAGGGACACTTGGGACTGAGATGATTGGTGAGATTGGGTGAGCAAATGCAGACCCTTTAAAGCAATAATGCATGGCACCCATTCCATGGGTCCGAACTCTCCAGGTTGAAGGGAATATTACTACAGCTATAACATGTGCGGGAAACCTAGAGAACGGACACACTGTGAATACGAAAGGTTTCTAAAACTCAACGAATAGTCCCTCTCCTGGTGCTCCGGTTTGACTTTCCGTCTGCTTTACTATCAACCTCCCAACTTGGAGAGACAGCCCCTTTAACCTCTTGGTTCGCACAGGTTGCCAATTTGGCAGAGGATGAAAGGGAAGAGGGAGAACCAATGAGAGAGTAGCTGTTAGGCATTTGGACGGGCACATATCACTGTAATTTCCCGGCAGGAAGAAGAATTAACCAAATTCTCAGCCACCCACCGGGAACCAGTATAGGTCCTGAACCAAAATTTTGGACTTGCGGTCAGCTCACCAAAAACGAGTTGAAAAATGGAGCTCAGGGGCACAGCAATTCACAAACTGGCCGAGTAATAAAGGACACCTATCGTCCAAAAATCTGTTGAGGGAAGGCAACGAGGCGGACTTGAAAGCGAGGCAGAATAGCAGGAAACAGATTTCAAGAGGTACGTTGGAATCGCCTTTAAAGCACAGGAAGAGGGGCACAACTTCGACAATGATGCACTTGGCCAAAAAGGGCGTATGCGTTTTCTCCTGAATATATTCAGGAGAAAACGCATACGCCCTTTTTGGCCAAGCAAGCAAGCGGGCAATGCAAATCTGCACTACAAAGAAGTATCACTTCCCACCGGTCAAAAGGGACATCCACAAAATGTGTAAGAACAAGAAAGGCAAGACAGGCCCTGGAGAACAGGGAGCCTTGTTATGCTGATGGGCGGGATGTAAATTGCCAACTGCCTCTCTGGAGGAGTGCATTCTGTTCCCTACAACAAGTAAAGAACAGAGCTACAGAGCCAAGGGCACTACCAGTCTAGGGAATATACCTTGGGAAAACTGAAAATCAATAAGACAGAGCCACCCCAAAATTTAGGGCTGCACTGCATACAAGGACCTCAACTTGGATACACCTTAAGTATCCCAGAAAATATAAACATGGTTCAAAAAATTGTGGTACTTACGTACGATGGAATATCCCTCAGCCATGAAATCAATGTCATAAGACCAGTAGCAGCAAAATGGGTGGATTCAGGTACGATGATTCTAAGTGAAATAAGTCACACAGAAAAAGAAACTTATCATAAGATATCACTTATGAAGATCCTGTAAACATGGCTACACTTGAACTGAGTTAGGAAAGAGAACAGTGTCTCACATTTAGAAAACACTCTTATACCTGCTTAAGGGGGAAGGAGAGGTGGGGTGATGCATAAAACCAGAGTTTGATATAAGCACAGGTACCGTTCCAAAAACCAACTATGGAATAGACAAGACCTACACCGTCCTCAGTGAAAGGGACTCAAAACCCCATATTTCCCGCAGAGGAAAATATCTGACTAGTAAGAATCTTAAAACCTATGTATTGATATGTCTCCGTAAGGGAATCAAGTGTGTCTAGACTGGCATAAACATGGCAGCGAGAATCAGCTCAAACCCACTATAAAAAGGAATTTCAAAAACAAAACAAAAAAACTGGGAAATTCTTTACAATTCCTTCAGGGTCTCTGATGAAAGCTGGAATGACCCTATCTACAACGACAGCTGGATGTGGCATAAGGAGGGACACTTGGGACTGAGACGATTGGTGAGATTGGGTGAGCAAATGCAGACCCTTTAAAGCAATAATGCATGGCACCCATTCCATGGGTCCGAACTCTCCAGGTTGAAGGGAATATTACTACAGCTATAACATGTGCGGGAAACCTAGGGAACGGACACACTGTGAATACGAAAGGTTTCTAAAACTCAACGAATAGTCCCTCTCCTGGTGCTCCGGTTTGACTTTCCGTCTGCTTTACTATCAACCTCCCAACTTGGAGAGACAGCCCCTTTAACCTCTTGGTTCGCACAGGTTGCCAATTTGGCAGAGGATGAAAGGGAAGAGGGAGAACCAATGAGAGAGTAGCTGTTAGGCATTTGGACGGGCACATATCACTGTAATTTCCCGGCAGGAAGAAGAATTAACCAAATTCTCAGCCACCCACCGGGAACCAGTATAGGTCCTGAACCAAAATTTTGGACTTGCGGTCAGCTCACCAAAAACGAGTTGAAAAATGGAGCTCAGGGGCACAGCAATTCACAAACTGGCCGAGTAATAAAGGACAACTATCGTCCAAAAATCTGTTGAGGGAAGGCAACGAGGCGGACTTGAAAGCGAGGCAGAATAGCAGGAAACAGATTTCAAGAGGTACGTTGGAATCGCCTTTAAAGCACAGGAAGAGGGGCACAACTTCGACAATGATGCACTTGGCCAAAAAGGGCGTATGCGTTTTCTCCTGAATATATTCAGGAGAAAACGCATACGCCCTTTTTGGCCAAGCAAGCAAGCGGGCAATGCAAATCTGCACTACAAAGAAGTATCACTTCCCACCGGTCAAAAGGGATATCCACAAAATGTGTAAGAACAAGAAAGGCAAGACAGGCCCTGGAGAACAGGGAGCCTTGTTATGCTGATGGGCGGGATGTAAATTGCCAACTGCCTCTCTGGAGGAGTGCATTCTGTTCCCTACAACAAGTAAAGAACAGAGCTACAGAGCCAAGGGCACTACCAGTCTAGGGAATATACCTTGGGAAAACTGAAAATCAATAAGACAGAGCCACCCCAAAATTTAGGGCTGCACTGCATACAAGGACCTCAACTTGGATACACCTTAAGTATCCCAGAAAATATAAACATGGTTCAAAAAATTGTGGTACTTACGTACGATGGAATATCCCTCAGCCATGAAATCAATGTCATAAGACCAGTAGCAGCAAAATGGGTGGATTCAGGTACGATGATTCTAAGTGAAATAAGTCACACAGAAAAAGAAACTTATCATAAGATATCACTTATGAAGATCCTGTAAACATGGCTACACTTGAACTGAGTTAGGAAAGAGAACAGTGTCTCACATTTAGAAAACACTCTTATACCTGCTTAAGGGGGAAGGAGAGGTGGGGTGATGCATAAAACCAGAGTTTGATATAAGCACAGGTACCGTTCCAAAAACCAACTATGGAATAGACAAGACCTACACCGTCCTCAGTGAAAGGGACTCAAAACCCCATATTTCCCGCAGAGGAAAATATCTGACTAGTAAGAATCTTAAAACCTATGTATTGATATGTCTCCGTAAGGGAATCAAGTGTGTCTAGACTGGCATAAACATGGCAGCGAGAATCAGCTCAAACCCACTATAAAAAGGAATTTCAAAAACAAAACAAAAAAACTGGGAAATTCTTTACAATTCCTTCAGGGTCTCTGATGAAAGCTGGAATGACCCTATCTACAACGACAGCTGGATGTGGCATAAGGAGGGACACTTGGGACTGAGACGATTGGTGAGATTGGGTGAGCAAATGCAGACCCTTTAAAGCAATAATGCATGGCACCCATTCCATGGGTCCGAACTCTCCAGGTTGAAGGGAATATTACTACAGCTATAACATGTGCGGGAAACCTAGGGAACGGACACACTGTGAATACGAAAGGTTTCTAAAACTCAACGAATAGTCCCTCTCCTGGTGCTCCGGTTTGACTTTCCGTCTGCTTTACTATCAACCTCCCAACTTGGAGAGACAGCCCCTTTAACCTCTTGGTTCGCACAGGTTGCCAATTTGGCAGAGGATGAAAGGGAAGAGGGAGAACCAATGAGAGAGTAGCTGTTAGGCATTTGGACGGGCACATATCACTGTAATTTCCCGGCAGGAAGAAGAATTAACCAAATTCTCAGCCACCCACCGGGAACCAGTATAGGTCCTGAACCAAAATTTTGGACTTGCGGTCAGCTCACCAAAAACGAGTTGAAAAATGGAGCTCAGGGGCACAGCAATTCACAAACTGGCCGAGTAATAAAGGACAACTATCGTCCAAAAATCTGTTGAGGGAAGGCAACGAGGCGGACTTGAAAGCGAGGCAGAATAGCAGGAAACAGATTTCAAGAGGTACGTTGGAATCGCCTTTAAAGCACAGGAAGAGGGGCACAACTTCGACAATGATGCACTTGGCCAAAAAGGGCGTATGCGTTTTCTCCTGAATATATTCAGGAGAAAACGCATACGCCCTTTTTGGCCAAGCAAGCAAGCGGGCAATGCAAATCTGCACTACAAAGAAGTATCACTTCCCACCGGTCAAAAGGGACATCCACAAAATGTGTAAGAACAAGAAAGGCAAGACAGGCCCTGGAGAACAGGGAGCCTTGTTATGCTGATGGGCGGGATGTAAATTGCCAACTGCCTCTCTGGAGGAGTGCATTCTGTTCCCTACAACAAGTAAAGAACAGAGCTACAGAGCCAAGGGCACTACCAGTCTAGGGAATATACCTTGGGAAAACTGAAAATCAATAAGACAGAGCCACCCCAAAATTTAGGGCTGCACTGCATACAAGGACCTCAACTTGGATACACCTTAAGTATCCCAGAAAATATAAACATGGTTCAAAAAATTGTGGTACTTACGTACGATGGAATATCCCTCAGCCATGAAATCAATGTCATAAGACCAGTAGCAGCAAAATGGGTGGATTCAGGTACGATGATTCTAAGTGAAATAAGTCACACAGAAAAAGAAACTTATCATAAGATATCACTTATGAAGATCCTGTAAACATGGCTACACTTGAACTGAGTTAGGAAAGAGAACAGTGTCTCACATTTAGAAAACACTCTTATACCTGCTTAAGGGGGAAGGAGAGGTGGGGTGATGCATAAAATCAGAGTTTGATATAAGCACAGGTACCATTCCAAAAACCAACTATGGAATAGACAAGACCTACACCGTCCTCAGCGAAAGGGACTCAAAACCCCATATTTCCCGCAGAGGAAAATATCTGACTAGTAAGAATCTTAAAACCTATGTATTGATATGTCTCCGTAAGGGAATCAAGTGTGTCTAGACTGGCATAAACATGGCAGCGAGAATCAGCTCAAACCCACTATAAAAAGGAATTTCAAAAACAAAACAAAAAAACTCGGAAATTCTTTACAATTCCTTCAGGGTCTCTGATGAAAGCTGGAATGACCCTATCTACAACGACAGCTGGATGTGGCATAAGGAGGGACACTTGGGACTGAGATGATTGGTGAGATTGGGTGAGCAAATGCAGACCCTTTAAAGCAATAATGCATGGCACCCATTCCATGGGTCCGAACTCTCCAGGTTGAAGGGAATATTACTACAGCTATAACATGTGCGGGAAACCTAGAGAACGGACACACTGTGAATACGAAAGGTTTCTAAAACTCAACGAATAGTCCCTCTCCTGGTGCTCCGGTTTGACTTTCCGTCTGCTTTACTATCAACCTCCCAACTTGGAGAGACAGCCCCTTTAACCTCTTGGTTCGCACAGGTTGCCAATTTGGCAGAGGATGAAAGGGAAGAGGGAGAACCAATGAGAGAGTAGCTGTTAGGCATTTGGACGGGCACATATCACTGTAATTTCCCGGCAGGAAGAAGAATTAACCAAATTCTCAGCCACCCACCGGGAACCAGTATAGGTCCTGAACCAAAATTTTGGACTTGCGGTCAGCTCACCAAAAACGAGTTGAAAAATGGAGCTCAGGGGCACAGCAATTCACAAACTGGCCGAGTAATAAAGGACACCTATCGTCCAAAAATCTGTTGAGGGAAGGCAACGAGGTGGACTTGAAAGCGAGGCAGAATAGCAGGAAACAGATTTCAAGAGGTACGTTGGAATCGCCTTTAAAGCACAGGAAGAGGGGCACAACTTCGACAATGATGCACTTGGCCAAAAAGGGCGTATGCGTTTTCTCCTGAATATATTCAGGAGAAAACGCATACGCCCTTTTTGGCCAAGCAAGCAAGCGGGCAATGCAAATCTGCACTACAAAGAAGTATCACTTCCCACCGGTCAAAAGGGACATCCACAAAATGTGTAAGAACAAGAAAGGCAAGACAGGCCCTGGAGAACAGGGAGCCTTGTTATGCTGATGGGCGGGATGTAAATTGCCAACTGCCTCTCTGGAGGAGTGCATTCTGTTCCCTACAACAAGTAAAGAACAGAGCTACAGAGCCAAGGGCACTACCAGTCTAGGGAATATACCTTGGGAAAACTGAAAATCAATAAGACAGAGCCACCCCAAAATTTAGGGCTGCACTGCATACAAGGACCTCAACTTGGATACACCTTAAGTATCCCAGAAAATATAAACATGGTTCAAAAAATTGTGGTACTTACGTACGATGGAATATCCCTCAGCCATGAAATCAATGTCATAAGACCAGTAGCAGCAAAATGGGTGGATTCAGGTACGATGATTCTAAGTGAAATAAGTCACACAGAAAAAGAAACTTATCATAAGATATCACTTATGAAGATCCTGTAAACATGGCTACACTTGAACTGAGTTAGGAAAGAGAACAGTGTCTCACATTTAGAAAACACTCTTATACCTGCTTAAGGGGGAAGGAGAGGTGGGGTGATGCATAAAACCAGAGTTTGATATAAGCACAGGTACCGTTCCAAAAACCAACTATGGAATAGACAAGACCTACACCGTCCTCAGTGAAAGGGACTCAAAACCCCATATTTCCCGCAGAGGAAAATATCTGACTAGTAAGAATCTTAAAACCTATGTATTGATATGTCTCCGTAAGGGAATCAAGTGTGTCTAGACTGGCATAAACATGGCAGCGAGAATCAGCTCAAACCCACTATAAAAAGGAATTTCAAAAACAAAACAAAAAAACTGGGAAATTCTTTACAATTCCTTCAGGGTCTCTGATGAAAGCTGGAATGACCCTATCTACAACGACAGCTGGATGTGGCATAAGGAGGGACACTTGGGACTGAGACGATTGGTGAGATTGGGTGAGCAAATGCAGACCCTTTAAAGCAATAATGCATGGCACCCATTCCATGGGTCCGAACTCTCCAGGTTGAAGGGAATATTACTACAGCTATAACATGTGCGGGAAACCTAGGGAACGGACACACTGTGAATACGAAAGGTTTCTAAAACTCAACGAATAGTCCCTCTCCTGGTGCTCCGGTTTGACTTTCCGTCTGCTTTACTATCAACCTCCCAACTTGGAGAGACAGCCCCTTTAACCTCTTGGTTCGCACAGGTTGCCAATTTGGCAGAGGATGAAAGGGAAGAGGGAGAACCAATGAGAGAGTAGCTGTTAGGCATTTGGACGGGCACATATCACTGTAATTTCCCGGCAGGAAGAAGAATTAACCAAATTCTCAGCCACCCACCGGGAACCAGTATAGGTCCTGAACCAAAATTTTGGACTTGCGGTCAGCTCACCAAAAACGAGTTGAAAAATGGAGCTCAGGGGCACAGCAATTCACAAACTGGCCGAGTAATAAAGGACAACTATCGTCCAAAAATCTGTTGAGGGAAGGCAACGAGGCGGACTTGAAAGCGAGGCAGAATAGCAGGAAACAGATTTCAAGAGGTACGTTGGAATCGCCTTTAAAGCACAGGAAGAGGGGCACAACTTCGACAATGATGCACTTGGCCAAAAAGGGCGTATGCGTTTTCTCCTGAATATATTCAGGAGAAAACGCATACGCCCTTTTTGGCCAAGCAAGCAAGCGGGCAATGCAAATCTGCACTACAAAGAAGTATCACTTCCCACCGGTCAAAAGGGATATCCACAAAATGTGTAAGAACAAGAAAGGCAAGACAGGCCCTGGAGAACAGGGAGCCTTGTTATGCTGATGGGCGGGATGTAAATTGCCAACTGCCTCTCTGGAGGAGTGCATTCTGTTCCCTACAACAAGTAAAGAACAGAGCTACAGAGCCAAGGGCACTACCAGTCTAGGGAATATACCTTGGGAAAACTGAAAATCAATAAGACAGAGCCACCCCAAAATTTAGGGCTGCACTGCATACAAGGACCTCAACTTGGATACACCTTAAGTATCCCAGAAAATATAAACATGGTTCAAAAAATTGTGGTACTTACGTACGATGGAATATCCCTCAGCCATGAAATCAATGTCATAAGACCAGTAGCAGCAAAATGGGTGGATTCAGGTACGATGATTCTAAGTGAAATAAGTCACACAGAAAAAGAAACTTATCATAAGATATCACTTATGAAGATCCTGTAAACATGGCTACACTTGAACTGAGTTAGGAAAGAGAACAGTGTCTCACATTTAGAAAACACTCTTATACCTGCTTAAGGGGGAAGGAGAGGTGGGGTGATGCATAAAACCAGAGTTTGATATAAGCACAGGTACCATTCCAAAAACCAACTATGGAATAGACAAGACCTACACCGTCCTCAGTGAAAGGGACTCAAAACCCCATATTTCCCGCAGAGGAAAATATCTGACTAGTAAGAATCTTAAAACCTATGTATTGATATGTCTCCGTAAGGGAATCAAGTGTGTCTAGACTGGCATAAACATGGCATCGAGAATCAGCTCAAACCCACTATAAAAAGGAATTTCAAAAACAAAACAAAAAAACTGGGAAATTCTTTACAATTCCTTCAGGGTCTCTGATGAAAGCTGGAATGACCCTATCTACAACGACAGCTGGATGTGGCATAAGGAGGGACACTTGGGACTGAGACGATTGGTGAGATTGGGTGAGCAAATGCAGACCCTTTAAAGCAATAATGCATGGCACCCATTCCATGGGTCCGAACTCTCCAGGTTGAAGGGAATATTACTACAGCTATAACATGTGCGGGAAACCTAGAGAACGGACACACTGTGAATACGAAAGGTTTCTAAAACTCAACGAATAGTCCCTCTCCTGGTGCTCCGGTTTGACTTTCCGTCTGCTTTACTATCAACCTCCCAACTTGGAGAGACAGCCCCTTTAACCTCTTGGTTCGCACAGGTTGCCAATTTTGCAGAGGATGAAAGGGAAGAGGGAGAACCAATGAGAGAGTAGCTGTTAGGCATTTGGACGGGCACATATCACTGTAATTTCCCGGCAGGAAGAAGAATTAACCAAATTCTCAGCCACCCACCGGGAACCAGTATAGGTCCTGAACCAAAATTTTGGACTTGCGGTCAGCTCACCAAAAACGAGTTGAAAAATGGAGCTCAGGGGCACAGCCATTCACAAACTGGCCGAGTAATAAAGGACAACTATCGTCCAAAAATCTGTTGAGGGAAGGCAACGAGGCGGACTTGAAAGCGAGGCAGAATAGCAGGAAACAGATTTCAAGAGGTACATTGGAATCGCCTTTAAAGCACAGGAAGAGGGGCACAACTTCGATAATGATGCACTTGGCCAAAAAGGGCGTATGCGTTTTCTCCTGAATATATTCAGGAGAAAACGCATACGCCCTTTTTGGCCAAGCAAGCAAGCGGGCAATGCAAATCTGCACTACAAAGAAGTATCACTTCCCACCGGTCAAAAGGGACATCCACAAAATGTGTAAGAACAAGAAAGGCAAGACAGGCCCTGGAGAACAGGGAGCCTTGTTATGCTGATGGGCGGGATGTAAATTGCCAACTGCCTCTCTGGAGGAGTGCATTCTGTTCCCTAAAACAAGTAAAGAACAGAGCTACAGAGCCAAGGGCACTACCAGTCTAGGGAATATACCTTGGGAAAACTGAAAATCAATAAGACAGAGCCACCCCAAAATTTAGGGCTGCACTGCATACAAGGACCTCAACTTGGATACACCTTAAGTATCCCAGAAAATATAAACATGGTTCAAAAAATTGTGGTACTTACGTACGATGGAATATCCCTCAGCCATGAAATCAATGTCATAAGACCAGTAGCAGCAAAATGTGTGGATTTAGGTACGATGATTCTAAGTGAAATAAGTCACACAGAAAAAGAAACTTATCATAAGATATCACTTATGAAGATCCTGTAAACATGGCTACACTTGAACTGAGTTAGGAAAGAGAACAGTGTCTCACATTTAGAAAACACTCTTATACCTGCTTAAGGGGGAAGGAGAGGTGGGGTGATGCATAAAACCAGAGTTTGATATAAGCACAGGTACCGTTCCAAAAACCAACTATGGAATAGACAAGACCTACACCGTCCTCAGTGAAAGGGACTCAAAACCCCATATTTCCCGCAGAGGAAAATATCTGACTAGTAAGAATCTTAAAACGTATGTATTGATATGTCTGCGTAAGGGAATCAAGTGTGTCTAGACTGGCATAAACATGGCATCGAGAATCAGCTCAAACCCACTATAAAAAGGAATTTCAAAAACAAAACAAAAAAACTGGGAAATTCTTTACAATTCCTTCAGGGTCTCTGATGAAAGCTGGAATGACCCTATCTACAACGACAGCTGGATGTGGCATAAGGAGGGACACTTGGGACTGAGACGATTGGTGAGATTGGGTGAGCAAATGCAGACCCTTTAAAGCAATAATGCATGGCACCCATTCCATGGGTCCGAACTCTCCAGGTTGAAGGGAATATTACTACAGCTATAACATGTGTGGGAAACCTAGAGAACGGACACACTGTGAATACGAAAGGTTTCTAAAACTCAACGAATAGTCCCTCTCCTGGTGCTCCGGTTTGACTTTCCGTCTGCTTTACTATCAACCTCCCAACTTGGAGAGACAGCCCCTTTAACCTCTTGGTTCGCACAGGTTGCCAATTTGGCAGAGGATGAAAGGGAAGAGGGAGAACCAATGAGAGAGTAGCTGTTAGGCATTTGGACGGGCACATATCACTGTAATTTCCCGGCAGGAAGAAGAATTAACCAAATTCTCAGCCACCCACCGGGAACCAGTATAGGTCCTGAACCAAAATTTTGGACTTGCGGTCAGCTCACCAAAAACGAGTTGAAAAATGGAGCTCAGGGGCACAGCAATTCACAAACTGGCCGAGTAATAAAGGACAACTATCGTCCAAAAATCTGTTGAGGGAAGGCAACGAGGCGGACTTGAAAGCGAGGCAGAATAGCAGGAAACAGATTTCAAGAGGTACGTTGGAATCGCCTTTAAAGCACAGGAAGAGGGGCACAACTTCGACAATGATGCACTTGGCCAAAAAGGGCGTATGCGTTTTCTCCTGAATATATTCAGGAGAAAACGCATACGCCCTTTTTGGCCAAGCAAGCAAGCGGGCAATGCAAATCTGCACTACAAAGAAGTATCACTTCCCACCGGTCAAAAGGGACATCCACAAAATGTGTAAGAACAAGAAAGGCAAGACAGGCCCTGGAGAACAGGGAGCCTTGTTATGCTGATGGGCGGGATGTAAATTGCCAACTGCCTCTCTGGAGGAGTGCATTCTGTTCCCTACAACAAGTAAAGAACAGAGCTACAGAGCCAAGGGCACTACCAGTCTAGGGAATATACCTTGGGAAAACTGAAAATCAATAAGACAGAGCCACCCCAAAATTTAGGGCTGCACTGCATACAAGGACCTCAACTTGGATACACCTTAAGTATCCCAGAAAATATAAACATGGTTCAAAAAATTGTGGTACTTACGTACGATGGAATATCCCTCAGCCATGAAATCAATGTCATAAGACCAGTAGCAGCAAAATGGGTGGATTCAGGTACGATGATTCTAAGTGAAATAAGTCACACAGAAAAAGAAACTTATCATAAGATATCACTTATGAAGATCCTGTAAACATGGCTACACTTGAACTGAGTTAGGAAAGAGAACAGTGTCTCACATTTAGAAAACACTCTTATACCTGCTTAAGGGGGAAGGAGAGGTGGGGTGATGCATAAAACCAGAGTTTGATATAAGCACAGGTACCGTTCCAAAAACCAACTATGGAATAGACAAGACCTACACCGTCCTCAGTGAAAGGGACTCAAAACCCCATATTTCCCGCAGAGGAAAATATCTGACTAGTAAGAATCTTAAAACCTATGTATTGATATGTCTCCGTAAGGGAATCAAGTGTGTCTAGACTGGCATAAACATGGCAGCGAGAATCAGCTCAAACCCACTATAAAAAGGAATTTCAAAAACAAAACAAAAAAACTGGGAAATTCTTTACAATTCCTTCAGGGTCTCTGATGAAAGCTGGAATGACCCTATCTACAACGACAGCTGGATGTGGCATAAGGAGGGACACTTGGGACTGAGACGATTGGTGAGATTGGGTGAGCAAATGCAGACCCTTTAAAGCAATAATGCATGGCACCCATTCCATGGGTCCGAACTCTCCAGGTTGAAGGGAATATTACTACAGCTATAACATGTGCGGGAAACCTAGGGAACGGACACACTGTGAATACGAAAGGTTTCTAAAACTCAACGAATAGTCCCTCTCCTGGTGCTCCGGTTTGACTTTCCGTCTGCTTTACTATCAACCTCCCAACTTGGAGAGACAGCCCCTTTAACCTCTTGGTTCGCACAGGTTGCCAATTTGGCAGAGGATGAAAGGGAAGAGGGAGAACCAATGAGAGAGTAGCTGTTAGGCATTTGGACGGGCACATATCACTGTAATTTCCCGGCAGGAAGAAGAATTAACCAAATTCTCAGCCACCCACCGGGAACCAGTATAGGTCCTGAACCAAACTTTTGGACTTGCGGTCAGCTCACCAAAAACGAGTTGAAAAATGGAGCTCAGGGGCACAGCAATTCACAAACTGGCCGAGTAATAAAGGACAACTATCGTCCAAAAATCTGTTGAGGGAAGGCAACGAGGCGGACTTGAAAGCGAGGCAGAATAGCAGGAAACAGATTTCAAGAGGTACGTTGGAATCGCCTTTAAAGCACAGGAAGAGGGGCACAACTTCGACAATGATGCACTTGGCCAAAAAGGGCGTATGCGTTTTCTCCTGAATATATTCAGGAGAAAACGCATACGCCCTTTTTGGCCAAGCAAGCAAGCGGGCAATGCAAATCTGCACTACAAAGAAGTATCACTTCCCACTGGTCAAAAGGGACATCCACAAAATGTGTAAGAACAAGAAAGGCAAGACAGGCCCTGGAGAACAGGGAGCCTTGTTATGCTGATGGGCGGCATGTAAATTGCCAACTGCCTCTCTGGAGGAGTGCATTCTGTTCCCTAAAACAAGTAAAGAACAGAGCTACAGAGCCAAGGGCACTACCAGTCTAGGGAATATACCTTGGGAAAACTGAAAATCAGTAAGAAAGAGCCACCCCAAAATTTAGGGCTGCACTGCATACAAGGACCTGAACTTGGATACACCTTAAGTATCCCAGAAAATATAAACATGGTTCAAAAAATTGTGGTACTTACGTACGATGGAATATCCCTCAGCCATGAAATCAATGTCATAAGACCAGTAGCAGCAAAATGGGTGGATTCAGGTACGATGATTCTAAGTGAAATAAGTCACACAGAAAAAGAAACTTATCATAAGATATCACTTATGAAGATCCTGTAAACATGGCTACACTTGAACTGAGTTAGGAAAGAGAACAGTGTCTCACATTTAGAAAACACTCTTATACCTGCTTAAGGGGGAAGGAGAGGTGGGGTGATGCATAAAACCAGAGTTTGATATAAGCACAGGTACCGTTCCAAAAACCAACTATGGAATAGACAAGACCTACACCGTCCTCAGCGAAAGGGACTCAAAACCCCATATTTCCCACAGAGGAAAATATCTGACTAGTAAGAATCTTAAAACCTATGTATTGATATGTCTCCGTAAGGGAATCAAGTGTGTCTAGACTGGCATAAACATGGCAGCGAGAATCAGCTCAAACCCACTATAAAAAGGAATTTCAAAAACAAAACAAAAAAACTGGGAAATTCTTTACAATTCTTTCAGGGTCTCTGATGAAAGTTGGAATGACCCTATCTACAATGACAGCTGGATGTGGCATAAGGAGGGACACTTGGGACTGAGACGATTGGTGAGATTGGGTGAGCAAATGCAGACCCTTTAAAGCAATAATGCATGGCACCCATTCCATGGGTCCGAACTCTCCAGGTTGAAGGGAATATTACTACAGCTATAACATGTGCGGGAAACCTAGGGAACGGACACACTGTGAATACGAAAGGTTTCTAAAACTCAACGAATAGTCCCTCTCCTGGTGCTCCGGTTTGACTTTCCGTCTGCTTTACTATCAACCTCCCAACTTGGAGAGACAGCCCCTTTAACCTCTTGGTTCGCACAGGTTGCCAATTTGGCAGAGGATGAAAGGGAAGAGGGAGAACCAATGAGAGAGTAGTTGTTAGGCATTTGGACGGGCACATATCACTGTAATTTCCCGGCAGGAAGAAGAATTAACCAAATTCTCAGCCACCCACCGGGAACCAGTATAGGTCCTGAACCAAAATTTTGGACTTGCGGTCAGCTCACCAAAAACGAGTTGAAAAATGGAGCTCAGGGGCACAGCAATTCACAAACTGGCCGAGTAATAAAGGACAACTATCGTCCAAAAATCTGTTGAGGGAAGGCAACGAGGCGGACTTGAAAGCGAGGCAGAATAGCAGGAAACAGATTTCAAGAGGTACGTTGGAATCGCCTTTAAAGCACAGGAAGAGGGGCACAACTTCGACAATGATGCACTTGGCCAAAAAGGGCGTATGCGTTTTCTCCTGAATATATTCAGGAGAAAACGCATACGCCCTTTTTGGCCAAGCAAGCAAGCGGGCAATGCAAATCTGCACTACAAAGAAGTATCACTTCCCACCGGTCAAAAGGGACATCCACAAAATGTGTAAGAACAAGAAAGGCAAGACAGGCCCTGGAGAACAGGGAGCCTTGTTATGCTGATGGGCGGGATGTAAATTGCCAACTGCCTCTCTGGAGGAGTGCATTCTGTTCCCTACAACAAGTAAAGAACAGAGCTACAGAGCCAAGGGCACTACCAGTCTAGGGAATATACCTTGGGAAAACTGAAAATCAATAAGACAGAGCCACCCCAAAATTTAGGGCTGCACTGCATACAAGGACCTCAACTTGGATACACCTTAAGTATCCCAGAAAATATAGACATGGTTCAAAAAATTGTGGTACTTACGTACGATGGAATATCCCTCAGCCATGAAATCAATGTCATAAGACCAGTAGCAGCAAAATGGGTGGATTCAGGTATGATGATTCTAAGTGAAATAAGTCACACAGAAAAAGAAACTTATCATAAGATATCACTTATGAAGATCCTGTAAACATGGCTACACTTGAACTGAGTTAGGAAAGAGAACAGTGTCTCACATTTAGAAAACACTCTTATACCTGCTTAAGGGGGAAGGAGAGGTGGGGTGATGCATAAAACCAGAGTTTGATATAAGCACAGGTACCGTTCCAAAAACCAACTATGGAATAGACAAGACCTACAACGTCCTCAGTGAAAGGGACTCAAAACCCCATATTTCCCACAGAGGAAAATATCTGACTAGTAAGAATCTTAAAACCTATGTATTGATATGTCTCCGTAAGGGAATCAAGTGTGTCTAGACTGGCATAAACATGGCAGCGAGAATCAGCTCAAACCCACTATAAAAAGGAATTTCAAAAACAAAACAAAAAAACTGGGAAATTCTTTACAATTCCTTCAGGGTCTCTGATGAAAGCTGGAATGACCCTATCTACAACGACAGCTGGATGTGGCATAAGGAGGGACACTTGGGACTGAGACGATTGGTGAGATTGGGTGAGCAAATGCAGACCCTTTAAAGCAATAATGCATGGCACCCATTCCATGGGTCCGAACTCTCCAGGTTGAAGGGAATATTACTACAGCTATAACATGTGCGGGAAACCTAGAGAACGGACACACTGTGAATACGAAAGGTTTCTAAAACTCAACGAATAGTCCCTCTCCTGGTGCTCCGGTTTGACTTTCCGTCTGCTTTACTATCAACCTCCCAACTTGGAGAGACAGCCCCTTTAACCTCTTGGTTCGCACAGGTTGCCAATTTTGCAGAGGATGAAAGGGAAGAGGGAGAACCAATGAGAGAGTAGCTGTTAGGCATTTGGACGGGCACATATCACTGTAATTTCCCGGCAGGAAGAAGAATTAACCAAATTCTCAGCCACCCACCGGGAACCAGTATAGGTCCTGAACCAAAATTTTGGACTTGCGGTCAGCTCACAAAAAACGAGTTTAAAAATGGAGCTCAGGGGCACAGCAATTCACAAACTGGCCGAGTAATAAAGGACAACTATCGTCCAAAAATCTGTTGAGGGAAGGCAACGAGGCGGACTTGAAAGTGAGGCAGAATAGCAGGAAACAGATTTCAAGAGGTACGTTGGAATCGCCTTTAAAGCACAGGAAGAGGGGCACAACTACGACAATGACGCACTTGGCCAAAAAGGGCGTATGCGTTTTCTCCTGAATATATTCAGGAGAAAACGCATACGCCCTTTTTGGCCAAGCAAGCAAGCGGGCAATGCAAATCTGCACTACAAAGAAGTATCACTTCCCACCGGTCAAAAGGGACATCCACAAAATGTGTAAGAACAAGAAAGGCAAGACAGGCCCTGGAGAACAGGGAGCCTTGTTATGCTGATGGGCGGGATGTAAATTGCCAACTGCCTCTCTGGAGGAGTGCATTCTGTTCCCTACAACAAGTAAAGAACAGAGCTACAGAGCCAAGGGCACTACCAGTCTAGGGAATATACCTTGGGAAAACTGAAAATCAATAAGAGAGAGCCACCCCAAAATTTAGGGCTGCACTGCATACAAGGACCTCAACTTGGATACACCTTAAGTATCCCAGAAAATATAAACATGGTTCAAAAAATTGTGGTACTTACGTACGATGGAATATCCCTCAGCCATGAAATCAATGTCATAAGACCAGTAGCAGCAAAATGGGTGGATTCAGGTACGATGATTCTAAGTGAAATAAGTCACACAGAAAAAGAAACTTATCATAAGATATCACTTATGAAGATCCTGTAAACATGGCTACACTTGAACTGAGTTAGGAAAGAGAACAGTGTCTCACATTTAGAAAACATTCTTATACCTGCTTAAGGGGGAAGGAGAGGTGGGGTGATGCATAAAACCAGAGTTTGATATAAGCACAGGTACCGTTCCAAAAACCAACTATGGAATAGTCAAGACCTACACCGTCCTCAGTGAAAGGGACTCAAAACCCCATATTTCCCGCAGAGGAAAATATCTGACTAGTAAGAATCTTAAAACCTATGTATTGATATGTCTCCGTAAGGGAATCAAGTGTGTCTAGACTGGCATAAACATGGCAGCGAGAATCAGCTCAAACCCACTATAAAAAGGAATTTCAAAAACAAAACAAAAAAACTGGGAAATTCTTTACAATTCCTTCAGGGTCTCTGATGAAACCTGGAATGACCCTATCTACAACGACAGCTGGATGTGGCATAAGGAGGGACTCTTGGGACTGAGACGATTGGTGAGATTGGGTGAGCAAATGCAGACCCTTTAAAGCAATTATGCATGGCACCCATTCCATGGGTCCGAACTCTCCAGGTTGAAGGGAATATTACTACAGCTATAACATGTGCGGGAAACCTAGAGAACGGACACACTGTGAATACGAAAGGTTTCTAAAACTCAACGAATAGTCCCTCTCCTGGTGCTCCGGTTTGACTTTCCATCTGCTTTACTATCAACCTCCCAACTTGCAGAGACAGCCCCTTTAACCTCTTGGTTCGCACAGGTTGCCAATTTGGCAGAGGATGAAAACGAAGAGGGAGAACCAATGAGAGAGTAGCTGTTAGGCATTTGGACGGGCACATATCACTGTAATTTCCCAGCAGGAAGAAGAATTAACCAAATTCTCAGCCACCCACCGGGAACCAGTATAGGTCCTGAACCAAAATTTTGGACTTGCGGTCAGCTCACCAAAAACGAGTTGAAAAATGGAGCTCAGGGGCACGGCAATTCACAAACTGGCCGAGTAATAAAGGACAACTATCGTCCAAAAATCTGTTGAGGGAAGGCAACGAGGCGGACTTGAAAGCGAGGCAGAATAGCAGGAAACAGATTTCAAGAGGTACGTTGGAATCGCCTTTAAAGCACAGGAAGAGGGGCACAACTTCGACAATGATGCACTTGGCCAAAAAGGGCGTATGCGTTTTCTCCTGAATATATTCAGGAGAAAACGCATACGCCCTTTTTGGCCAAGCAAGCAAGCGGGCAATGCAAATCTGCACTACAAAGAAGTATCACTTCCCACCGGTCAAAAGGGACATCCACAAAATGTGTAAGAACAAGAAAGGCAAGACAGGCCCTGGAGAACAGGGAGCCTTGTTATGCTGATGGGCGGGATGTAAATTGCCAACTGCCTCTCTGGAGGAGTGCATTCTGTTCCCTAAAACAAGTAAAGAACAGAGCTACAGAGCCAAGGGCACTACCAGTTTAGGGAATATACCTTGGGAAAACTGAAAATCAATAAGACAGAGCCACCCCAAAATTTAGGGCTGCACTGCATACAAGGACCTCAACTTGGATACACCTTAAATATCCCAGAAAATATATTAATGGTTCAAAAAATTGTGGTACTTACGTACGATGGAATATCCCTCAGCCATGAAATCAATGTCATAAGACCAGTAGCAGCAAAATGGGTGGATTCAGGTACGATGATTCTAAGTGAAATAAGTCACACAGAAAAAGAAACTTATCATAAGATATCACTTATGAAGATCCTGTAAACATGGCTACACTTGAACTGAGTTAGGAAAGAGAACAGTGTCTCACATTTAGAAAACACTCTTATACCTGCTTAAGGGGGAAGGAGAGGTGGGGTGATGCATAAAACCAGAGTTTGATATAAGCACAGGTACCGTTCCAAAAACCAACTATGGAATAGACAAGACCTACACCTTCCTCAGTGAAAGGGACTCAAAACCCCATATTTCCCGCAGAGGAAAATATCTGACTAGTAAGAATCTTAAAACCTATGTATTGATATGTCTCCGTAAGGGAATCAAGTGTGTCTAGACTGGCATAAACATGGCAGCGAGAATCAGCTCAAACCCACTATAAAAAGGAATTTCAAAAACAAAACAAAAAAACTGGGAAATTCTTTACAATTCCTTCAGGGTCTCTGATGAAAGCTGGAATGACCCTATCTACAACGACAGCTGGATGTGGCATAAGGAGGGACACTTGGGACTGAGACGATTGGTGAGATTGGGTGAGCAAATGCAGACCCTTTAAAGCAATAATGCATGGCACCCATTCCATGGGTCCGAACTCTCCAGGTTGAAGGGAATATTACTACAGCTATAACATGTGCGGGAAACCTAGAGAACGGACACACTGTGAATACGAAAGGTTTCTAAAACTCAACGAATAGTCCCTCTCCTGGTGCTCCGGTTTGACTTTCCGTCTGCTTTACTATCAACCTCCCAACTTGGAGAGACAGCCCCTTTAACCTCTTGGTTCGCACAGGTTGCCAATTTGGCAGAGGATGAAAGGGAAGAGGGAGAACCAATGAGAGAGTAGCTGTTAGGCATTTGGACGGGCACATATCACTGTAATTTCCCGGCAGGAAGAAGAATTAACCAAATTCTCAGCCACCCACCGGGAACCAGTATAGGTCCTGAACCAAAATTTTGGACTTGAGGTCAGCTCACAAAAAACGAGTTTAAAAATGGAGCTCAGGGGCACAGCAATTCACAAACTGGCCGAGTAATAAAGGACAACTATCGTCCAAAAATCTGTTGAGGGAAGGCAACGAGGCGGACTTGAAAGCGAGGCAGAATAGCAGGAAACAGATTTCAAGAGGTACGTTGGAATCGCCTTTAAAGCACAGGAAGAGGGGCACAACTTCGACAATGACGCACTTGGCCAAAAAGGGCGTATGCGTTTTCTCCTGAATATATTCAGGAGAAAACGCATACGCCCTTTTTGGCCAAGCAAGCAAGCGGGCAATGCAAATCTGCACTACAAAGAAGTATCACTTCCCACCGGTCAAAAGGGACATCCACAAAATGTGTAAGAACAAGAAAGGCAAGACAGGCCCTGGAGAACAGGGAGCCTTGTTATGCTGATGGGCGGGATGTAAATTGCCAACTGCCTCTCTGGAGGAGTGCATTCTGTTCCCTAAAACAAGTAAAGAACAGAGCTACAGAGCCAAGGGCACTACCAGTCTAGGGAGTATACCTTGGGAAAACTGAAAATCAATAAGACAGAGCCACCCCAAAATTTAGGGCTGCACTGCATACAAGGACCTCAACTTGGATACACCTTAAGTATCCCAGAAAATATAAACATGGTTCAAAAAATTGTGGTACTTACGTACGATGGAATACCCCTCAGCCATGAAATCAATGTCATAAGACCAGTAGCAGCAAAATGGGTGGATTCAGGTACGATGATTCTAAGTGAAATAAGTCACACAGAAAAAGAAACTTATCATAAGATATCACTTATGAAGATCCTGTAAACATGGCTACACTTGAACTGAGTTAGGAAAGAGAACAGTGTCTCACATTTAGAAAACACTCTTATACCTGCTTAAGGGGGAAGGAGAGGTGGGGTGATGCATAAAACCAGAGTTTGATATAAGCACAGGTACCGTTCCTAAAACCAACTATGGAATAGACAAGACCTACACCGTCCTCAGTGAAAGGGACTCAAAACCCCATATTTCCCGCAGAGGAAAATATCTGACTAGTAAGAATCTTAAAACCTATGTATTGATATGTCTCCGTAAGGGAATCAAGTGTGTCTAGACTGGCATAAACATGGCAGCGAGAATCAGCTCAAACCCACTATAAAAAGGAATTTCAAAAACAAAACAAAAAAACTGGGAAATTCTTTACAATTCCTTCAGGGTCTCTGATGAAAGCTGGAATGACCCTATCTACAACGACAGCTGGATGTGGCATAAGGAGGGACACTTGGGACTGAGACGATTGGTGAGATTGGGTGAGCAAATGCAGACCCTTTAAAGCAATTATGCATGGCACCCATTCCATGGGTCCGAACTCTCCAGGTTGAAGGGAATATTACTACAGCTATAACATGTGCGGGAAACCTAGAGAACGGACACACTGTGAATACGAAAGGTTTCTAAAACTCAACGAATAGTCCCTCTCCTGGTGCTCCGGTTTGACTTTCCATCTGCTTTACTATCAACCTCCCAACTTGCAGAGACAGCCCCTTTAACCTCTTGGTTCGCACAGGTTGCCAATTTGGCAGAGGATGAAAGGGAAGAGGGAGAACCAATGAGAGAGTAGCTGTTAGGCATTTGGACGGGCACATATCACTGTAATTTCCCGGCAGGAAGAAGAATTAACCAAATTCTCAGCCACCCACCGGGAACCAGTATAGGTCCTGAACCAAAATTTTGGACTTGCGGTCAGCTCACCAAAAACGAGTTGAAAAATGGAGCTCAGGGGCACGGCAATTCACAAACTGGCCGAGTAATAAAGGACAACTATCGTCCAAAAATCTGTTGAGGGAAGGCAACGAGGCAGACTTGAAAGCGAGGCAGAATAGCAGGAAACAGATTTCAAGAGGTACGTTGGAATCGCCTTTAAAGCACAGGAAGAGGGGCACAACTTCGACAATGATGCACTTGGCCAAAAAGGGCGTATGCGTTTTCTCCTGAATATATTCAGGAGAAAACGCATACGCCCTTTTTGGCCAAGCAAGCAAGCGGGCAATGCTAATCTGCACTACAAAGAAGTATCACTTCCCACCGGTCAAAAGGGACATCCACAAAATGTGTAAGAACAAGAAAGGCAAGACAGGCCCTGGAGAACAGGGAGCCTTGTTATGCTGATGGGCGGGATGTAAATTGCCAACTGCCTCTCTGGAGGAGTGCATTCTGTTCCCTAAAACAAGTAAAGAACAGAGCTACAGAGCCAAGGGCACTACCAGTTTAGGGAATATACCTTGGGAAAACTGAAAATCAATAAGACAGAGCCACCCCAAAATTTAGGGCTGCACTGCATACAAGGACCTCAACTTGGATACACCTTAAATATCCCAGAAAATATATTAATGGTTCAAAAAATTGTGGTACTTACGTACGATGGAATATCCCTCAGCCATGAAATCAATGTCATAAGACCAGTAGCAGCAAAATGTGTGGATTCAGGTACGATGATTCTAAGTGAAATAAGTCACACAGAAAAAGAAACTTATCATAAGATATCACTTATGAAGATCCTGTAAACATGGCTACACTTGAACTGAGTTAGGAAAGAGAACAGTGTCTCACATTTAGAAAACACTCTTATACCTGCTTAAGGGGGAAGGAGAGGTGGGGTGATGCATAAAACCAGAGTTTGATATAAGCACAGGTACCGTTCCAAAAACCAACTATGGAATAGACAAGACCTACACCATCCTCAGTGAAAGGGACTCAAAACCCCATATTTCCCGCAGAGGAAAATATCTGACTAGTAAGAATCTTAAAACCTATGTATTGATATGTCTCCGTAAGGGAATCAAGTGTGTCTAGACTGGCATAAACATGGCAGCGAGAATCAGCTCAAACCCACTATAAAAAGGAATTTCAAAAACAAAACAAAAAAACTGGGAAATTCTTTACAATTCCTTCAGGGTCTCTGATGAAAGCTGGAATGACCCTATCTACAACGACAGCTGGATGTGGCATAAGGAGGGACACTTGGGACTGAGACGATTGGTGTGATTGGGTGAGCAAATGCAGACCCTTTAAAGCAATAATGCATGGCACCCATTCCATGGGTCCGAACTCTCCAGGTTGAAGGGAATATTACTACAGCTATAACATGTGCGGGAAACCTAGAGAACGGACACACTGTGAATACGAAAGGTTTCTAAAACTCAACGAATAGTCCCTCTCCTGGTGCTCCGGTTTGACTTTCCGTCTGCTTTACTATCAACCTCCCAACTTGGAGAGACAGCCCCTTTAACCTCTTGGTTCGCACAGGTTGCCAATTTGGCAGAGGATGAAAGGGAAGAGGGAGAACCAATGAGAGAGTAGCTGTTAGGCATTTGGACGGGCACATATCACTGTAATTTCCCGGCAGGAAGAAGAATTAACCAAATTCTCAGCCACCCACCGGGAACCAGTATAGGTCCTGAACCAAAATTTTGGACTTGCGGTCAGCTCACAAAAAACGAGTTGAAAAATGGAGCTCAGGGGCACAGCAATTCACAAACTGGCCGAGTAATAAAGGACAACTATCGTCCAAAAATCTGTTGAGGGAAGGCAATGAGGCGGACTTGAAAGCGAGGCAGAATAGCAGGAAACAGATTTCAAGAGGTACGTTGGAATCGCCTTTAAAGCACAGGAAGAGGGGCACAACTTCGACAATGACGCACTTGGCCAAAAAGGGCGTATGCGTTTTCTGCTGAATATATTCAGGAGAAAACGCATACGCCCTTTTTGGCCAAGCAAGCAAGCGGGCAATGCAAATCTGCACTACAAAGAAGTATCACTTCCCACCGGTCAAAAGGGACATCCACAAAATGTGTAAGAACAAGAAAGGCAAGACAGGCCCTGGAGAACAGGGAGCCTTGTTATGCTGATGGGCGGGATGTAAATTGCCAACTGCCTCTCTGGAGGAGTGCATTCTGTTCCCTAAAACAAGTAAAGAACAGAGCTACAGAGCCAAGGGCACTACCAGTCTAGGGAATATACCTTGGGAAAACTGAAAATCAATAAGACAGAGCCACCCCAAAATTTAGGGCTGCACTGCATACAAGGACCTCAACTTGGATACACCTTAAATATCCCAGAAAATATATTAATGGTTCAAAAAATTGTGGTACTTACGTACGATGGAATATCCCTCAGCCATGAAATCAATGTCATAAGACCAGTAGCAGCAAAATGGGTGGATTCAGGTACGATGATTCTAAGTGAAATAAGTCACACAGAAAAAGAAACTTATCATAAGATATCACTTATGAAGATCCTGTAAACATGGCTACACTTGAACTGAGTTAGGAAAGAGAACAGTGTCTCACATTTAGAAAACACTCTTATACCTGCTTAAGGGGGAAGGAGAGGTGGGGTGATGCATAAAACCAGAGTTTGATATAAGCACAGGTACCGTTCCAAAAACCAACTATGGAATAGACAAGACCTACACCTTCCTCAGTGAAAGGGACTCAAAACCCCATATTTCCCGCAGAGGAAAATATCTGACTAGTAAGAATCTTAAAACCTATGTATTGATATGTCTCCGTAAGGGAATCAAGTGTGTCTAGACTGGCATAAACATGGCAGCGAGAATCAGCTCAAACCCACTATAAAAAGGAATTTCAAAAACAAAACAAAAAAACTGGGAAATTCTTTACAATTCCTTCAGGGTCTCTGATGAAAGCTGGAATGACCCTATCTACAACGACAGCTGGATGTGGCATAAGGAGGGACACTTGGGACTGAGACGATTGGTGAGATTGGGTGAGCAAATGCAGACCCTTTAAAGCAATAATGCATGGCACCCATTCCATGGGTCCGAACTCTCCAGGTTGAAGGGAATATTACTACAGCTATAACATGTGCGGGAAACCTAGAGAACGGACACACTGTGAATACGAAAGGTTTCTAAAACTCAACGAATAGTCCCTCTCCTGGTGCTCCGGTTTGACTTTCCGTCTGCTTTACTATCAACCTCCCAACTTGGAGAGACAGCCCCTTTAACCTCTTGGTTCGCACAGGTTGCCAATTTGGCAGAGGATGAAAGGGAAGAGGGAGAACCAATGAGAGAGTAGCTGTTAGGCATTTGAACGGGCACATATCACTGTAATTTCCCGGCAGGAAGAAGAATTAACCAAATTCTCAGCCACCCACTGGGAACCAGTATAGGTCCTGAACCAAAATTTTGGACTTGCGGTCAGCTCACAAAAAACGAGTTGAAAAATGGAGCTCAGGGGCACAGCAATTCACAAACTGGCCGAGTAATAAAGGACAACTATCGTCCAAAAATCTGTTGAGGGAAGGCAACGAGGCGGACTTGAAAGCGAGGCAGAATAGCAGGAAACAGATTTCAAGAGGTACGTTGGAATCGCCTTTAAAGCACAGGAAGAAGGGCACAACTTGGACAATGATGCACTTGGCCATAAAGGGTGTATGCGTTTTCTCCTGAATATATTCAGGAGAAAACGCATACGCCCTTTTTGGCCAAGCAAGCAAGCGGGCAATGCAAATCTGCACTACAAAGAAGTATCACTTCCCACCGGTCAAAAGGGACATCCACAAAATGTGTAAGAACAAGAAAGGCAAGACAGGCCCTGGAGAACAGGGAGCCTTGTTATGCTGATGGGCGGGATGTAAATTGCCAACTGCCTCTCTGGAGGAGTGCATTCTGTTCCCTAAAACAAGTAAAGAACAGAGCTACAGAGCCAAGGGCACTACCAGTCTAGGGAATATACCTTGGGAA
The DNA here is from genome assembly GCF_949752795.1 of Hyperoodon ampullatus. Lineage (NCBI taxonomy): Eukaryota > Metazoa > Chordata > Mammalia > Artiodactyla > Ziphiidae > Hyperoodon > Hyperoodon ampullatus. The sequence goes on along the minus strand of NW_027640954.1, from coordinate 405,328 downwards.
AACTGAAAATCAATAAGACAGAGCCACCCCAAAATTTAGGGCTGCACTGCATACAAGGACCTCAACTTGCATACACCTTAAGTATCCCAGAAAATATAAACATGGTTCAAAAAATTGTGGTACTTACGTACGATGGAATATCCCTCAGCCATGAAATCAATGTCATAAGACCAGTAGCAGCAAAATGGGTGGATTCAGGTACGATGATTCTAAGTGAAATAAGTCACACAGAAAAAGAAACTTATCATAAGATATCACTTATGAAGATCCTGTAAACATGGCTACACTTGAACTGAGTTAGGAAAGAGAACAGTGTCTCACATTTAGAAAACACTCTTATACCTGCTTAAGGGGGAAGGAGAGGTGGGGTGATGCATAAAACCAGAGTTTGATATAAGCACAGGTACCGTTCCAAAAACCAACTATGGAATAGACAAGACCTACACCTTCCTCAGTGAAAGGGACTCAAAACCCCATATTTCCCGCAGAGGAAAATATCTGACTAGTAAGAATCTTAAAACCTATGTATTGATATGTCTCCGTAAGGGAATCAAGTGTGTCTAGACTGGCATAAACATGGCAGCGAGAATCAGCTCAAACCCACTATAAAAAGGAATTTCAAAAACAAAACAAAAAAACTGGGAAATTCTTTACAATTCCTTCAGGGTCTCTGATGAAAGCTGGAATGACCCTATCTACAACGACAGATGGATGTGGCATAAGGAGGGACACTTGGGACTGAGACGATTGGTGAGATTGGGTGAGCAAATGCAGACCCTTTAAAGCAATAATGCATGGCACCCATTCCATGGGTCCGAACTCTCCAGGTTGAAGGGAATATTACTACAGCTATAACATGTGCGGGAAACCTAGAGAACGGACACACTGTGAATACGAAAGGTTTCTAAAACTCAACGAATAGCCCCTCTCCTGGTGCTCCGGTTTGACTTTCCGTCTGCTTTACTATCAACCTCCCAACTTGGAGAGACAGCCCCTTTAACCTCTTGGTTCGCACAGGTTACCAATTTGGCAGAGGACGAAAGGGAAGAGGGAGAACCAATGAGAGAGTAGCTGTTAGGCATTTGGACGGGCACATATCACTGTAATTTCCCGGCAGGAAGAAGAATTAACCAAATTCTCAGCCACCCACCGGGAACCAGTATAGGTCCTGAACCAAAATTTTGGACTTGCGGTCAGCTCACCAAAAACGAGTTGAAAAATGGAGCTCAGGGGCACAGCAATTCACAAACTGGCCGAGTAATAAAGGACAACTATCGTCCAAAAATCTGTTGAGGGAAGGCAACGAGGCGGACTTGAAAGCGAGGCAGAATAGCAGGAAACAGATTTCAAGAGGTACGTTGGAATCGCCTTTAAAGCACAGGAAGAGGGGCACAACTTCGACAATAACGCACTTGGCCAAAAAGTGCGTATGCGTTTTCTGCTGAATATATTCAGGAGAAAACGCATACGCCCTTTTTGGCCAAGCAAGCAAGCGGGCAATGCAAATCTGCACTACAAAGAAGTATCACTTCCCACCGGTCAAAAGGGACATCCACAAAATGTGTAAGAACAAGAAAGGCAAGACAGGCCCTGGAGAACAGGGAGCCTTGTTATGCTGATGGGCGGGATGTAAATTGCCAACTGCCTCTCTGGAGGAGTGCATTCTGTTCCCTAAAACAAGTAAAGAACAGAGCTACAGAGCCAAGGGCACTACCAGTCTAGGGAATATACCTTGGGAAAACTGAAAATCAATAAGACAGAGCCACCCCAAAATTTAGGGCTGCACTGCATACAAGGACCTCAACTTGGATACACCTTAAGTATCCCAGAAAATATAAACATGGTTCAAAAAATTGTGGTACTTACGTACGATGGAATACCCCTCAGCCATGAAATCAATGTCATAAGACCAGTAGCAGCAAAATGGGTGGATTCAGGTACGATGATTCTAAGTGAAATAAGTCACACAGTAAAAGAAACTTATAATAAGATATCATTTATGAAGATCCTGTAAACATGGCTACACTTGAACTGAGTTAGGAAAGAGAACAGTGTCTCACATTTAGAAAACACTCTTATACCTGCTTAAGGGGGAAGGAGAGGTGGGGTGATGCATAAAACCAGAGTTTGATATAAGCACAGGTACCGTTCCAAAAACCAACTATGGAATAGTCAAGACCTACACCGTCCTCAGTGAAAGGGACTCAAAACCCCATATTTCCCGCAGAGGAAAATATCTGACTAGTAAGAATCTTAAAACCTATGTATTGATATGTCTCCGTAAGGGAATCAAGTGTGTCTAGACTGGCATAAACATGGCAGCGAGAATCAGCTCAAACCCACTATAAAAAGGAATTTCAAAAACAAAACAAAAAAACTGGGAAATTCTTTACAATTCCTTCAGGGTCTCTGATGAAAGCTGGAATGACCCTATCTACAACGACAGCTGGATGTGGCATAAGGAGGGACACTTGGGACTGAGACGATTGGTGAGATTGGGTGAGCAAATGCAGACCCTTTAAAGCAATTATGCATGGCACCCATTCCATGGGTCCGAACTCTCCAGGTTGAAGGGAATATTACTACAGCTATAACATGTGCGGGAAACCTAGAGAACGGACACACTGTGAATACGAAAGGTTTCTAAAACTCAACGAATAGTCCCTCTCCTGGTGCTCCGGTTTGACTTTCCATCTGCTTTACTATCAACCTCCCAACTTGCAGAGACAGCCCCTTTAACCTCTTGGTTCGCACAGGTTGCCAATTTGGCAGAGGATGAAAGGGAAGAGGGAGAACCAATGAGAGAGTAGCTGTTAGGCATTTGGACGGGCACATATCACTGTAATTTCCCAGCAGGAAGAAGAATTAACCAAATTCTCAGCCACCCACCGGGAACCAGTATAGGTCCTGAACCAAAATTTTGGACTTGCGGTCAGCTCACCAAAAACGAGTTGAAAAATGGAGCTCAGGGGCACGGCAATTCACAAACTGGCCGAGTAATAAAGGACGACTATCGTCCAAAAATCTGTTGAGGGAAGGCAACGAGGCAGACTTGAAAGCGAGGCAGAATAGCAGGAAACAGATTTCAAGAGGTACGTTGGAATCGCCTTTAAAGCACAGGAAGAGGGGCACAACTTCGACAATGATGCACTTGGCCAAAAAGGGCGTATGCGTTTTCTCCTGAATATATTCAGGAGAAAACGCATACGCCCTTTTTGGCCAAGCAAGCAAGCGGGCAATGCAAATCTGCACTACAAAGAAGTATCACTTCCCACTGGTCAAAAGGGACATCCACAAAATGTGTAAGAACAAGAAAGGCAAGACAGGCCCTGGAGAACAGGGAGCCTTGTTATGCTGATGGGCGGGATGTAAATTGCCAACTGCCTCTCTGGAGGAGTGCATTCTGTTCCCTAAAACAAGTAAAGAACAGAGCTACAGAGCCAAGGGCACTACCAGTTTAGGGAATATACCTTGGGAAAACTGAAAATCAATAAGACAGAGCCACCCCAAAATTTAGGGCTGCACTGCATACAAGGACCTCAACTTGGATACACCTTAAATATCCCAGAAAATATAAACATGGTTCAAAAAATTGATGTACTTACGTACGATGGAATATCCCTCAGCCATGAAATCAATGTCATAAGACCAGTAGCAGCAAAATGGGTGGATTCAGGTACGATGATTCTAAGTGAAATAAGTCACACAGAAAAAGAAACTTATCATAAGATATCACTTATGAAGATCCTGTAAACATGGCTACACTTGAACTGAGTTAGGAAAGAGAACAGTGTCTCACATTTAGAAAACACTCTTATACCTGCTTAAGGGGGAAGGAGAGGTGGGGTGATGCATAAAACCAGAGTTTGATATAAGCACAGGTACCGTTCCAAAAACCAACTATGGAATAGACAAGACCTACACCGTCCTCAGTGAAAGGGACTCAAAACCCCATATTTCCCGCAGAGGAAAATATCTGACTAGTAAGAATCTTAAAACCTATGTATTGATATGTCTGCGTAAGGGAATCAAGTGTGTCTAGACTGGCATAAACATGGCAGCGAGAATCAGCTCAAACCCACTATAAAAAGGAATTTCAAAAACAAAACAAAAAAACTGGGAAATTCTTTACAATTCCTTCAGGGTCTCTGATGAAAGCTGGAATGACCCTATCTACAACGACAGCTGGATGTGGCATAAGGAGGGACACTTGGGACTGAGACGATTGGTGAGATTGGGTGAGCAAATGCAGACCCTTTAAAGCAATAATGCATGGCACCCATTCCATGGGTCCGAACTCTCCAGGTTGAAGGGAATATTACTACAGCTATAACATGTGCGGGAAACCTAGAGAACGGACACACTGTGAATACGAAAGGTTTCTAAAACTCAACGAATAGTCCCTCTCCTGGTGCTCCGGTTTGACTTTCCGTCTGCTTTACTATCAACCTCCCAACTTGGAGAGACAGCCCCTTTAACCTCTTGGTTCGCACAGGTTGCCAATTTGGCAGAGGATGAAAGGGAAGAGGGAGAACCAATGAGAGAGTAGCTGTTAGGCATTTGGACGGGCACATATCACTGTAATTTCCCGGCAGGAAGAAGAATTAACCAAATTCTCAGCCACCCACCGGGAACCAGTATAGGTCCTGAACCAAAATTTTGGACTTGCGGTCAGCTCACAAAAAACGAGTTGAAAAATGGAGCTCAGGGGCACAGCAATTCACAAACTGGCCGAGTAATAAAGGACAACTATCGTCCAAAAATCTGTTGAGGGAAGGCAACGAGGCGGACTTGAAAGCGAGGCAGAATAGCAGGAAACAGATTTCAAGAGGTACGTTGGAATCGCCTTTAAAGCACAGGAAGAGGGGCACAACTTCGACAATGACACACTTGGCCAAAAAGGGCGTATGCGTTTTCTGCTGAATATATTCAGGAGAAAATGCATACGCCCTTTTTGGCCAAGCAAGCAAGCGGGCAATGCAAATCTGCACTACAAAGAAGTATCACTTCCCACCGGTCAAAAGGGACATCCACAAAATGTGTAAGAACAAGAAAGGCAAGACAGGCCCTGGAGAACAGGGAGCCTTGTTATGCTGATGGGCGGGATGTAAATTGCCAACTGCCTCTCTGGAGGAGTGCATTCTGTTCCCTAAAACAAGTAAAGAACAGAGCTACAGAGCCAAGGGCACTACCAGTCTAGGGAATATACCTTGGGAAAACTGAAAATCAATAAGACAGAGCCACCCCAAAATTTAAGGCTGCACTGCATACAAGGACGTCAACTTGGATACACCTTAAATATCCCAGAAAATATATTAATGGTTCAAAAAATTGTGGTACTTACGTACGATGGAATATCCCTCAGCCATGAAATCAATGTCATAAGACCAGTAGCAGCAAAATGGGTGGATTCAGGTACGATGATTCTAAGTGAAATAAGTCACACAGAAAAAGAAACTTATCATAAGATATCACTTATGAAGATCCTGTAAACATGGCTACACTTGAACTGAGTTAGGAAAGGGAACAGTGTCTCACATTTAGAAAACACTCTTATACCTGCTTAAGGGGGAAGGAGAGGTGGGGTGATGCATAAAACCAGAGTTTGATATAAGCACAGGTACCGTTCCAAAAACCAACTATGGAATAGACAAGACCTACACCTTCCTCAGTGAAAGGGACTCAAAACCCCATATTTCCCACAGAGGAAAATATCTGACTAGTAAGAATCTTAAAACCTATGTATTGATATGTCTCCGTAAGGGAATCAAGTGTGTCTAGACTGGCATAAACATGGCAGCGAGAATCAGCTCAAACCCACTATAAAAAGGAATTTCAAAAACAAAACAAAAAAACTGGGAAATTCTTTACAATTCCTTCAGGGTCTCTGATGAAAGCTGGAATGACCCTATCTACAACAAGAGCTGGGTGTGGCATAAGGAGGGACACTTGGGACTGAGACGATTGGTGAGATTGGGTGAGCAAATGCAGACCCTTTAAAGCAATAATGCATGGCACCCATTCCATGGGTCCGAACTCTCCAGGTTGAAGGGAATATTACTACAGCTATAACATGTGCGGGAAACCTAGAGAACGGACACACTGTGAATACGAAAGGTTTCTAAAACTCAACGAATAGTCCCTCTCCTGGTGCTCCGGTTTGACTTTCCGTCTGCTTTACTATCAACCTCCCAACTTGGAGAGACAGCCCCTTTAACCTCTTGGTTCGCACAGGTTGCCAATTTGGCAGAGGATGAAAGGGAAGAGGGAGAACCAATGAGAGAGTAGCTGTTAGGCATTTGGACGGGCACATATCACTGTAATTTCCCGGCAGGAAGAAGAATTAACCAAATTCTCAGCCACCCACTGGGAACCAGTATAGGTCCTGAACCAAAATTTTGGACTTGCGGTCAGCTCACAAAAAACGAGTTGAAAAATGGAGCTCAGGGGCACAGCAATTCACAAACTGGCCGAGTAATAAAGGACAACTATCGTCCAAAAATCTGTTGAGGGAAGGCAACGAGGCGGACTTGAAAGCGAGGCAGAATAGCAGGAAACAGATTTCAAGAGGTACGTTGGAATCGCCTTTAAAGCACAGGAAGAAGGGCACAACTTGGACAATGATGCACTTGGCCATAAAGGGTGTATGCGTTTTCTCCTGAATATATTCAGGAGAAAACGCATACGCCCTTTTTGGCCAAGCAAGCAAGCGGGCAATGCAAATCTGCACTACAAAGAAGTATCACTTCCCACCGGTCAAAAGGGACATCCACAAAATGTGTAAGAACAAGAAAGGCAAGACAGGCCCTGGAGAACAGGGAGCCTTGTTATGCTGATGGGCGGGATGTAAATTGCCAACTGCCTCTCTGGAGGAGTGCATTCTGTTCCCTAAAACAAGTAAAGAACAGAGCTACAGAGCCAAGGGCACTACCAGTCTAGGGAATATACCTTGGGAAAACTGAAAATCAATAAGACAGAGCCACCCCAAAATTTAGGGCTGCACTGCATACAAGGACCTCAACTTGGATACACCTTAAGTATCCCAGAAAATATAAACATGGTTCAAAAAATTGTGGTACTTACGTACGATGGAATATCCCTCAGCCATGAAATCAATGTCATAAGACCAGTAGCAGCAAAATGGGTGGATTCAGGTACGATGATTCTAAGTGAAATAAGTCACACAGAAAAAGAAACTTATCATAAGATATCACTTATGAAGATCCTGTAAACATGGCTACACTTGAACTGAGTTAGGAAAGAGAACAGTGTCTCACATTTAGAAAACACTCTTATACCTGCTTAAGGGGGAAGGAGAGGTGGGGTGATGCATAAAACCAGAGTTTGATATAAGCACAGGTACCGTTCCAAAAACCAACTATGGAATAGACAAGACCTACACCTTCCTCAGTGAAAGGGACTCAAAACCCCATATTTCCCGCAGAGGAAAATATCTGACTAGTAAGAATCTTAAAACCTATGTATTGATATGTCTCCGTAAGGGAATCAAGTGTGTCTAGACTGGCATAAACATGGCAGCGAGAATCAGCTCAAACCCACTATAAAAAGGAATTTCAAAAACAAAACAAAAAAACTGGGAAATTCTTTACAATTCCTTCAGGGTCTCTGATGAAAGCTGGAATGACCCTATCTACAACGACAGCTGGATGTGGCATAAGGAGGGACACTTGGGACTGAGACGATTGGTGAGATTTGGCGAGCAAATGCAGTCCCTTTAAAGCAATAATGCATGGCACCCATTCCATGGGTCCGAGCTCTCCAGGTTGAAGGGAATATTACTACAGCTATAACATGTGCGGGAAACCTAGAGAACGGACACACTGTGAATACGAAAGGTTTCTAAAACTCAACGAATAGTCCCTCTCCTGGTGCTCCGGTTTGACTTTCCATCTGCTTTACTATCAACCTCCCAACTTGCAGAGACAGCCCCTTTAACCTCTTGGTTCGCACAGGTTGCCAATTTGGCAGAGGATGAAAGGGAAGAGGGAGAACCAATGAGAGAGTAGCTGTTAGGCATTTGGACGGGCACATATCACTGTAATTTCCCGGCAGGAAGAAGAATTAACCAAATTCTCAGCCACCCACTGGGAACCAGTATAGGTCCTGAACCAAAATTTTGGACTTGCGGTCAGCTCACAAAAAACGAGTTGAAAAATGGAGCTCAGGGGCACAGCAATTCACAAACTGGCCGAGTAATAAAGGACAACTATCGTCCAAAAATCTGTTGAGGGAAGGCAACGAGGCGGACTTGAAAGCGAGGCAGAATAGCAGGAAACAGATTTCAAGAGGTACGTTGGAATCGCCTTTAAAGCACAGGAAGAAGGGCACAACTTGGACAATGATGCACTTGGCCATAAAGGGTGTATGCGTTTTCTCCTGAATATATTCAGGAGAAAACGCATACGCCCTTTTTGGCCAAGCAAGCAAGCGGGCAATGCAAATCTGCACTACAAAGAAGTATCACTTCCCACCGGTCAAAAGGGACATCCACAAAATGTGTAAGAACAAGAAAGGCAAGACAGGCCCTGGAGAACAGGGAGCCTTGTTATGCTGATGGGCGGGATGTAAATTGCCAACTGCCTCTCTGGAGGAGTGCATTCTGTTCCCTAAAACAAGTAAAGAACAGAGCTACAGAGCCAAGGGCACTACCAGTCTAGGGAATATACCTTGGGAAAACTGAAAATCAATAAGACAGAGCCACCCCAAAATTTAGGGCTGCACTGCATACAAGGACCTGAACTTGGATACACCTTAAGTATCCCAGAAAATATAAACATGGTTCAAAAAATTGTGGTACTTACGTACGATGGAATATCCCTCAGCCATGAAATCAATGTCATAAGACCAGTAGCAGCAAAATGGGTGGATTCAGGTACGATGATTCTAAGTGAAATAAGTCACACAGAAAAAGAAACTTATCATAAGATATCACTTATGAAGATCCTGTAAACATGGCTACACTTGAACTGAGTTAGGAAAGAGAACAGTGTCTCACATTTAGAAAACACTCTTATACCTGCTTAAGGGGGAAGGAGAGGTGGGGTGATGCATAAAACCAGAGTTTGATATAAGCACAGGTACCGTTCCAAAAACCAACTATGGAATAGACAAGACCTACACCTTCCTCAGTGAAAGGGACTCAAAACCCCATATTTCCCGCAGAGGAAAATATCTGACTAGTAAGAATCTTAAAACCTATGTATTGATATGTCTCCGTAAGGGAATCAAGTGTGTCTAGACTGGCATAAACATGGCAGCGAGAATCAGCTCAAACCCACTATAAAAAGGAATTTCAAAAACAAAACAAAAAAACTGGGAAATTCTTTACAATTCCTTCAGGGTCTCTGATGAAAGCTGGAATGACCCTATCTACAACGACAGCTGGATGTGGCATAAGGAGGGACACTTGGGACTGAGACGATTGGTGAGATTTGGCGAGCAAATGCAGTCCATTTAAAGCAATAATGCATGGCACCCATTCCATGGGTCCGAACTCTCCAGGTTGAAGGGAATATTACTACAGCTATAACATGTGCGGGAAACCTAGAGAACGGACACACTGTGAATACGAAAGGTTTCTAAAACTCAACGAATAGTCCCTCTCCTGGTGCTCCGGTTTGACTTTCCATCTGCTTTACTATCAACCTCCCAACTTGCAGAGACAGCCCCTTTAACCTCTTGGTTCGCACAGGTTGCCAATTTGGCAGAGGATGAAAGGGAAGAGGGAGAACCAATGAGAGAGTAGCTGTTAGGCATTTGGACGGGCACATATCACTGTAATTTCCCGGCAGGAAGAAGAATTAACCAAATTCTCAGCCACCCACTGGGAACCAGTATAGGTCCTGAACCAAAATTTTGGACCTGCGGTCAGCTCACCAAAAACGAGTTGAAAAATGGAGCTCAGGGGCACAGCAATTCACAAACTGGCCGAGTAATAAAGGACAACTATCGTCCAAAAATCTGTTGAGGGAAGGCAACGAGGCAGACTTGAAAGCGAGGCAGAATAGCAGGAAACAGATTTCAAGAGGTACGTTGGAATCGCCTTTAAAGCACAGGAAGAAGGGCACAACTTGGACAATGATGCACTTGGCCATAAAGGGCGTATGCGTTTTCTCCTGAATATATTCAGGAGAAAACGCATACGCCCTTTTTGGCCAAGCAAGCAAGCGGGCAATGCAAATCTGCACTACAAAGAAGTATCACTTCCCACCGGTCAAAAGGGACATCCACAAAATGTGTAAGAACAAGAAAGGCAAGACAGGCCCTGGAGAACAGGGAGCCTTGTTATGCTGATGGGCGGGATGTAAATTGCCAACTGCCTCTCTGGAGGAGTGCATTCTGTTCCCTAAAACAAGTAAAGAACAGAGCTACAGAGCCAAGGGCACTACCAGTCTAGGGAATATACCTTGGGAAAACTGAAAATCAATAAGACAGAGCCACCCCAAAATTTAGGGCTGCACTGCATACAAGGACCTCAACTTGGATACACCTTAAGTATCCCAGAAAATATAAACATGGTTCAAAAAATTGTGGTACTTACGTACGATGGAATACCCCTCAGCCATGAAATCAATGTCATAAGACCAGTAGCAGCAAAATGGGTGGATTCAGGTACGATGATTCTAAGTGAAATAAGTCACACAGAAAAAGAAACTTATCATAAGATATCACTTATGAAGATCCTGTAAACATGGCTACACTTGAACTGAGTTAGGAAAGAGAACAGTGTCTCACATTTAGAAAACACTCTTATACCTGCTTAAGGGGGAAGGAGAGGTGGGGTGATGCATAAAACCAGAGTTTGATATAAGCACAGGTACCGTTCCAAAAACCAACTATGGAATAGACAAGACCTACACCGTCCTCAGTGAAAGGGACTCAAAACCCCATATTTCCCGCACAGGAAAATATCTGACTAGTAAGAATCTTAAAACCTATGTATTGATATGTCTGCGTAAGGGAATCAAGTGTGTCTAGACTGGCATAAACATGGCAGCGAGAATCAGCTCAAACCCACTATAAAAAGGAATTTCAAAAACAAAACAAAAAAACTGGGAAATTCTTTACAATTCCTTCAGGGTCTCTGATGAAAGCTGGAATGACCCTATCTACAACGACAGCTGGATGTGGCATAAGGAGGGACACTTGGGACTGAGACGATTGGTGAGATTGGGTGAGCAAATGCAGACACTTTAAAGCAATAATGCATGGCACCCATTCCATGGGTCCGAACTCTCCAGGTTGAAGGGAATATTACTACAGCTATAACATGTGCGGGAAACCTAGAGAACGGACACACTGTGAATACGAAAGGTTTCTAAAACTCAACGAATAGTCCCTCTCCTGGTGCTCCGGTTTGACTTTCCATCTGCTTTACTATCAACCTCCCAACTTGCAGAGACAGCCCCTTTAACCTCTTGGTTCGCACAGGTTGCCAATTTGGCAGAGGATGAAAGGGAAGAGGGAGAACCAATGAGAGAGTAGCTGTTAGGCATTTGGACTGGCACATATCACTGTAATTTCCCAGCAGGAAGAAGAATTAACCAAATTCTCAGCCACCCACCGGGAACCAGTATAGGTCCTGAACCAAAATTTTGGACTTGCGGTCAGCTCACCAAAAACGAGTTGAAAAATGGAGCTCAGGGGCACGGCAATTCACAAACTGGCCGAGTAATAAAGGACAACTATCGTCCAAAAATCTGTTGAGGGAAGGCAACGAGGCGGACTTGAAAGCGAGGCAGAATAGCAGGAAACAGATTTCAAGAGGTACGTTGGAATCGCCTTTAAAGCACAGGAAGAGGGGCACAACTTCGACAATGATGCACTTGGCCAAAAAGGGCGTATGCGTTTTCTCCTGAATATATTCAGGAGAAAACGCATACGCCCTTTTTGGCCAAGCAAGCAAGCGGGCAATGCAAATCTGCACTACAAAGAAGTATCACTTCCCACTGGTCAAAAGGGACATCCACAAAATGTGTAAGAACAAGAAAGGCAAGACAGGCCCTGGAGAACAGGGAGCCTTGTTATGCTGATGGGCGGGATGTAAATTGCCAACTGCCTCTCTGGAGGAGTGCATTCTGTTCCCTAAAACAAGTAAAGAACAGAGCTACAGAGCCAAGGGCACTACCAGTTTAGGGAATATACCTTGGGAAAACTGAAAATCAATAAGACAGAGCCACCCCAAAATTTAGGGCTGCACTGCATACAAGGACCTCAACTTGGATACACCTTAAATATCCCAGAAAATATATAAATGGTTCAAAAAATTGTGGTACTTACGTACGATGGAATATCCCTCAGCCATGAAATCAATGTCATAAGACCAGTAGCAGCAAAATGTGTGGATTCAGGTACGATGATTCTAAGTGAAATAAGTCACACAGAAAAAGAAACTTATCATAAGATATCACTTATGAAGATCCTGTAAACATGGCTACACTTGAACTGAGTTAGGAAAGAGAACAGTGTCTCACATTTAGAAAACACTCTTATACCTGCTTAAGGGGGAAGGAGAGGTGGGGTGATGCATAAAACCAGAGTTTGATATAAGCACAGGTACCGTTCCAAAAACCAACTATGGAATAGACAAGACCTACACCGTCCTCAGTGAAAGGGACTCAAAACCCCATATTTCCCGCAGAGGAAAATATCTGACTAGTAAGAATCTTAAAACCTATGTATTGATATGTCTCCGTAAGGGAATCAAGTGTGTCTAGACTGGCATAAACATGGCAGCGAGAATCAGCTCAAACCCACTATAAAAAGGAATTTCAAAAACAAAACAAAAAAACTGGGAAATTCTTTACAATTCCTTCAGGGTCTCTGATGAAAGCTGGAATGACCCTATCTACAACGACAGCTGGATGTGGCATAAGGAGGGACACTTGGGACTGAGACGATTGGTGAGATTGGGTGAGCAAATGCAGACCCTTTAAAGCAATAATGCATGGCACCCATTCCATGGGTCCGAACTCTCCAGGTTGAAGGGAATATTACTACAGCTATAACATGTGCGGGAAACCTAGAGAACGGACACACTGTGAATACGAAAGGTTTCTAAAACTCAACGAATAGTCCCTCTCCTGGTGCTCCGGTTTGACTTTCCGTCTGCTTTACTATCAACCTCCCAACTTGGAGAGACAGCCCCTTTAACCTCTTGGTTCGCACAGGTTGCCAATTTGGCAGAGGATGAAAGGGAAGAGGGAGAACCAATGAGAGAGTAGCTGTTAGGCATTTGGACGGGCACATATCACTGTAATTTCCCGGCAGGAAGAAGAATTAACCAAATTCTCAGCCACCCACTGGGAACCAGTATAGGTCCTGAACCAAAATTTTGGACCTGCGGTCAGCTCACCAAAAACGAGTTGAAAAATGGAGCTCAGGGGCACAGCAATTCACAAACTGGCCGAGTAATAAAGGACAACTATCGTCCAAAAATCTGTTGAGGGAAGGCAACGAGGCAGACTTGAAAGCGAGGCAGAATAGCAGGAAACAGATTTCAAGAGGTACGTTGGAATCGCCTTTAAAGCACAGGAAGAAGGGCACAACTTGGACAATGATGCACTTGGCCATAAAGGGCGTATGCGTTTTCTCCTGAATATATTCAGGAGAAAACGCATACGCCCTTTTTGGCCAAGCAAGCAAGCGGGCAATGCAAATCTGCACTACAAAGAAGTATCACTTCCCACCGGTCAAAAGGGACATCCACAAAATGTGTAAGAACAAGAAAGGCAAGACAGGCCCTGGAGAACAGGGAGCCTTGTTATGCTGATGGGCGGGATGTAAATTGCCAACTGCCTCTCTGGAGGAGTGCATTCTGTTCCCTAAAACAAGTAAAGAACAGAGCTACAGAGCCAAGGGCACTACCAGTCTAGGGAATATACTTTGGGAAAACTGAAAATCAATAAGACAGAGCCACCCCAAAATTTAGGGCTGCACTGCATACAAGGACCTCAACTTGGATACACCTTAAGTATCCCAGAAAATATAAACATGGTTCAAAAAATTGTGGTACTTACGTACGATGGAATATCCCTCAGTCATGAAATCAATGTCATAAGACCAGTAGCAGCAAAATGGGTGGATTCAGGTACGATGATTCTAAGTGAAATAAGTCACACAGAAAAAGAAACTTATCATAAGATATCACTTATGAAGATCCTGTAAACATGGCTACACTTGAACTGAGTTAGAAAAGAGAACAGTGTCTCACATTTAGAAAACACTCTTATACCTGCTGAAGGGGGAAGGAGAGGTGGGGTGATGCATAAAACCAGAGTTTGATATAAGCACAGGTACCGTTCCAAAAACCAACTATGGAATAGACAAGACCTACACCGTCCTCAGTGAAAGGGACTCAAAACCCCATATTTCCCGCAGAGGAAAATATCTGACTAGTAAGAATCTTAAAACCTATGTATTGATATGTCTCCGTAAGGGAATCAAGTGTGTCTAGACTGGCATAAACATGGCAGCGAGAATCAGCTCAAACCCACTATAAAAAGTAATTTCAAAAACAAAACAAAAAAACTGGGAAATTCTTTACAATTCCTTCAGGGTCTCTGATGAAACCTGGAATAACCCTATCTACAACGACAGCTGGATGTGGCATAAGGAGGGACACTTGGGACTGAGACGATTGGTGAGATTGGGTGAGCCAATGCAGACCCTTTAAAGCAATTATGCATGGCACCCATTCCATGGGTCCGAACTCTCCAGGTTGAAGGGAATATTACTACAGCTATAACATGTGCGGGAAACCTAGAGAACGGACACACTGTGAATACGAAAGGTTTCTAAAACTCAACGAATAGTCCCTCTCCTGGTGCTCCGGTTTGACTTTCCATCTGCTTTACTATCAACCTCCCAACTTGCAGAGACAGCCCCTTTAACCTCTTGGTTCGCACAGGTTGCCAATTTGGCAGAGGATGAAAGGGAAGAGGGAGAACCAATGAGAGAGTAGCTGTTAGGCATTTGGACGGGCACATATCACTGTAATTTCCCAGCAGGAAGAAGAATTAACCAAATTCTCAGCCACCCACCGGGAACCAGTATAGGTCCTGAACCAAAATTTTGGACTTGCGGTCAGCTCACCAAAAACGAGTTGAAAAATGGAGCTCAGGGGCACGGCAATTCACAAACTGGCCGAGTAATAAAGGACAACTAACGTCCAAAAATCTGTTGAGGGAAGGCAACGAGGCGGACTTGAAAGCGAGGCAGAATAGCAGGAAACAGATTTCAAGAGGTACGTTGGAATCGCCTTTAAAGCACAGGAAGAGGGGCACAACTTCGACAATGATGCACTTGGCCAAAAAGGGCATATGCGTTTTCTCTTGAATATATTCAGGAGAAAACGCATACGCCCTTTTTGGCCAAGCAAGCAAGCGGGCAATGCAAATCTGCACTACAAAGAAGTATCACTTCCCACTGGTCAAAAGGGACATCCACAAAATGTGTAAGAACAAGAAAGGCAAGACAGGCCCTGGAGAACAGGGAGCCTTGTTATGCTGATGGGCGGGATGTAAATTGCCAACTGCCTCTCTGGAGGAGTGCATTGTGTTCCCTAAAACAAGTAAACAACAGAGCTACAGAGCCAAGGGCACTTCCAGTCTAGGGAATATACCTTGGGAAAACTGAAGATCAATAAGACAGAGAACACCACAAAATTTAGTTCTGCACTGCTTACAAGGACCTCAACTTTTGTACACCTTAAATATCCCAGGAAATATAAAAATGGTTCAAAAAATTGTGGTACTTACGTACGATGGAATATCCCTCAGCCATGAAATCAATGTCATAAGACCAGTAGCAGCAAAATGGGTGGATTCAGGTACGATGATTCTAAGTGAAATAAGTCACAGAGAAAAAGAAACTTATCATAAGATATCACTTATGAAGATCCTGTAAACATGGCTACACTTGAACTGAGTTAGGAAAGAGAACAGTGTCTCACATTTAGAAAACACTCGTATGCCTGCTTAAGGGGGAAGGAGAGGTGGGGTGATGCATAAAAGCAGAGTTTGATATAAGCACAGGTACCGTTCCAAAAACCAACTATGGAATAGACAAGACCTACACCGTCCTCAGTGAAAGGGACTCAAAACCCCATATTTCCCGCAGAGGAAAATATCTGACTAGTAAGAATCTTAAAACCTATGTATTGATATGTCTCCGTAAGGGAATCAAGTGTGTCTAGACTGGCATAAACATGGCAGCGAGAATCAGCTCAAACCCACTATAAAAAGGAATTTCAAAAACAAAACAAAAAAACTGGGAAATTCTTTACAATTCCTTCAGGGTCTCTGATGAAAGCTGGAATGACCCTATCTAAAATGACAGCTGGATGTGGCATAAGGAGGGACACTTGGGACTGAGACGATTGGTGAGATTGGGTGAGCAAATGCAGACCCTTTAAAGCAATAATGCATGGCACCCATTCCATGGGTCCGAACTCTCCAGGTTGAAGGGAATATTACTACAGCTATAACATGTGCGGGAAACCTAGAGAACGGACACACTGTGAATACGAAAGGTTTCTAAAACTCAACGAATAGTCCCTCTCCTGGTGCTCCGGTTTGACTTCCGTCTGCTTTACTATCAACCTCCCAACTTGGAGAGACAGCCCCTTTAACCTCTTGGTTCGCACAGGTTGCCAATTTGGCAGAGGATGAAAGGGAAGAGGGAGAACTAATGAGAGAGTAGCTGTTAGGCATTTGGACGGGCACATATCACTGTAATTTCCCGGCAGGAAGAAGAATTAACCAAATTCTCAGCCACCCACCGGGAACCAGTATAGGTCCTGAACCAAAATTTTGGACTTGCGGTCAGCTCACCAAAAACGAGTTGAAAAATGGAGCTCAGGGGCACAGCAATTCACAAACTGGCCGAGTAATAAAGGACAACTATCGTCCAAAAATCTGTTGAGGGAAGGCAACGAGGCGGACTTGAAAGCGAGGCAGAATAGCAGGAAACAGATTTCAAGAGGTACGTTGGAATCGCCTTTAAAGCACAGGAAGAGGGGCACAACTTCGACAATGATGCACTTGGCCAAAAAGGGCGTATGCGTTTTCTCCTGAATATATTCAGGAGAAAACGCATACGCCCTTTTTGGCCAAGCAAGCAAGCGGGCAATGCAAATCTGCACTACAAAGAAGTATCACTTCCCACCGGTCAAAAGGGACATCCACAAAATGTGTAAGAACAAGAAAGGCAAGACAGGCCCTGGAGAACAGGGAGCCTTGTTATGCTGATGGGCGGGATGTAAATTGCCAACTGCCTCTCTGGAGGAGTGCATTCTGTTCCCTAAAACAAGTAAAGAACAGAGCTACAGAGCCAAGGGCACTACCAGTCTAGGGAATATACCTTGGGAAAACTGAAAATCAATAAGACAGAGCCACCCCAAAATTTAGGGCTGCAGTGCATACAAGGACCTCAACTTGGATACACCTTAAGTATCCCAGAAAATATAAACATGGTTCAAAAAATTGTGGTACTTACGTACGATGGAATACCCCTCAGCCATGAAATCAATGTCATAAGACCAGTAGCAGCAAAATGGGTGGATTCAGGTACGATGATTCTAAGTGAAATAAGTCACACAGAAAAAGAAACTTATCATAAGATATCACTTATGAAGATCCTGTAAACATGGCTACACTTGAACTGAGTTAGGAAAGAGAACAGTGTCTCACATTTAGAAAACACTCTTATACCTGCTTAAGGGGGAAGGAGAGGTGGGGTGATGCATAAAACCAGAGTTTGATATAAGCACAGGTACCGTTCCAAAAACCAACTATGGAATAGACAAGACCTACACCGTCCTCAGCGAAAGGGACTCAAAACCCCATATTTCCCGCAGAGGAAAATATCTGACTAGTAAGAATCTTAAAACCTATGTATTGATATGTCTCCGTAAGGGAATCAAGTGTGTCTAGACTGGGATAAATATGGCAGCGAAAATCAGCTCAAACCCACTATAAAAAGGAATTTCAAAAACAAAACAAAAAAACTGGGAAATTCTTTACAATTCCTTCAGGGTCCCTGATGAAACCTGGAATGACCTTATGTAAAACGACAGCTGGATGTGGCATAAGGAGGGACACTTGGGACTGAGACGATTGGTGAGATTGGGTGAGCAAATGCAGACCCTTTAAAGCAATAATGCATGGCATACATTCCATGGGTCCGAACTCTCCAGGTTGAAGGGAATATTACTACAGCTATAACATGTGCGGGAAACCTAGAGAACGGACACACTGTGAATACGAAAGGTTTCTAAAACTCAACGAATAGTCCCTCTCCTGGTGCTCCGGTTTGACTTTCCATCTGCTTTACTATCAACCTCCCAACTTGCAGAGACAGCCCCTTTAACCTCTTGGTTCGCACAGGTTGCCAATTTGGCAGAGGATGAAAGGGAAGAGGGAGAACCAATGAGAGAGTAGCTGTTAGGCATTTGGACGGGCACATATCACTGTAATTTCCCAGCAGGAAGAAGAATTAACCAAATTCTCAGCCACCCACTGGGAACCAGTATAGGTCCTGAACCAAAATTTTGGACTTGCCGTCAGCTCACCAAAAACGAGTTGAAAAATGGAGCTCAGGGGCACGGCAATTCACAAACTGGCCGAGTAATAAAGGACAACTATCGTCCAAAAATCTGTTGAGGGAAGGCAACGAGGCGGACTTGAAAGCGAGGCAGAATAGCAGGAAACAGATTTCAAGAGGTACGTTGGAATCGCCTTTAAAGCACAGGAAGAGGGGCACAACTTCGACAATGATGCACTTGGCCAAAAAGGGCATATGCGTTTTCTCCTGAATATATTCAGGAGAAAACGCATACGCCCTTTTTGGCCAAGCAAGCAAGCGGGCAATGCAAATCTGCACTACAAAGAAGTATCACTTCCCACCGGTCAAAAGGGACATCCACAAAATGTGTAAGAACAAGAAAGGCAAGACAGGCCCTGGAGAACAGGGAGCCTTGTTATGCTGATGGGCGGGATGTAAATTGCCAACTGCCTCTCTGGAGGAGTGCATTCTGTTCCCTAAAACAAGTAAAGAACAGAGCTACAGAGCCAAGGGCACTACCAGTCTAGGGAATATACCTTGGGAAAACTGAAAATCAATAAGACAGAGCCACCCCAAAATTTAGGGCTGCAGTGCATACAAGGACCTCAACTTGGATACACCTTAAGTATCCCAGAAAATATAAACATGGTTCAAAAAATTGTGGTACTTACGTACGATGGAATACCCCTCAGCCATGAAATCAATGTCATAAGACCAGTAGCAGCAAAATGGGTGGATTCAGGTACGATGATTCTAAGTGAAATAAGTCACACAGAAAAAGAAACTTATCATAAGATATCACTTATGAAGATCCTGTAAACATGGCTACACTTGAACTGAGTTAGGAAAGAGAACAGTGTCTCACATTTAGAAAACACTCTTATAACTGCTTAAGGGGGAAGGAGAGGTGGGGTGATGCATAAAACCAGAGTTTGATATAAGCACAGGTACCGTTCCAAAAACCAACTATGGAATAGACAAGACCTACACCGTCCTCAGCGAAAGGGACTCAAAACCCCATATTTCCCGCAGAGGAAAATATCTGACTAGTAAGAATCTTAAAACCTATGTATTGATATGTCTCCGTAAGGGAATCAAGTGTGTCTAGACTGGGATAAATATGGCAGCGAAAATCAGCTCAAACCCACTATAAAAAGGAATTTCAAAAACAAAACAAAAAAACTGGGAAATTCTTTACAATTCCTTCAGGGTCCCTGATGAAACCTGGAATGACCTTATGTAAAACGACAGCTGGATGTGGCATAAGGAGGGACACTTGGGACTGAGACGATTGGTGAGATTGGGTGAGCAAATGCAGACCCTTTAAAGCAATAATGCATGGCATACATTCCATGGGTCCGAACTCTCCAGGTTGAAGGGAATATTACTACAGCTATAACATGTGCGGGAAACCTAGAGAACGGACACACTGTGAATACGAAAGGTTTCTAAAACTCAACGAATAGTCCCTCTCCTGGTGCTCCGGTTTGACTTTCCATCTGCTTTACTATCAACCTCCCAACTTGCAGAGACAGCCCCTTTAACCTCTTGGTTCGCACAGGTTGCCAATTTGGCAGAGGATGAAAGGGAAGAGGGAGAACCAATGAGAGAGTAGCTGTTAGGCATTTGGACGGGCACATATCACTGTAATTTCCCAGCAGGAAGAAGAATTAACCAAATTCTCAGCCACCCACTGGGAACCAGTATAGGTCCTGAACCAAAATTTTGGACTTGCCGTCAGCTCACCAAAAACGAGTTGAAAAATGGAGCTCAGGGGCACGGCAATTCACAAACTGGCCGAGTAATAAAGGACAACTATCGTCCAAAAATCTGTTGAGGGAAGGCAACGAGGCGGACTTGAAAGCGAGGCAGAATAGCAGGAAACAGATTTCAAGAGGTACGTTGGAATCGCCTTTAAAGCACAGGAAGAGGGGCACAACTTCGACAATGATGCACTTGGCCAAAAAGGGCATATGCGTTTTCTCCTGAATATATTCAGGAGAAAACGCATACGCCCTTTTTGGCCAAGCAAGCAAGCGGGCAATGCAAATCTGCACTACAAAGAAGTATCACTTCCCACCGGTCAAAAGGGACATCCACAAAATGTGTAAGAACAAGAAAGGCAAGACAGGCCCTGGAGAACAGGGAGCCTTGTTATGCTGATGGGCGGGATGTAAATTGCCAACTGCCTCTCTGGAGGAGTGCATTCTGTTCCCTAAAACAAGTAAAGAACAGAGCTACAGAGCCAAGGGCACTACCAGTCTAGGGAATATACCTTGGGAAAACTGAAAATCAATAAGACAGAGCCACCCCAAAATTTAGGGCTGCACTGCATACAAGGACCTCAACTTGGATACACCTTAAGTATCCCAGAAAATATAAACATGGTTCAAAAAATTGTGGTACTTACGTACGATGGAATACCCCTCAGCCATGAAATCAATGTCATAAGACCAGTAGCAGCAAAATGGGTGGATTCAGGTACGATGATTCTAAGTGAAATAAGTCACACAGAAAAAGAAACTTATCATAAGATATCACTTATGAAGATCCTGTAAACATGGCTACACTTGAACTGAGTTAGGAAAGAGAACAGTGTCTCACATTTAGAAAACACTCTTATACCTGCTTAAGGGGGAAGGAGAGGTGGGGTGATGCATAAAACCAGAGTTTGATATAAGCACAGGTACCGTTCCAAAAACCAACTATGGAATAGACAAGACCTACACCGTCCTCAGCGAAAGGGACTCAAAACCCCATATTTCCCGCAGAGGAAAATATCTGACTAGTAAGAATCTTAAAACCTATGTATTGATATGTCTCCGTAAGGGAATCAAGTGTGTCTAGACTGGCATAAACATGGCAGCGAGAATCAGCTCAAACCCACTATAAAAAGTAATTTCAAAAACAAAACAAAAAAACTGGGAAATTCTTTACAATTCCTTCAGGGTCTCTGATGAAACCTGGAATAACCCTATCTACAACGACAGCTGGATGTGGCATAAGGAGGGACACTTGGGACTGAGACGATTGGTGAGATTGGGTGAGCAAATGCAGACCCTTTAAAGCAATAATGCATGGCACCCATTCCATGGGTCCGAACTCTCCAGGTTGAAGGGAATATTACTACAGCTATAACATGTGCGGGAAACCTAGAGAACGGACACACTGTGAATACGAAAGGTTTCTAAAACTCAACGAATAGTCCCTCTCCTGGTGCTCCGGTTTGACTTTCCATCTGCTTTACTATCAACCTCCCAACTTGCAGAGACAGCCCCTTTAACCTCTTGGTTCGCACAGGTTGCCAATTTGGCAGAGGATGAAAGGGAAGAGGGAGAACCAATGAGAGAGTAGCTGTTAGGCATTTGGACGGGCACATATCACTGTAATTTCCCAGCAGGAAGAAGAATTAACCAAATTCTCAGCCACCCACCGGGAACCAGTATAGGTCCTGAACCAAAATTTTGGACTTGCGGTCAGCTCACCAAAAACGAGTTGAAAAATGGAGCTCAGGGGCACGGCAATTCACAAACTGGCCGAGTAATAAAGGACAACTATCGTCCAAAAATCTGTTGAGGGAAGGCAACGAGGCGGACTTGAAAGCGAGGCAGAATAGCAGGAAACAGATTTCAAGAGGTACGTTGGAATCGCCTTTAAAGCACAGGAAGAGGGGCACAACTTCGACAATGATGCACTTGGCCAAAAAGGGCATATGCGTTTTCTCCTGAATATATTCAGGAGAAAACGCATACGCCCTTTTTGGCCAAGCAAGCAAGCGGGCAATGCAAATCTGCACTACAAAGAAGTATCACTTCCCACCGGTCAAAAGGGACATCCACAAAATGTGTAAGAACAAGAAAGGCAAGACAGGCCCTGGAGAACAGGGAGCCTTGTTATGCTGATGGGCGGGATGTAAATTGCCAACTGCCTCTCTGGAGGAGTGCATTCTGTTCCCTAAAACAAGTAAAGAACAGAGCTACAGAGCCAAGGGCACTACCAGTCTAGGGAATATACCTTGGGAAAACTGAAAATCAATAAGACAGAGCCACCCCAAAATTTAGGGCTGCACTGCATACAAGGACCTCAACTTGGATACACCTTAAGTATCCCAGAAAATATAAACATGGTTCAAAAAATTGTGGTACTTACGTACGATGGAATACCCCTCAGCCATGAAATCAATGTCATAAGACCAGTAGCAGCAAAATGGGTGGATTCAGGTACGATGATTCTAAGTGAAATAAGTCACACAGAAAAAGAAACTTATCATAAGATATCACTTATGAAGATCCTGTAAACATGGCTACACTTGAACTGAGTTAGGAAAGAGAACAGTGTCTCACATTTAGAAAACACTCTTATACCTGCTTAAGGGGGAAGGAGAGGTGGGGTGATGCATAAAACCAGAGTTTGATATAAGCACAGGTACCGTTCCAAAAACCAACTATGGAATAGACAAGACCTACACCGTCCTCAGCGAAAGGGACTCAAAACCCCATATTTCCCGCAGAGGAAAATATCTGACTAGTAAGAATCTTAAAACCTATGTATTGATATGTCTCCGTAAGGGAATCAAGTGTGTCTAGACTGGCATAAACATGGCAGCGAGAATCAGCTCAAACCCACTATAAAAAGGAATTTCAAAAACAAAACAAAAAAACTGGGAAATTCTTTACAATTCCTTCAGGGTCTCTGATGAAAGCTGGAATGACCCTATCTACAACGACAGCTGGATGTGGCATAAGGAGGGACACTTGGGACTGAGACGATTTGTGAGATTGGGTGAGCAAATGCAGACCCTTTAAAGCAATAATGCATGGCACACATTCCATGGGTCCGAACTCTCCAGGTTGAAGGGAATATTACTACAGCTATAACATGTGCGGGAAACCTAGAGAACGGACACACTGTGAATACGAAAGGTTTCTAAAACTCAACGAATAGTCCCTTTCCTGGTGCTACGGTTTGACTTTCCATCTGCTTTACTATCAACCTCCCAACTTGCAGAGACAGCCCCTTTAACCTCTTGGTTCGCACAGGTTGCCAATTTGGCAGAGGATGAAAGGGAAGAGGGAGAACCAATGAGAGAGTAGCTGTTAGGCATTTGGACGGGCACATATCACTGTAATTTCCCAGCAGGAAGAAGAATTAACCAAATTCTCAGCCACCCACCGGGAACCAGTATAGGTCCTGAACCAAAATTTTGGACTTGCGGTCAGCTCACCAAAAACGAGTTGAAAAATGGAGCTCAGGGGCACGGCAATTCACAAACTGGCCGAGTAATAAAGGACAACTATCGTCCAAAAATCTGTTGAGGGAAGGCAACGAGGCGGACTTGAAAGCGAGGCAGAATAGCAGGAAACAGATTTCAAGAGGTACGTTGGAATCGCCTTTAAAGCACAGGAAGAAGGGCACAACTTGGACAATGATGCACTTCGCCATAAAGGGTGTATGCGTTTTCTCCTGAATATATTCAGGAGAAAACGCATACGCCCTTTTTGGCCAAGCAAGCAAGCGGGCAATGCAAATCTGCACTACAAAGAAGTATCACTTCCCACCGGTCAAAAGGGACATCCACAAAATGTGTAAGAACAAGAAAGGCAAGACAGGCCCTGGAGAACAGGGAGCATTGTTATGCTGATGGGCGGGATGTAAATTGCCAACTGCCTCTCTGGAGGAGTGCATTCTGTTCCCTAAAACAAGTAAAGAACAGAGCTACAGAGCCAAGGGCACTACCAGTCTAGGGAATATACCTTGGGAAAACTGAAAATCAATAAGACAGAGCCACCCCAAAATTTAGGGCTGCACTGCATACAAGGACCTCAACTTGGATACACCTTAAGTATCCCAGAAAATATAAACATGGTTCAAAAAATTGTGGTACTTACGTATGATGGAATATCCCTCAGCCATGAAATCAATGTCATAAGACCAGTAGCAGCAAAATGGGTGGATTCAGGTACGATGATTCTAAGTGAAATAAGTCACACAGAAAAAGAAACTTATCATAAGTTATCACTTATGAAGATCCTGTAAACATGGCTACACTTGAACTGAGTTAGAAAAGAGAACAGTGTCTCACATTTAGAAAACACTCTTATACCTGCTTAAGGGGGAAGGAGAGGTGGCGTGATGCATAAAACCAGAGTTTGATATAAGCACAGGTACCGTTCCAAAAACCAACTATGGAATAGACAAGACCTACACCGTCCTCAGTGAAAGGGACTCAAAACCCCATATTTCCCGCAGAGGAAAATATCTGACTAGTAAGAATCTTAAAACCTATGTATTGATATGTCTCCGTAAGGGAATCAAGTGTGTCTAGACTGGCATAAACATGGCAGCGAGAATCAGCTCAAACCCACTATAAAAAGGAATTTCAAAAACAAAACAAAAAAACTGGGAAATTCTTTACAATTCCTTCAGGGTCTCTGATGAAAGCTGGAATGACCCTATCTACAACGACAGCTGGATGTGGCATAAGGAGGGACACTTGGGACTGAGACGATTGGTGAGATTGGGTGAGCAAATGCAGACCCTTCAAAGCAATAATGCATGGCACCCATTCCATGGGTCCGAACTCTCCAGGTTGAAGGGAATATTACTACAGCTATAACATGTGCGGGAAACCTAGAGAACGGACACACTGTGAATACGAAAGGTTTCTAAAACTCAACGAATAGTCCCTCTCCTGGTGCTCCAGTTTGACTTTCCGTCTGCTTTACTATCAACCTCCCAACTTGGAGAGACAGCCCCTTTAACCTCTTGGTTCGCACAGGTTGCCAATTTGGCAGAGGATGAAAGGGAAGAGGGAGAACCAATGAGAGAGTAGCTGTTAGGCATTTGGACGGGCACATATCACTGTAATTTCCCGGCAGGAAGAAGAATTAACCAAATTCTCAGCCACCCACCGGGAACCAGTATAGGTCCTGAACCAAAATTTGGGACTTGCGGTCAGCTCACCAAAAACGAGTTGAAAAATGGAGCTCAGGGGCACAGCAATTCACAAACTGGCCGAGTAATAAAGGACAACTATCGTCCAAAAATCTGTTGAGGGAAGGCAACGAGGCGGACTTGAAAGCGAGGCAGAATAGCAGGAAACAGATTTCAAGAGGTACGTTGGAATCGCCTTTAAAGCACAGGAAGAGGGGCACAACTTCGACAATGATGCACTTGGCCAAAAAGGGCATATGCGTTTTCTCCTGAATATATTCAGGAGAAAACGCATATGCCCTTTTTGACCTAGCAAGCAAGCGGGCAATGCAAATCTGCAATACAAAGAAGTATCACTTCCCACCGGTCAAAAGGGACATCCACAAAATGTGTAAAAACCAGAAAGGCAAGACAGGCCCTGGAGAACAGGGAGCCTTGTTATGCTGATGGGAGGGATGTAAATTGCCAACTGCCTCTCTGGAGGAGTTCATTGTGTTCCCTAAAACAAGTAAAGAACAGAGCTACAGAGCCAAGGGCACTTCCCGTCTAGGGAATATACCTTGGGAAAACTGAAAATCAATAACACAGAGCCGCCCCAAAATTTAGGGCTGCACTGCTTACAAGGACCTCAACTTGGGTACACCTTAAATATACCAGGAAATGTAAAAATGGTTCAAAAAATTGTGGTACTTACGTACGATAGAATATCCCTCAGCCATGAAATCAATGTCATAAGACCAGTAGCAGCAAAATGGGTGGATTCAGGTACGATGATTCTAAGTGAAATAAGTCACACAGAAAAAGAAACTTATCATAAGATATCACTTATGAAGATCCTGTAAACATGGCTACACTTGAACTGAGTTAGGAAAGAGAACAGTGTCTCACATTTAGAAAACACTCTTATGCCTGCTTAAGGGGGAAGGAGAGGTGGGGTGATGCATAAAACCAGAGTTTGATATAAGCA
Source organism: Hyperoodon ampullatus (assembly GCF_949752795.1). Lineage (NCBI taxonomy): Eukaryota > Metazoa > Chordata > Mammalia > Artiodactyla > Ziphiidae > Hyperoodon > Hyperoodon ampullatus. Next base: position 378,843 of record NW_027640954.1, on the reverse strand, counting down.
CAGGTACCGTTCCAAAAACCAACTATGGAATAGACAAGACCTACACCGTCCTCAGTGAAAGGGACTCAAAACCCCATATTTCACGCAGAGGAATATATCTGACTAGTAAGAATCTTAAAACCTATGTATTGATATGTCTCCGTAAGGGAATCAAGTGTGTCTAGACTGGCATAAACATGGCAGCGAGAATCAGCTCAAACCCACTATAAAAAGGAATTTCAAAAACAAAACAAAAAAACTGGGAAATTCTTTACAATTCCTTCAGGGTCTCTGATGAAACCTGGAATGACCCTATGTACAACGACAGCTGGATGTGGCATAAGGCTGGACACTTGAGACTGAGAGGAATGGTGAGATTGGGTGAGCAAATGCAGACCCTTTAAAGCAATAATGCATGGCACCCATTCCATGGGTCCCAACTCTCCAGGTTGAAGGGAATATTACTACAGTTATAACATGTACGGGAAACCTAGAGAACGGACACCCTGTGAATACGAAAGGTTTCTAAAACTCAACGAATTGTCCCTCTCCTGGTGCTCTGATTTGACTTTCCATCTGCTTTACTATCAATCTCCCAAATTGGAGAGACAGCTCCTTTAACCTCCTGGTTCGCACAGGTTTCCAATTTGGCAGAGGATGAAAGGGAAGAGGGAGAACCAATGATAGAGTAGCTGTTAGGCATTTGGACGGGCACATATCACTCTAACTTCCCGGCAGGAAGAAGAATTAACCAAAGTCTCAGGCCCCCACCGGGAACCAGCATATGTCCTGAACCAAAATTTTGTACTTGCGGTCAGCTCACAAAAAAGGAGTTGAAAAATGGAGCTGAGGGGCACAGCAATTCACAAACTGGCCAAGTAATAAAGGACAACTATCGTCCAAAAATCTGTTGAGGGAAGGCAACGAGGCGGACTTGAAAGCGAGGCAGAATAGCAGGAAACAGATTTCAAGAGGTACGTTGGAATCGGCTTTAAAGCACAGGAAGAGGGGCACAACATCGACAATGATGCACTTGGCCAAAAAGGTCGTATGCGTTTTCTCCTGAATATATTCAGGAGAAAACGCATACGCCCTTTTTGGCCAAGCAAGCAAGCGGGCAATGCAAATCTGCACTACAAAGAAGTATCACTTCCCACCGGTTAAAATGGACATCCACAAAATGTGTAAAAACCAGAAAGGCAAGACAGGCCCTGGAGAACAGGGAGCCTTGTTATGCTGATGGGCGGGATGTAAATTGCCAACTGCCTCTCTGGAGGAGTACATTGTGTTCCCTAAAACAATTAAAGAACAGAGCTACAGAGCCAAGTGCACTTCCAGTCTAGGGAATATACCTTGGGAAATCTGAAAATCAATAAGACAGAGCCACCCCAAAATTTAGGGCTGAACTGCTTACAAGGACCTCAACTTGGGTACACCTTAAATATCCCAGGAAATATAAAAATGGTTCAAAAATTTGTGGTACTTACGTATGATGGAATATCCCTCAGCCATGAAATCAATGTCATAAGACCAGTAGCAGCAAAATGGGTGGTTTCAGGTACGATGATTCTAAGTGAAATAAGTCACACAGAAAAAGAAACTTATCATAAGATATCACCTATGAAGATCCTGTAAACATGGCTGCACTTGAACTGAGTTAGGAACGAGAACAGTGTCTCACATTTAGAAAACACTCTTATGCCTGCTTAAGGGGGAAGGAGAGGTGGGGTGATGCATAAAAGAAGAGTTTGATATAAGCACAGGTACCGTTCAAAAAACCAACTATGGAATAGACAAGACCTACACCTTCCTCAATGAAAGGGACTCAAAACACCATATTTCCCGCAGAGGAATATATCTGACTAGTAAGAATCTTAAAACCTATGTATTGATATGTCTCTATAAGGCAATCAAGTGTGTCTAGACTGGCATTAACATGGCAGCGAGAATCAGCTCAAACCCACTATAAAAAGGAATTTCAAAAACAAAAGAAAAAACTGGGAAATTCTTTACAATTCCTTCAGGGTCTCTGATGCAACCTGGAATAACACTATCTACAATGACAGCTGGATGTGACATAAGGAGGGAAACTTGGGACTGAGACGATTGGTGAGATTGGTTGAGCAAATGCAGACCCTTTAAAGCACAAATGCCTGGCACCCATTCCATGGGTCCGAACTCTCCAGGTTGAAGGGAATATTACTACAGCTATAACATGTACGGGAAACCTAGAGAACGGACACACTGTGAATATGAAAGGATTCTAAAACTCAACGAATAGTCCCTCTCCTGGTGCTCCGGTTTGACTTTCCATCTGCTTTACTATCATTCTCCCAAATTGGAGACACAGCCCCTTTAACCTCCTGGTTCACACAGGTTGCCAATTTGGCAGAGGATGAAAGGGAAGAGGGAGAACCAATGAGAGAGTAGCTGTTAGGCATTTGGATGGGCACATATCACTCTAACTTCCCGGCAGGAAGAAGAATTAACCAAAGTCTCAGCCACCCACCGGGAACCAGTATACGTCCTGAACCAAAATTTTGGACTTGCGGTCAGCTCACCAAAAACGAGTTGAAAAATGGAGCTCAGGGGCACAGCAATTCACAAACAGGCCGAGTAATAAAGGACAACTATCGTCCAAAAATCTGTTGAGGGAAGGCAACGAGGTGGACTTGAAAGCGAGGCAGAATAGCAGGAAACAGATTTCAAGAGGTACGTTGGAATCGCCTTTCAAGCACAGGAAGAGGGGCACAACTTCGACAATGATGCACTTGGCCAAAAAGGGCGTATGCGTTTTCTCCTGAATATATTCAGGAGAAAACGCATACGCCCTTTTTGGCCAAGCAAGCAAGCGGGCAATGCAAATCTGCACTACAAAGAAGTATCACTTCCCACGGGTCAAAAGGGACATCCACCAAATGTGTAAAAACCAGAAAGGCAAGACAGGCCCTGGAGAACAGGGAGCCTTGTTATGCTGATGAGCGGGATGTAAATTGCCAACTGCCTCTCTGGAGGAGTGCATTGTGTTCCCTAAAACAAGTAAAGAACAGAGCTACAGAGCCAAGGGCACTTCCAGTCTAGGGAATATACCTTGGGAAAACTGAAAATCAATAAGACAGAGCCATCCCAATATTTAGGGCTGCACTGCTTACAAGGACCTCAACTTGGGTACACCTTAAATATCCCAGGAAATATGAAAATGGTTCAAAAAATTGTGATACTTACGTACGATGGAATATCCCTCAGCCATGAAATCAATGTCATAAGACCAGTAGCAGCAAAATGGGTGGATTCAGGTACGATGATTCTAAGTGAAATAAGTCACAGAGAAAAAGAAATATATCATAAGATATCACTTATGAAGATCCTGTAAACATGGCTACACTTGAACTGAGTTAGGAAAGAGAACAGTGTCTCACATTTAGAAAACACGCGTATTCCTGCTTAAGGGGGAAGGAGAGGTGGGGTGATGCATAAAACCAGAGTTTGATATAAGCACAGGTACCGTTCCAAAAACCAACTATGGAATAGACAAGACCTACACCTTCCTCAGTGAAAGGGACTCAAAACCCCATATTTCCCGCAGAGGAATATATCTGACTAGTAAGAATCTTAAAACCTATGTATTGATATGTCTCCGTAAGGGAATCAAGTGTGTCTAGACTGGCATAAACAAGGCAGCGAGAATCAGCTCAAACCCACTATAAAAAGGAATTTCAAAAACAAAACAAAAAAACTGGGAAATTCTTTACAATTCCTTCAGGGTCTCTGATGCAACCTAGAATGACCGTATCTACAACGACAGCTGGATGTGGCATAAGGAGGGACACTTGGGACTGAGACGATTGGTGAGATTGGGTGAGCAAATGCAGACCCTTTGAAGCACAAATGCCTGGCACCCATTCCTTGGGTCCGAACTCTCCAGGTTGAAGGGAATATTACTACAGCTATAACATGTACGGGAAACCTAGAGAACAGACACACTGTGAATACGAAAGGATTCTAAAACTCAACGAATAGTCCCTCTCCTGGTGCTCCGATTTGACTTTCCATCTGCTTTACTATCAATCTCCCAACTTGGAGACACATCCCCTTTAACCTCCTGGTTCACACAGGTTGCCAATTTGGCAGAGGATGAAAGGGAAGAGGGAGAAACAATGAGAGAGTAGCTGTTAGGCATTTGGATGGGCACATATCACTCTAACTTCCCGGCAGGAAGAAGAATTAACCAAAGTCTCAGCCACCCACCGGGAACCAGTATAGGTCCTGAACCAAAATTTTGGACTTGCGGTCAGCTCACCAAAAACGAGTTGAAAAATGGAGCTCAGGGGCCCAGCAATTCACAAACTGGCCGAGTAATAAAGGACAACTCTCGTCCAAAAATCTGTTGAGGGAAGGCAACGAGTCGGACTTGAAAGCGAGGCAGAATAGCAGGAAACAGATTTCAAGAGGTACGTTGGAATCGCCTTTAAAGCACAGGAAGTGGAGCACAACTTCGACAATGATGCATTGGCCAAAAACGGCGTTTGCATTTTCTCCTGAATATATTCAGGAGAAAACGCATACGCCCTTTTTGGCCAAGCAAGCAAGCGGGCAATGCAAGTCTGCACTATAAAGAAGTATCACTTCCCACCGGTCAAGAGGGACATTCACAAAATGTGTAAAAACCAGAAAGGCAAGACAGCCCTGGAGAACAGGGAGCCTTGTTATGCTGATGGGCGGGATGTAAATTGCCAACTGCCTCTCTGGAGGAGTGCATTGTGTTCCCTAAAACAAGTAAAGAACAGAGCTACAGAGCCAAGGGCACTTCCAGTCTAGGGAATATACCTTGGGAAAACTGAAAATCAATAAGACAGAGCCACCCCAAAATTTAGGGCTGCACTGCTTACGAGGACCTCAACTTTGGTACACATTAAATATCCCAGGAAATATAAAAATGGTTCAAAAAATTGTGGTACTTACGTACGATGGAATATCCCTCAGCCATGAAGTCCATGTCATAAGACCAGTAGCAGCAAAATGGGAGGATTCAGGTACGATGATTCTAAGTGAAATAAGTCACACAGGAAAAGAAACTTATTATAAGATATCACTTATGAAGATCCTGTAAACATGGCTACACTTGAACTGAGTTAGGAAAGAGAACAGTGTGTTACATTTAGAGTAAACTCTTATGCCTGCTTAAGGGGGAAGAAGAGGTGGGGTGATGCATAAAACCAGAGTTTGATATAAGCACAGGTACCGTTCCAAAAACCAACTATGGAATAGACAAGACCTACACCTTCCTCAGTGAAAGGGACTCAAAACCCCATATTTCCTGCAGAGGAATATATCTGACTAGTAAGAATCTTAAAACCTATTTATTGATATGTCTGCGTAAGGTAATCAAGTGTGTCTAGACTGGCATAAACATGGCAGCGAGAACCAGCTCAAACCCACTATAAAAAGGAATTTAAAAACAGAACAAAAAAAAATGTAAATTCTTCACAATTCCTTCAGGGTCTCTGATGAAACCTGGACTGACCCAATCTACAACGACAGCTGGATGTGGCATAAGGCTGGACACTTGGGACTGAGAGGATTGGTGAGATTCGGTGAGCAAATGCAGACCCTTTAAAGCAATAATGAATGGCACGCATTCCATTGTTCCCAACTCTCCAGCTTGAAGGGACTATTACTACAGATATAACATGTAAGGGAAAAATAGAGAATGGACAAACTGTGAATATGAAAGGTTTCTAAAACTCAACGAATAGTCCCTCTCCTGTTGCTCCGGTTTGATTTTCCAACTGCTTTTCTATCAATCTCCCAACTTGGAGAAACAGCCCCTTTAACCTCCTGGTTCGCACAGGTTGCCAATTTGGCAGAGGATGAAAGGGAAGAGGGAGAACCAGTGAGAGAGTAGCTCTAAGGCATTTGGACGGCCACATGTCACTCTAATTTCCCAGCAGGAAGAAGAATTTACCAAAGTCTCAGCCCCCCACCGGGAACCAGTATAGTTAATGAACCACAATTTTGGACTTTCTGTCAGCTCACAAAAAACAAGTTGAAAAATGGAGCTAAGGGGCACAGCAATTCACAAACAGGCAGAGTAATAAAGACAACTATTGTCCAAAAATCTGTTGAGGGAAGGCAACGAGGTGGACTTGAAAGCTAGGCAGAATAGCAGGAAACAGATTTCAAGTGGTACGTTGGAATTGACTTTAAAGCACAGGATGAGGGGCACAACTTCAACAATGTTGCACTTGAGCAAAAAGGGCCTATGCGTTTTCTCCTGAATATATTCAGGAGAAAACGCATACGCCCTTTTTGGCCAAGCAATCAAGCGGGAAATGCAAATCTGCACTACAAAGAAGTATCACTTCCGACTGTTCAAAAGGGACATCCACAAAATGTGTAAAATCCAGAAAGGCAAGACCGGCCCTGGAGAACAGGGAGGCTTGTTTTGCTGATGGGCGGGTTGTAAACTACCAACTGCATCTCTGGAGGAGTGCATTGTGTTCCCTAAAACAAGTAAACAACAGAGCTACAGAGCCAAGGGCACTTCCAGTCTAGGGAATATACCTTGGGAAACCTGAAAATCAATAAGACAGAGCCACCCCAAAATTAAGGGTGCACTGCTTACAAGAACCTCAACTTGGGTACACCTTAAATATCCCAGGAAATATAAAAATGGTTCAAAAATTTGTGGTACTTCCGTACGATGGAATATCCCTCAGCCATGCAATCAATGGCATAAGACCAGTAGCAGCAAAATGAGTGGATTGAGGTATGATGCTTCTAAGTGAAATAAGTCACACAGAAAAAGAAACTTATCATAAGATATCACTTATGAAGATCCTGTAAACATGGCTACACTGGAACTCAGTTAAGAAAGAGAACAGAGTCTCACCTTTGGAAAACAATCTGATGCCTGCTTAAGGGGGAATGAGAGGTGGGGTGATGCATAAAACCAGAGTTTGATATAAGCACAGGTACCGTTCCAAACACAAACTATGGAATAGACAAGACCTACACCTTCGTCAGTGAAAGGGACCCAAGGCATCTGTGAGTAGCCGTGAGCTGAGCCCCAGGCCAGCTGTTGTTGAACTTTTCCCACCCTTCCCAGGTAAAACACCTGAATATGTACAAGGGCTTGAAAGCCTAGAGGAAGGGGTGTGGAGCCACACCAGCGACAGCACGCAGGCCAACTTGGTGCCTGCAGGCCAGCCAGTATGGTCCTGGACCTGGTCGCTCTTCTGGAAGCTTTCCATTGCCCTGCCTGAGATACCCCTCCTGTCCCGGCACCCACTGCTTTTTTCCTTCCTCACCTCTGTCCGGAGAGAAATTCCAGTGGAAGGTATGTGTGCCACATCCTCTTCTTTACAGGTGGAAGCCTGGCAACTCCTGCAGAAAGTCCAGCAGAGACCCACTCACACCGGGCCACCCACAAAGCCATGGCCCGTCACTCCCTCCCACCAGCACAGCCCCGAGATTGCTGACGGGGCAGAGAATATGGAGTCAGGCACAGCTTCAGGGGCTATTGCTGCCTGCAGCACTGTTTATATTGACCTCAACCCAGGCACACCTGGGGAGGGCCGGCCGGCATGGTCAGGCTACCCAGGTCAGCTAATCCTCAGCCTTCAGGGAATCACATTGTTGAAAATGGACCTCCCTAAGGCAGAATAGAAGCCAAGGAATAAAAGGACACAAAGCCATTTGCAGCACCGTAGGTGTGTCTAGAGGTAATCACGTGACTTGTAGTAAGTCAGAAAGTGAAAGACACATATCATATCATATCTCTTATAGGTGTGACCGAAAAATGGATACCAGGGCAGATATTTCCACGGAGAAGGTCAATCACAGATTCATTCAACAAACTTATGGTTCACCAATGGAAAGGTGTGAGGATTGGTTTCATTATGATATTGGGGTTAACAGACATATACAAACACAGGTGACATATATAATCACCAAAGACCTACAGAATACCAAGAGAAGACTAATCAACATTCTGTCATAAGGTACATGGGAAAAGGATCCCAGGAAGAACAGACATATGTATATGTGTAAAAGAACCACATCTTCCACACCTACAACAAGCCAAACATTGTAATCAAATTTGCTGTAATAAAAAATAAAAAATTAAATTAAAAACACGAACAAGAAGTAGTGAGACAAACTTGAGGGGCTTTCTCCTGGCACATTCCATTCGAAATTCCAATCTAGAACAGGACTTCCATTGAGGCTCTGTTGCCCCAGTAACCAGATTTGGTAAGGGAGACCTGCTGCCACCTTGTGGCCGTTTCACACAACAGCAGCTTTAATCCCAGCGCTAATGGTCAGTTGATATTCAAAATCATTGCAGGCCTGTAAATGACACCTGCCCTGAAAACAAATCCTGGGTTCATATATCGACCAAAAAATTCAAAGGACGTCCATATTTCAAAACGACAGTTTCAAAAGGCATATTTTACACACATTAGTGTTCTGCTTCTTTTTCTTTCTTTCTTTTTTTGTTAAAAAAACGGGAATGGCAAAAAGCATCCCTCAGAAGGGGCGAAAATATTTGCAAACGAATCAATGGACAAAAGTTTAATCTCCAATATATATAAAGAGCTCATGCAGCTTAATATTAAAAAAAACAAACAACCCAATACAAAAATGGGCAGAAGATCTAAAGAGACGTTTCTTCAAAGAAGACACAGAGATGGCCAAGACGCACATGAAAAGCTGCTCAACATCACTAATTATTAGAGAAATGCAAATCAAAACTACAATGAGGTATCACCTCACACCTGTTACAATTGGCATCATCAGAAAATCTACAAACAACGAATTCTGGGGAGGGTGTGGACAAAAGGATCCCTCTTCCACTAGTGGTGGAAATGTAAATTGATACAGTCACGATGGAGAACAGTATGGAGTTTCCTTAAAAAAACTAGAAATAGAATTACCATATGATCCAGCAATCCCACTTCTGGGCATATACCCAGAGAAAACCATAAATCAAAAAGGCACATTCACCACAATGCTCATTTCAGCACTATTTACGATAGCCAGGTAATGGAAGCAACCTAAATACCCACAGACAGACGAATGGATAAAGATGTGGTACATATATAAAATGGAATATTACTCAGCCATAAGAAGGAATGAAACTGGGTCATTTGTAGAGACGTCGATGGATCTAGAGACTGTCATACAGAATGAAGTAAGTCAGAAAGAGAAAAACAAATATTGTATATTAATGCATATATGTGGAACCTAGAAAAATGGTACAGATGAACTGGTTTGCAGAGAAGAAATAGAGACACAGAGGTAGAGAACACACGTATGGACACCAAGTGTGGGAAGCCATGGGGAGGTGGTATTGGGGTGAGTTGGGAGATTGGGATTGACCTGTATACATGTATATGCATAAAATACATAACTAATAATAACCTGCTGTATAAAAAATAAATAAAATTAAATTTCAAAATTTTAAAAAATAAAATTTAAAAATAAAACAGAAAAAAGTTCTTCCCTTCACACAGATGTATTTATATGAATGAATTATTTCCATGCTTATATCTATAAATACATAAAAGAGGAATAAAATCTAACTTGAACCAAAAAAGAAAAAAAAAACCTGAACCCACGAGTTAGACAGAGGAAAACACAATCAGGGCACTTGCTCCATCGGTAAACAATTCTGAAATTGGTCAGAGGTGGGGAATCATCTCCCATAGAGCTAGCAGCCCACTCCTATTAAAGGAGCATCCTCATTACAAAGCTGGGGGCCATGCTGAGGCATCTGTGAGTAACCGTGAGCTGAGCCCCAGGCCAGCTGCTGTTGAACTTTTCCCACCCTTCACAGGTAAAACACCTGAATATGTACAAGGGCTTGAAAGCCTAGAGGAAGGGCCGTGGAGCCACACCAGCGACAGCACACAGGCCAACTTGGTGCCTGCAGGCCAGTCAGGATGGTCCTGGCCCTGGGCGGTCTTCTGGAAGCTTTCCATTGCCCTGCCTGAGATACCCCTCCTGTCCCGGCCCCCACTGCTTTTTTCCTTCCTCACCTCTGTCCGGAGAGAAATTCCAGCGGAAGGTATGGGTGACACATCCTCTTCTTTACAGGTGGAAGCCTGGCAACTCCTGCAGAAAGTCCAGCAGTGACCCACTCACACCGGGCCACACACAAAGCCGTGACCCCTCACTCCCTCCCACCAGCACAGCCCCGACACTGCTGACGGGGCAGAGAATATGGAGTCAGGCACAGCTTCAGGGGCAATTGCTGCCTGCAGTGCTGTTTATATTGACCTCAACCCAGGCACACGTGGGGAGGGCCGGCCGGCAGGGTCAGGCTACCCAGGTCAGCTAATCCTCAGCCCTCAGGGAATCACATTGTTGAAAATGGACCTCGCTAAGGCAGAAAGAAGCCAAGGAATAAAAGGACACAATGCCATTTGTAGCACCATAGGTGTGTCTAGAGGTAAGCACGTGAGTTGTTGTAAGTCAGAAAGTGAAAGACACATATCATATCATATCTCTTATAGGTGTGACCGAAAAATGGATACCAGGGCAGATATTTCCACGGAGAAGGGCAATCAGAGATTCATTCAACAAACTTATGGTTCACCAATGGAAAGGTGTGAGGATTGGTTTCATTATGATATTGGGGTTAACAGACATATACAAACACAGGTGACATATATAATCACCAAAGACCTACAGAATACCAAGAGAAGATTACTCAACATTGTGTCATAAGGTACATGGGTAAAGGATCCCAGGAAGAACAGACATATGTGTATGTGTAAAAGAACCACATCTTCCACACCTACAACAAGCCAAACATTGTAATCAAATTTGCTGTAATAAAAAATAAAAAATTAAATTAAAAACACGAACAAGAAGTAGTGAGACAAACTTGAGGGGCTTTCTCCTGGCACATTCCATTCTAAATTCCAATCTAGAGCAGGACTTCCATTGAGGCTCTGTTGCCCCAGTAACCAGATTTGGTAAGGGAGACCTGCTGCCACCTTGTGGCCGTTTCACACAACAGCAGCTTTAATCCCAGCGCTAATGGTCAGTTGATATTCAAAATCATTGCAGGCCTGTAAATGACACCTGCCCTGAAAACAAATCCTGGGTTCATATATCGACCAAAAAATTCAAAGGACGTCCATATTTCAAAACGACAGTTTCAAAAGGCATATTTTACACACATTAGTGTTCTGCTTCTTTTTCTTTCTTTCTTTTTTTGTTAAAAAAACGGGAATGGCAAAAAGCATCCCTCAGAATGGGCGAAAATATTTGCAAACGAATCAATGGACAAAGGTTTAATCTCCAATATATATAAAGAGCTCATGCAGCTTAATATTAAAAAAACAAACAACCCAATACAAAAATGGGCAGAAGATCTAAAGAGAAGTTTCTTCAAAGAAGACACAGAGATGGCCAAGACGCACATGAAAAGCTGCTCAACATCACTAATTATTAGAGAAATGCAAATCAAAACTACAATGAGGTATCACCTCACACCTGTTAGAATCGGCATCATCAGAAAATCTACAAACAACGAATTCTGGGGAGGGTGTGGACAAAAGGATCCCACTTCCACTAGTGGTGGAAATGTAAATTGATACAGTCACGGTGGAGAACAGTATGGAGTTTCCTTAAAAAAACTAGAAATAGTATTACCATAAGATCCAGCAATCCCACTTCTGGGCATATACCCAGAGAAAACCATAAATCAAAAAGGCACATTCACCACAATTCTCATTTCAGCACTATTTACGATAGCCAGGTAATGGAAGCAACCTAAATACCCACAGACAGACGAATGGATAAAGATGTGGTACATATATAAAATGGAATATTACTCAGCCATAAGAAGGAATGAAACTGGGTCATTTGTAGAGACGTCGATGGATCTAGAGACAGTCATACAGAATGAAGTAAGTCAGAAAGAGAAAAACAAATATTGTATATTAATGCATATATGTGGAACCTAGAAAAATGGTACAGATGAACTGGTTTGCAGGAAAGAACTAGAGACAGAGGTAGAGAACAGACGTATGTACACCAAGTGTGGGAAGCCATGGGGTGGTGGTGTTTGGATGAGTTGGGAGATTGGGATTGACCTGTATACATGTATATGAATAAAATACATAACTAATAATAACCTGCTGTATAAAAAAATAAATAAAATTAAATTTCAAAATTTTAAAAAATAAAATTTAAAAATAAAAGAGGAAAAAGTTCTTCCCTTCACACAGATGAATTTATATGAATGAATTATTTCCATGCTTATATCTATAAATACATAAAAGAGGAATAAAATCTAACTTGAACCAAAAAAGAAAAAAAAACTGAACCCAGCAGATAGACAGAGGAAAACCCTATCAGGGCACTTGTTCCAGCGATAAACAATTCTGAAATTGGTCAGAGGTGGGGAATCATCTCCCATAGAGCCAGCAGCCCACTCCTATGCAAGGGGCGTCCTCATTGCAAAGCTGGGGGCAATGCTGAGACATCTGTGAGTAACCGTGAGCTGAGCCCCAGGCCAGCTGCTCTTGAACTTTTCCCACCCTTCCCAGGTAAAACACCTGAATATGTACAAGGGCTTGAAAGCCTAGAGGAAGGGGCGTGGAGCCACACCAGCGACAGCACACAGGCCAACTTGGTGCCAGCAGGCCAGCCAGGATGGTCCTGGCCCTGGGCGCTCTTCTGGAAACTTTCCATTGCCCTGCCTGAGATACCCCTACTGTCCCAGCACCCACTGCTTTTTTCCTTCCTCACCTCTGTCCGGAGAGAAATTCCAGTGGATGGTAGAGGTGACACATCCTCTTCTTTACAGGTGGAAGCCTGGCAACTCCTGCAGAAAGTCCAGCAGAGACCCACTCACACCGGGCCACCCACAAAGCCGTGGCCCCTCACTCCCTCCCACCAGCATAGCCCCGAGACTGCTGACGGGGCAGAGAATATGGAGTCAGGCACAGCTTCAGGGGCTATTGCTGCCTGCAGCGCTGTTTATATTGACCTCAACCCAGGCACACCTGGGGAGGGCCAGCTGGCAGGGTCAGGCTACCCAGGTCAGCTAATCCTCAGCCCTCAGGGAATCACATTGTTGAAAATGGACCTCGCTAAGGCAGAATAGAAGCCAAGGAATAAAAGGACACAATGCCATTTGCAGCACCGTAGGTGTGTCTAGATGTAATCACGTGACTTGTAGTAAGTCAGAAAGTGAAAGACACATATCATATCATATTTCTTATAGGTGTGACCAAAAAATGGATACCAGGGCAGATATTTCCACGGAGAAGGGAAATCACAGATTCATTTAACAAACTTATGGTTCACCAATGGAAAGGTGTGAGGATTTGTTTCATTATGATATTGGGGTTAACAGACATATACAAACACAGGTGACATATATAATGACCAAAGACCTACAGAATACCAAGAGAAGACTACTCAACATTCTGTCATAAGGTACATGGAAAAGGATTTCAGGAATAACAGACATATGTGTATGTGTAAAAGAGCCACATCTTCCACACCTACAACAAGCCAAACACTGTAATCAAATTACCTGTAATAAAAAATAAAAAATTAAATTAAAAACACGAACAAGAAGTAGTGAGACAAACTTGAGGGGCTTTCTCCTGGCACATTCCATTCTAAATTCCAATCTAGAACACGACTTCCATTGAGGCTCTGTTGCCCCAGTAACCAGATTTGGTAAGGGAGAACTGCTGCCAGCTTGTGGCCGTTTCACACAACAGCAGCTTTAATCACAGCGCTAATGGTCAGTTGATATTCAAAATCATTGCAGGCCTGTAAATGACACCTGCCCTGAAAACAAATCCTGGGTTCATATATCGACCAAAAAATTCAAAGGATGTCCATATTTCAAAACGACAGTTTCAAAAGGCATATTTTACACACATTAGTGTTCTGCTTCTTTTTCTTTCTTTCTTTTTTTGTTAAAAAAAACGGGAATGGCAAAAAGCATCCCTCAGAATGGGCGAAAATATTTGCAAACGAATCAATGGACAAAGGTTTAATCTCCAATATATATAAAGAGCTCATGCAGCTTAATATAAAAAAACAAACAACCCAATACAAAAATGGGCAGAAGATCTAAAGAGACGTTTCTTCAAAGAAGACACAGAGATGGCCAAGACGCACATGAAAAGCTGCTCAACATCACTAATTATTAGAGAAATGCAAATCAAAACTACAATGAGGTATCACCTCACACCTGTTACAATTGGCATCATCAGAAAATCTACAAACAACGAATTCTGGGGAGGGTGTGGACAAAAGGATCCCTCTTCCACTAGTGGTGGAAATGTAAATTGATACAGTCACGATGGAGAACAGTATGGAGTTTCCTTAAAAAAACTAGAAATAGAATTACCATATGATCCAGCAATCCCAATTCTGGGCATATACCCAGAGAAAACCATAAATCAAAAAGGCACATTCACCACAATGCTCATTTCAGCACTATTTACGATAGCCAGGTAATGGAAGCAACCTAAATACCCACAGACAGACGAATGGAGAAAGATGTGGTACATATATAAAATGGAATATTACTCAGCCATAAGAAGGAATGAAACTGGGTCATTTGTAGAGACGTCGAAGGATCTAGAGACTGTCATACAGAATGAAGTAAGTCAGAAAGAGAAAAACAAATATTGTATATTAATGCATATATGTGGAACCTAGAAAAATGGTACAGATGAACTGGTTTGCAGGGAAGAAATAGAGACACAGAGGTAGAGAACACACGTATGGACACCAAGTGTGGGAAGCCATGGGGAGGTGGTGTTGGGATGAGTTGGGAGACTGGGATTGACCTGTATACATGTATATGCATAAAACACATAACTAATAATAACCTGCTGTATAAAAAAATAAATAAAATTAAATTTCAAAATTTTTAAAAATAAAATTTAAAAATAAAACAGAAAAAAGTTCTTCCCTTCACACAGATGTATTTATATGAATGAATTATTTCCATGCTTATATCTATAAATACATAAAAGAGGAATAAAACCTAACTTGAACCAAAAAAGAAAAAAAAAAACCTGAACCCACGAGTTAGACAGAGGAAAACCCTATCAGGGCACTTGCTCCAGCGGTAAACAATTCTGAAATTGGTCAGAGGTGGGGAATCATCTCCCATAGAGCCAGCAGCCCACTCCTATGCAAGGAGCGTCATCATTGCAAAGGGGGGGCCATGCCGAGGCATCTGTGAGTAACCGTGAACTGAGCCCCAGGCCAGCTGCTCTTGAACTTTTCCCACCCTTCCCAGGTAAAACACCTGAATATGTACAAGAACTTGCAAGCTTAGAGGAAGGGCTGTGGAGCCACACCAGCGACAGCACACAGGACGACTTGGTGCCTGCAGGCCAGTCAGGATGGTCCTGGCCCCAGATGCTCTTCTGGAAGCTTTCCATTTCCCTGCCTGAGATACCCCTCCTGCCACGGCCCCCACTGCTTTTTTACTTCCTCACCTCTGCCTGGGGAGAAATTCCAGCGGCAGGTATCGGTGACACATCCTCTTCTTTAGCAGGTGGCAGCCTGGCAACTCCTGCAGAAAATCCAGCAGAGCCCCACTCACACTGGGCCACCCACAAAACCACGGCCCCTCACTCCCTCCCACCAGCACAGCCCCGGCACTGCCTACGGGGCAGAGAATATGGTGTCAGTCACAGCTACAAGGGCTGTCGCTCACTGGAGAGCTGTTTATATTGCCCTCAACTCAGGCACACCTGTGGAGGGCTGGCAGGCAGTTTCAGGCTGCCAAAATCAGCCAATCCTCACCCCTCAGGGGCTCACAGTTGCAGAAAATGAAACTTGCTAAACGGGCCAGGCCCTAGGAACAGGTGTGGGCTCTTGAGAGTCAGGATAGACAAGGGGCTGCAGCTGCGGCTTGTTTTCTGATCATTTTATCTGGTCCATGAGTGGATAACAACTTCAAGAAGACCCTATCCTAATGAGAGGAACCCAGGAGTCGGGGAGAGGAGTGATGGTGGGTGGAGACAGAGGCCTGGTGCCCTGGCTGCAGTGGAAGTGTCTGGAAGACCAGGCAGAAAGAGCCTGCAGAGAGTGATAACCCTGGTCACAGACCTGTCAGAACTGCTGTTTGTTAGTTCAAGTCCTGCTCTGAGGTATTCTGTATCAGCTGTGAGCGACAGGTGAGCAGGGGGTTCTCTGCAAGTTGGGCTATGTGCACAGTTCCTGTGTGTCCAGCCCTGCTGCGGTTCCTTCCCAGGGGAGCTCCGTATCCTGGGAAGGGCCTGAGTAGGAGAGCCCCATGGGCTGCTGGGTAGCTGCAGAGGTGAGCTCCATACCCTGGGAGGGACTTGACCACGAGAGCCCCGTGGGCTGTGGGGTAGGGGTGCAGCCCAGGTGAGCTCCATATCCTGAGATTGGCCTGACCACGAGAGCCCCATGGGCTGCTGGAGACCTGGTAAAGTATATCAGGACAGTCAGTGAAGCCACCGAGGATATACATCCAGTAGCTCCTATTTCCTACTCCCTGCTGGTCATTCTACCTTCCACCAGGCCATGGCATTCTGTATTAGACTTCAATGATGCCTTCTTCTGTATTCCATTCATCTCAGAGTCACAAGAATTTTTGGCTTGTGAGTGGCAGGACACAACATGCAACAAAAGCAATAATGCTGGGCCGTCCTGCCCCAATGGTTCAAAAATCCCCACACCATCATTGGGGAAATGTCCTCTAAAGACCTAAAAGTTCAACCTCTTTAAAAGGGAACCCTCCTTCAATATGCAGATGACATTCTGATCGCCAGGCCTACTAAAGACGCCTCTGAACTACCTAGCCAAGAAAGGATAGAAGGTGTCCAAGAAAAACGCTCAAATATCCCAGGCTAAGGTGACATGCCTGGGCTTCATTCTCACAGATATTCGGAGAAACGCATCCCAGGATAGGGAAGAAGCCATTTGCAGCCTTACGTCTTCTAAAACTAGAAGACAGCTTAGGGGTTCTTGGGAAGGCCAAGGTTTTCTGCATCTGGATCCCTAACTACAGTGTCATAGCTGGGCCTCTACATGAAACACTGACACGAAAAGATGATGATCCTTTTGAATAGAAGCCAGAAGCAGCCTTTCAAGAATGGAAAGAGCAGTCAATACAGACCCTTGCCCAGGAACTCCCTAATTTAGCTAAACCCTTTGACCTTTACATACCCGGTCAAAGGTTAATCGCCCTTGGAGCCTTAGTGCAAAAACTGGGACCACTTGAAATGGAGCAACACAAGAATGCCCTTCAGGTATGATAAACTATGGTCACCAAGGGCTTTGCCCACCGACTCACCAGGCCAGGATACTGGGGTATCTAAAAAGCTGGAAATCAGCAGCCCGCAAGGCCAGCTCCCTCCTAAGGGAAAAGGACCCCACGTGGTGATCCTAACCACCCATCATGCCCTGAAGTTGCAGGGGTCGCTGTGTGGACACACTGACCTCGAGTGAGGAGGCCCTCCAACTCCAACCTCCAGAGAGATAAACGGGGGCAACGGGCCCCCAAGATGACTCGTGTGACCATCACTTGACCTGGAGTTTCTCTCAGAAAACGACAAGACTGTGCCCCGAAAGAGCAGACTACTGCTTGCAGGACTTACTGCACCCAGAGGGGAGCTAATAAGCTTGGCGGGGGAAACGTATATCACGCTTTCACCATAGAAAACCCTACAGACACCGCGGTGATGGTGGCCAATATGACCGGCTGGACTGCTGGCTACTTCTAAAGGCCGTTGACTCAGTGGACGTCATGGTCCTGGATCACCACTGACCCTGGACTGTCTGGGAGTTGCGCGGGCAGGGCTCTGACACATGGTGCTGTTTGTACATTAATTCAGGGACCTAATTAAAGAAAGCACAGACTACTGGTCAGAGCATCTAGTCTGGCAAAAACCGTCAGCCTAAGGTCGCCGAACATATGTGGGGTGGGGTGAAACCTGCCACCGCAGCATCCCTGCGCCTCTCTTTCCTGGACCCTTAAAGGTCATTAGAATCTGTAACACTTCCAATGCTGGTGCTCAGGCGGACGAGAAGTGAGGCAGGAGGCCTTGGGACAATCAACCTCACCAGGAGGCTGGAGGGGAGACGTTTTCCCCCTCCCCCCATGTATCAGGGCTCCCACCACAGCATGAAGCAGTTACAAAAGAGGGGTCTGCACCCTCAACACCCCAAGAATAAGGAACGGAACAAAAAGCAGAGGAGGTGTTCGTCTCCGGCAACGTTCATTAAAAATTCCTGGGAGATAAAAAGAGAATCTGGGCAATAAAATAAAGTCGAACCTGTTTTTCCTTTGTGCTTTGTCTAATTTCACGTGCTCCTAGGGTTCCGCATGCAGAGGTCCCACACCCGGCACTTCAGA
Source organism: Hyperoodon ampullatus (assembly GCF_949752795.1). NCBI lineage: Eukaryota > Metazoa > Chordata > Mammalia > Artiodactyla > Ziphiidae > Hyperoodon > Hyperoodon ampullatus. Next base: position 360,479 of record NW_027640954.1, on the reverse strand, counting down.
CCCGATTTCCTAGTGCAGAATGGCTGGGTCGACACCTCAGCTAGCGGGGTCCCATGCAGACTCCGCGGCATAGAGCCTGAGCTGCAGCCAATGCAGCCCTCGAGAGCTCCATCCCCTCCCTCCCACTGACGCTGCCGGGGACCCTACACAGCAGCCCAGCCCACAGCCCATGGGGGAGTGCACGCTCTCACCTCTCCATTCTGTTTTCAAAATAATGTTTCCTTTGCTTCTGAACCAAACTCAGTCTTGATCTGTTGGCTCCAATGACACTGGGCACGGGGACTCCTGTTGGGGTCCACTCTGGAGGATCAGTAACAGAAATTGAGAACATTTTAACTTCAATGAACAGATGTGTGAGCCAAACTGTAGTTAACATAGAGCAGTGTATAATGCTCGGGTAAAATAAGATGTTTCTAAGACTTACATTTGATATTTCCATCACTTTCCTATAAGCAAGTTCAGTGAAGACGTCTGTCTTATTTGTCAGGTCAACATTAGAGAAATGAAGTGATTTATTTCCATGGATGTACATCGAATACTCTTGGCTGAAGCTTCAATCTTGTTTTGAATGCTTTTCCATTGAAAATGATACCTCTCTTTCAGCTCCCCCATTTCTGAGAAGTATAAAATCTTATAATTTATTATTACCAAAGGGGAAAGGTAGGAGAAGGGATAAATTAACAGTTTGGGATTAACACATACACACTGCTATGTATAAAAGAGATCATCAACAAGGAACTACTGTATAGCACAGGGAACTACACTGAATATTTTGCAATAACCTATAAGGGGAAATAATCTGAAAAACAATAGATATTTTTATTGACATCATCTATCAATGACAGATAAAATGTAACCTAAGCAAGGCCGATGGTGAGTGCTTCTGACCCTGAAGATTTCAGTCATCTAAAGTTGGGGCTCTGCCTATTTCCCAAGCCCCTTACAGGACATACGTGTAGCCGTAGCTTAAAAATTCCCCAGTTTGGGGTTCGGGGAGGCACTGATTTGGAAAAATCCCTGGTGTTCTCCTTACATGCACGGGACCCTTCCTACAGCTAAAACATGCCTGTCACACCTAGAGGATGGTACACCGTTTGATCGGAAAGAGTTTGGAAAAGGCACCTCATCTCCTCATCGCCTGGTGCTCGGGTTCAACCCTCCAGCATCTTTCCTAACAATCTCCTCACTTGGGGATATCAGCACCGTCAACATCCTGTTGCACACAGTTTGGAATTTGTCCAGAGGATGAAGCGGAAGGATGAGAAAAATTTAGAGACAAGTCTTAGGTGTTCGGACAGGCACATGCCACTCTAATTTCCAATCCAGAAGACAAATTCATCAAAGGCTAGAATTGCCCACGGAAACAGAATAGGGCTAGAGGAAATCCCGCTGTTTTGTGTCCAGTTTCCAAAAACACAAGTTGAAAAATGGAACTCAGGGGCACTAAAATTCATGAAACTGCAGAGTTGAAAATATCTATCGTCGAAAAATGTCTTGAGGTAAGTCACAGAAAAGGACTTGTAAGCAAGGGAGAGTGGCAGGAAACAGATTTGAAGAGGTAGAAAGGACTCCCCATTAAAGCACAAGAAAAGGGGCTGAACATCGCCAATGATGCAGTTGGCCAAAAAGGGTGTATGCATTTTTTCTGAATATATTCATGTAAAGGCCATACACACTTTTTATCCAACCCAACAGGTGGGCACTGGAAATCAATATCACAAAATGTATCACTTCACATCAGTCAGAAGGGCCATCCACATAAAGTGTAAACACCAGAAATGCAGGACAGGGCGAGGAGAAAAGGGAGCCCTGTGAGGCTGATAGTGGAAATGTAATTTGCCAACGGCCACTCTGGAGAAGTGTATTGTGTTTGCTAAAACATCTAAAAAATGAGCTACAGAGCATAGGGCACTTGCACTCATGGGCGTGTACCTTGGGAAAAACAAAAATCGACAGAAAACAGGCACCCGAACGTTTACCACCTCTCTGTTAAAAAGGGCCTCAACTTGGATATAACCTAAATGTCCCTGGAAGGATAAAATGGATAAAAGAGATGGGGTACTTATGTAGAGTGGAATATTACTCATCCAGAAATCAATGAAATAAGGCCAGTTGTAACAACTCTGGAGGAGTTACATACGATCATTCTAAGTGACATATGTCAGAAAGAAAAAGACACATATCATAAGATGTCACTTAAAGGTGGAATCAAAAATGGCTACACATGAAATAAATTACAAAACAGAAACATAGTCAAATATGTAGAAAATAGACATAAGGCTGCTAAATGGGAAAGGTGGGGAATGGTGAGGTATTATCCAGGAGGTTGAAAGTAGCAAAGATACCATTCCAAGTACCAAATTGAATAACTGACAAGGCCTACACGGTACCTCAAAGAACTGCACTCAGCCCACTCAAGTCACTGGAAAATAATACATATGACTGGTAAGCATCTGAAAAAGAAGTTATTGTTGTCTCACAGTACATGAATCAAGTGGATGTACAGCAGCAAAAAACAGAGCTTTGAAAATCAGCTGTAACCAATATAAAAATAAATTTAAAACTATTTATAAAAACAGTGAGACAGACAAAAATTCTTACAACTTTTGTTGAAGGGCTACGATGTAACATGGATTGAACACATGTAGACCCACAGCAGGATGATTATATAAGGCTGGAAGCTATGCACGCTAAGAGATGTTAGAGAGGCTGGGTGAGGAAATGCAGACCTTTTAAAGTAATACTGCCTGGTACCCATTCCATGGGTCCCAAATCTGCAGGTTCAAGGGAATCTTCTGACAGCGAAAACATGCCTGGGAAACCGAGATGAATGTACACCGTGTGCTCAGGAAAGGTGTCTAAAATGCACCTCATTTTTGATCTCCTGGTGCTGGGGTTCGCCATTCCAGCCACATTACTAACAATCTCCCCACTTGGAGAATCAGCACCTTTAACCTCCTGTTTCACACAGTTTGCAATTTGTGCAGAGGATAAATGGGAAGAGGGGGAACCAATGAGAGATTAGCTGTAGGACTTTTGACAGGCACATGTCACTCTAATTTCCCATTAGGAAGAAGAATTAACCAAAGGCTCAGCCTGCCTCCCCAGAACCAGAATAGGGCCAGAAGTAATCCAAATGTTTGGCGGCCAGCTCACAAAAAAAGCGAGTTGCAAAATGGAGCTCAGGAGCAGACAATTCAAAGACCTGCAAAGATATAAATGATAACCAACGTCCAAAAATATATTCAGGTAAGGTAACGAAGAGGATCTGAATGAGAGGCAGAATTGCAGGAAACAGATTTCAAAAGGTAGATTGTACTCACATTTAAAGCATATGAAAAGCAGCAGAATTTCTAAAATGATGCGGTTGGGCAAAAGGGTGTATGCGTTTTTTTCGTGAATATCTTCAGGAAAAAAACACATGCAGAGTTTTTGGCCAACCAAGCAAGAGGGAAATGCAAATCCGCACAACAAAGAAGTCTCAATTTCCACTGCTCAGAAAGGCCATCCAAAAAATGTGTACAAACCAGAAATGCAGGAGAGGCCATGGAAAACAGGGAGCCTAGTCACACTGATGGGTGGGGTATAAATATCCAAGAGCCACTCTGAAGAAGTGTATGCTGTTTTTAAAACATCTAAAATACAAAGCCCCGGAGCAAGGGGACTTCAACTCATGGACATATAACTTGGGAAGACTAAATGTCAATAAGACACAGGCACCCCAAAGTTTAGGGCTGCTCTGCATACAAGAACCTCAACTTTGGTACACCTAAAATATCCCAGGAAAAAGAGAAATGCATAAAGAACTTGTGGTAATTTTGTACAACGGAGTATCACTCAGACGTGAAATCAATGTATATAAGGCCAGTAGCAGCATAAAGAGTGGATTTAGGTATGATGATTTTAAGGGAAATTAGTCACACAGAAAAAGAATCTTATCATAAGATATCACTTATAGAGGGAATGTCAATATCACAACACATGAACTGAATTAGGAAAGAGAACAGAGTCTCACATTTAGCAAAAATCTCTTATGCCTGCTTCAGGGGAAAGGAGAGGTGGGGTGATGCATAAAACCAGAGTTTGATATTAGCACAGGTACCATTCCATAAACCAAATACAGAATAGACAAGACCTACACCATCCTCAGTGAACGGGACTCAACACCCCTATGCCCCACAGAGGAATATATCTGACTACTAAGAATCTTAAAACCTATGTATTGATATGTCTCCGTAAGGGAATCAATTGTGTCTAGACTGGCATAAACACGTCAGTGAAAATCAGCTCAACCCCATTATAAAAATGAATTTCAAAAAAACCCCAAAAAACAGCGAAATTCTTACACAATTCCTTCAGGGGTTCTGATGAAACCTGGAATGACCCTATCTGCAAAGACAGCTGGATGAGACATAAGGCTGGACACTTGGGACTGAGAGGACTGGTGAGATTGGGAGAGAAAATGCAGACCTTTTAAAGTAGTAATGCATGCCACCATTCCATGTGTCCCAAATCTCCAGGTAGAAGGGTATATCACTACAATTATAACATGTATGGGAAACCTAGAAAATGGACACCCTGTGATGGCGAAAGGTTTCTAAAACTCTCCTAATTTTTCCTCTCCTTGTGCTCCACTTTGGCATTCCAACTGCTTTACTATCAATCTCCCAACTTAGGAGAGTCAGCCCCTATAACCTCCTGGTTCGCACAGTTTGCTAATTGTGCAGAGGATGAAAGGGAAGAGGGAGAACCAATCAGAGAGTAGATGTAGGCATTTGGACGGGCACATGTCACTCTAAGTTCCCGGCAGGAAGAAGAATTAACCAAAGCCTCAACCACCCACAGGGAACCAATATAGCGACCCCTGGAACCAGTATAGGTCCTGAAGCAAAATTGTGGATTTGCGGCCAGCTCACAAAGATGGGATTTGAAAATTGGAGCTCAGGGGCACAGCATTTCACAAACCTGCAGACTTATAAAGGACTACTCTCTTCCAAAAATCTGTTGAGGGAAGGCAATGAAGCGGACTTGAAAATGAGGCAGAATTGCACAAAACATATTTCAAGAGGTAAATTGGAATCGCCTTTAAAGCACAGGAAAAGCATCCCAACTTGGACACGGATGCACTTGGCCAAAAAGGGCGTATGCCTTTTCTCCTGAATATATTCAGAAGAAAACGCATACACCCTTTTTGGCCAATCAAGCAAGCGCGCAATACAAATCCACACTACAAAGAATTGTCACTTACCACCGGTCAAAAGGGACATCCGAATATCTGTAAAAACCAGAAAGGAAAGAGAGAGATGGCAAGGGCATGAAGCAATGTGATCCCAATGGTCATGGAGGATTGTGATGACAAGCGCATGGAGAATTGTGATGACAAGATTATGTACCATTTTGTTGACAAAGGCAAGGAGCATTATGATGACAAGGTTCATGGAGCACTGTGATGAGAAGCATCACGGAGCATTGTGATTACAGGGGTCATGGAGCATTGGGATGACAAGCACATGGATCATTGTGATGACAATGGTCATGGAGCATTTTAATGACAAAAATCCCGGATCATTGTGTTGTCAGGGTTCATGGAGCGTTGTGATGACAGTGGTCATGGAGCATTGTGATGACAGGGGTCATGGCGCATTGTGATGAGAAGGTCGTGGAGCATTGGGCTGAAAATGTCCGTGGAGTACTGGGATGACAGGGGTCATGGAGCATTGTGATGACAAGGTACTGGAGCACTGTGATGAGAAGACCATGGAGCCTTGTGATGACAAGTCTCATGGAGCATTCTGATGAAAAGTGCCATGGAGCATTGTGATTACAGGGGTCTTGGAGCATTGTGATGACAAGGGCATGGAGCATTGGGATGAGAAGGCCATGGAGTGTTCTGATGACATGCATCATGGAGCTTTGTGAGGACAAGGGCATGGAGCATTGTGATTACAGCGGTCTTGGAGCACTGTGATGAAAAGGGCATGGATCATTGTGATGAAAAAGGCATGGAGCCTTGTCATGACAGGGTTCTAGGAGCAAACTGACAACAAGTGTCAGGGAGCATTGTGATGACAAGGGTATTGAGTATTGTGATGACAAAGGTCATGGAGCATTGTGATGAGAAGACGATGGATAATTGTGATGACGAGCGTCATGGGGCGTTGTGATGATAAGTGTTATGGAACATATTGATCTCAAGGATTTGGAGCATTGTGATGACAGAGGTCATGGAGCATTTTGGTTTCATTGTGATGACAATAGCCTGAAGCATTATGATGATGGGCATAGTGCATTGTGATGACAGGGTTCATGGAGCATTGAGATGAAAAGGGGCATGGAGCATTGTGATTACAGGAGTCTTGGAGCATTGTGATGACAAAGGCATGGAACATCGTGAATGAGAAGGCCATGGAGCATTCTGTTGACATGCATCATTGAGCTTTGTGATGACAAGGGCATGGAGCATTGTGATTACAGGGGCCTTGGAGCATTGTGATGACAAGGGTCATGGAGCCTTGTGATGACAAGGCTGTGGAACATTGTGATGGCAGGGGTCATGGAGCATTGTTATGACAGGGGTAATGGAGCATTGTGATGACAAGGGCATGGAGCATTGGTCTGAAAAGTTTCATGGATTATTGTGATGAGAGGGAGCAAGGAGAATTGTGATGACAAGGGCATGGAACACTGTGATACATGGGTCATGGAGGATTGTAATGAGAAGCGCATGGATCATTGTGATAAGAATGGCATCGAGCATTGTGATGAAAAGCATCATGGAGCCTGTGATGACGAGGGCATGGAACAATTTGATGAGAGGGTTCATGGAGCATTGTGATGACAATGGCATGCAGCATTGTGATGACAAGGGTCATTGAGCTTTGTAATGACAAAGGTCATGGAGCATTTTGATGACAGGGGGGCGGTGCATTCTGTTGTGAAGGGCAGGGAGCATTGTGATGACAGGGGTTATGGAACATTGTGATGTCAGGGGAATGGAGCATTGTGATGATAAAGGCATGTAGCATTGTTGTGACAAGGGTCATGGAATATTGTGATGACAGGGGTGAGGGAGTATTGTGTTGACCGGGGACATGGAGCATTTTGATGTCCAAGGCATGGAGCACTGTGATGGCAAGACCGTGGAGCATTGTGATGAGAAGACCATGGATAATTGTGATGAGGAGCATCATGGAACACTGTAAAGACAAGTGGTATGGAGCCTTGTGATGACAGGGGTCATGGAGCATTGTTATGACAGTGGTCATGGAGCATTGTGATGACAATGGTCATGGAGCATTTTGATGACAAGGGCATGGAGCATTGTGATGAGAAGACCATGGACAATTGTGATTACGAGTGTCATGGAGCACTGTAATGACAAGCAGTATGGAGCATTGTGATGACAGGGGTCATGGAGCATTGTGATGACTGGGGACATGGAGCATTGTGATGACCAGGGCATGGAGCATTGTGATGGCAAGACCGTGGAGCACTGTGATGAGAAGACCATGGATAATTGTGATAACGAACATCATGGAGCACTGTAATGACAAGGGGCATGGAGCATTGTGATGACAGGTGTCATGGAGCATTGTGATGACAGGGGTCATGGATCATTGAGATGACAAGGGTCACGGAGCATTCTGATGACAAACTTGTGGAGTATTGTGATGACAATGGCATGAAGCATTGTGATGAAAAGGGCATGGATCATTGTGATGAAAAAGGCATGGAGACTTGTCATGACAGGGTTCAATGAGCATACTGATGACAAGTGTCAGGGAGCATTGTGATGACCAGTGTATTGAGAATTGTGATGACAAAGGTCATGGAGCATTGTGATGAGAAGTCCATGGATAATTGTGATGACCAGCGTCATGGGCGTTGTGATGACAAGTGTTATGGAACATTGTGATCACAAGGGTTTGGAGCATTGTGATGAGAGAGGTCATGGAGAATTTTGATTTCATTGTGATGACAATAGCATTAAGCATTATGATGATGGGCATGGTGCATTGTGATGACAGGGTTCATGGAGCATTGATATGCAAAGAGGCATGGATCATTGTAATAACAAGGGTCTTGGAGCATTGTGATGACAAGGGCATGGAGTATTGTAATGAGAAGGCCATGGAGCATTCTGATGACATGCGTCAGGGAGCTTTGTGATGACATGGGCATGGAGCATTGTGATTACAGGGGTCTTGGAGCATTGTGATGACAAGGGTCATGGAGTCTTGTGATGACAATGCCGTAGAACATTGTGATGGCAGGGGTCATGGAGCATTGTTATGACAGGTGTAATGGAGCATTGTGATGACAAGGGCATGGAGCATTGGTCTGAAAAGTTTCATGGATTATTGTGATGAGAGTGAGCATGGAGCATTGTGATGACAAGGGCACGGAACACAGTGATACATGTGTCATGGAGGATTGCAATGACAAGGGCATGGAGCATTGTGATGACAAGCGTCATGGAGCTTTGTGATGACAACGGCATGGAGCAATGTGATGAGAGGTTTCATGGAGCTTTGTGATGACAATGGCATGGAGCATTGTGATTCCATGGGTCATGGAGCTTTGTGATGACATAGGCCATGGAGCATTTTGATGACAAGGGCGTGGTGCATTGTGATGAGAAGGGCAGGGAGAATTGTGATGACAGGGTCATGGAGCAATTGGATGAAAAGGGTCATGGAACATTTTGATGACAGTGTTTATGGAACATTGTGATGTTAGGGGTCATGGAGCATTGTGATGAAAAGGGTCATGGAGCATTGTGATGACAGGGGTTATGGAACATTGTGATGTCAGGGGTCATGCAGCATTGTGATGATAAGAGCATGTAGCATTGTTGTGACAAGGGTCATGGAACATTGGGATGACAGGGTCGAGGGAGTATTGTGTTGACTAGTGATGGAACATTGTGATATCAGTGGTGAGAGAGCATTTTGATGAGAGGTGCATGGAGCATTGTGATGACAAGGCTGTGGAGCATTGTGATGAGAAACGCAGGGCACATTGTGATGACATGGGTCATGGAACATTGTGATGACAAACGCATGGAGCATTGTGATGACAAGGTTTATGGAGCATTGTGATGACAACGATGTGGAGCATTGTGATGACAAGCGCATGGCACATTTGATGCCATGTGTCATGGAGTAATGTGCTGACAAAGGCATGGAGCATTGTGATGACAAGGGTCACCGAGCATTGTGATGAAATGTTCATGGAGTGTTTTGGTCACAAAGGTCACAGAGCCTTGTGATGACGAGGTCATGGACCATTGTGATGACAAAGGTCATGAAGCATTGTGATGACTGTAGTCACGGAGCATTGTGATGACAGGGGTCATAGAGCATTGTGATGAAAGTGCATGGAGCATTGTGATGACAGGGTCATGGAGCATTTTTCTGACAAGTTTCAGGGATTATTGTGATGACAGTGGGCATGGCGCATTGTGATGACAAGGGCATGGAGCATTGTGATGAGAAGGTCATGGAGTATTGTGAAGAAGGGTGTCAGGGAGCATTGTGATGACATATGTCATGGTCTATTGCAATGACAATGGAATGTAGCATTGTGATGCCAAGTGTCATGGAGGATTGTGATGACAAAGGTAATGGAGCATTTTGATGACAAGGGCTTGGAGCATTGTGATGACAAGGGTCATGGAGCATTGTGATAACAAGGGCCATTGAGAATTTTGATGACATGTTCATGAAGCATTGTGATGACAATCACATGGAGCTTGCTATGACAGGGGTCATGGAGCATTGCGATGACAAGTGCATAGAGAATTGTGATGACAAAACATGTAACACTGTGATGAGAAGTATCATGGAGCATAGTGATGCCAAGAACGTGGAGAATTGTGATGACAGGGGACATGGAGCATTGTGATGACCAGGGCATGGAGCATTGTGATGGCAAGACCGTGGAGCACTGTGATGAGAAGACCATGGATAATTGTGATGACGAGCGTCATGGAGCACTGTAATGACAAGGGGTATAGAGCATTGTGATGACAGTGGTCATGGAGCATTGTGATGACCGGGGACATGGAGCATTGTGATGACTGGGGACATGGAGCATTGTGATGACCAGGGCATGGAGCCTTGTGATGGCAAGGTCGTGGAGCACTGTGATGAGAAGATCATGGATAATTGTGATGATGAGGGTCATGGAGCACTGTAATGACAAGGGGTATAGAGCATTGTGATGACAGTGGTCATGGAGCATTGTGATGACCGGGGACATGGAGCATTGTGATGCCCAAGGCATGGAGCACTGTGATGACAAGACCGTGGAGCATTGCGATGAGAAGACCATGGATAATTGTGATGAGGAGCGTCATGGAGCACTGTAATGACAAGTGGTATGGAGCCTTGTGATGACAGGGGTCATGGAGCATTGTTATGACAGTGGTCATGGAGCATTGTGATGACAAGGGTCATGGAGCATTTTGATGACAAGGGCGTGGAGCATTGTGATGAGAAGACCATGGACAATTGTGATTACGAGTGTCATGGAGCACTGTAATGACAAGCGGTATGGAGCATTGTGATGACAGGGGTCATGGAGCATTGTGATGGCTGGGGACATGGAGCATTGTGATGACCAGGGCATGGAGCATTGTGATGGCAAGACCGTGGAGCACTGTGATGAGAAGACCATGGATAATTGTGATAACGACCACCATGGAGCACTGTAATGACAAGAGGCATGGAGCATTGTGATGACAGGTGTCATGGAGCATTGTGATGACAGGGCCCATGGATCATTGAGATGAAAAGTGTCACGGAGCATTCTGATGACAAGCTTGTGGAATATTGTGATGACAATGGCATGGAGCATTGTGATGAAAAGGGCATGGATCTTTGTGATGAAAAAGGCATGGAGACTTGTCATGACAGGGTTCAATGAGCATACTGATGACAAGTATCAGGGAGCATTGTGATGACAAGTGTATTGAGAATTGTGATGACAAAGGTCATGGAGCATTGTGATGAGAAGTCCATGGATAATTGTGATGACCAGCGTCATGGGGCGTTGTGATGACAAGTGTTATGGAACTTTGTGATCACAAGGGTTTGGAGCATTGTGATGAGAGAGGTCATGGAGAATTTTGATTTCATTGTGATGACAATAGCATGAAGCATTATGATGATGGGCATGGTGCATTGTGATGACAGGGTTCATGGAGCATTGAGATGCAAAGAGGCATGGATCATTGTAATAACAAGGGTCTTGGAGCATTGTGATGACAAGGGCAAGGAGTATTGTGATGAGAAGGCCATGGAGCATTCTGATGACATGCGTCAGGGAGCTTTGTGATGACATGGGCATGGAGCATTGTGATTACAGGGGTCTTGGAGCATTGTGATGACAAGGGCCATGGAGTCTTGTGATGACAAGGCCGTAGAACATTGTGATGGCAGGGGTCATGGAGCATTGTTATGACAGGTGTAATGGAGCATTGTGATGACAAGGGCATGGAGCATTGGTCTGAAAAGTTTCAAGGATTATTGTGATGAGAGTGAGCATGGAGCATTGTGATGACAAGGGCACGGAACACAGTGATACATGTGTCATGGAGGATTGCAATGACAAGGGCATGGAGCATTGTGATGACAAGCGTCAAGGAGCTTTGTGATGACAATGGCATGGAGCATTGTGATTCCAAGGGTCATGGAGCTTTGTGATGACATAGGCCATGGAGCATTTTGATGACAAGAGCGTGGTGCATTGTGATGAGAAGGGCAGGGAGCATTGTGATGACAGGGTTATGGAGCAATTGGATGAAAAGGGTCATGGAACATTTTGATGACAGTGTTTATGGAACATTGTGATGTTAGGGGTCATGGAGCATTGTGATGTAAAGGGTCATGGAGCATTGTGATGATAAGAGCATGTAGCATTGTTGTGACAAGGGTCATGGAACATTGGGATGACAGGGTGGAGGGAGTATTGTGTTGACTAGTGGTGGAACACTGTGATATCAGTGGTGAGAGAGCATTTTGATGAGAGGTGCATGGAGCATTGTGATGACAAGGCTGTGGAGCATTGTGATGAGAAACGCAGGGCACATTGTGATGACATGGGTCATGGATCATTGTGCTGACAAACGCATGGAGCATTGTGATGACAAGGTTTGTGGAGCATTGTGATGACAGCGATGTGGAGCATTGTGATGACAAGCGCATGGCACATTTGATGCCATGTGTCATGGAGTAATGTGCTGACAAAGGCATGGAGCATTGTGATGACAAGGGTCACCGAGCATTGTGATGAAATGTTCATGGAGTGTTTTGGTCACCAAGGTCACAGAGTCTTGTGATGACGAGGGCATGGACCATTGTGATGACAAAGGTCATGAAGCATTGTGATAACTGGAGTCACAGAGCATTGTGATGACAGGGGTCATAGAGCATTGTGATGAAAGGGCATGGAGCCTTGTGATGACAGGGTCATGGAGCATTTTTCTGACAAGTTTCATGGATTATTGTGATGACAGTGGGCATGGCGCATTGTGATGACAAGGGCATGGAGCATTGTGATGAGAAGGTCATGGAGTATTGTGAAGAAGGGTGTCAGGGAGCATTGTGATGACATATGTCATGGTCTATTGCAATGACAATGGAATGTAGCATTGTGATGCCAAGTGTCATGGAGGATTGTGATGACAAAGGTAATGGAGCATTTTGATGACAAGGGCTTGGAGCATTGTGATGACAAGGGTCATGGCGCATTGTAATAACAAGGTCCATTGAGAATTTTGATGACATGTTCATGAAGCATTGTGATGACAATCACATGGAGCTTGCTATGACAGGGGTCATGGAGCATTACGATGACAAGTGCATAGAGAATTGTTATGACAAAACATGTAACACTGTGATGAGAAGTATCATGGAGCATAGTGATGCCAAGAACGTGGAGAATTGTGATGACAGGGGACATGGAGCATTGTGATGACCAGGGCATGGAGCATTGTGATGGCAAGACCGTGGAGCATTGTGATGAGAAGACCATGGATAATAGTGATGACGAGCGTCATGGAGCACTGTAATGACAAGGGGTATGGAGCATTGTGATGACAGGGGTCATGGAGCATTGTGATGACTGGGGACATGGAGCATCGTGATGACCAAGGCATGGAGCACTGTGATGGCAAGACTGTGGAGCATTCTGATGAGAAGACCATGGATAATTGTCATGACGAGCGTCATGGAACACTGTAATGACAAGGGGTATGGAGCATTGTGATGACAGGGGTCATGGAGCATTCTGAAGACAATGATCATGGAGCATTCTGATGACAAGCTTGTGGAGTATTGTGATGACAATGACCTGGATCGTTGTGATGAAAAGGGCATGGAGCATTCTGATGAAAAAGGCATGGAGCCTTTTCATGACTGTGTTCAAGGAGTATTCTGACGACAAGTGTCAGGGAGCATTGTGATGACAAGTTTATTGAGAATTGTGATGACAAAGGTCATGGAGCATTGTGACGACAAGTGCATGGAGTATTGTCATGACAGTCATCATGGAGTGTTGTGATGACAAGTGTTATGGAACATTGTGATCACAAGGGGTTGGAGCATTGTGATGACAGAGGTCATGGACCATTTTGATTTCAAGGAGCATGGAGCATTGTGATGACAAGGGCATGGAGCAATGTGATCCCAAGGTTCATGGAGGATTGTGATGAAAATGGTAATGGAGTATTGTGATGACAAGCTCATGGAGCATTGTGATGACAAGGTCATGTAGGATTTTGATGACACAGGCATGGAGAATTGTGATGATAAGGGTCATGGAGCACTGTGATGATAAGCGTCATGGAGCATTGTGATTACAGGGGTCATGGAGCATTGGGATGACAAGGGCATGGATCATTGTGATGACAAGTGTCATGGAGCATTGGGCTGAAAATGTTCATGGAGCATTGTGATGACAAGGGAATGGAGCATTGTGATGACAAGAGTCCCGGATCATTGTGTTGTCAGGGGTCATGGAGTGTTGTGATGACAGTGGTCATGGAGGATTGTGATGATATGGGTCATGGAGCATTGTGATGAGAAGGTCATGAAGCATTGGTCTGAAAATGTTCATGGAGTATTGTGATGACAGGGGTCATGGAGAATTGTAATGAGAAGGGAATTGAGCACTGTGATGACAAGGTCCTGGAGCATTGTGATGGGAAGTCCATGGAGCCTTGTGATGACAATTCTCATGGAACATTCTGATGAAAAGGGGCATGGAGCATTGTGATTACAGGGGTCTTGGAGCATTGTGATGAGAAGGCCATGGAGCATTCTGATGACATGCGTCATGGAGCTTTGTGCTGACAAGGGCATGGAGTATTGTGATGAAAATGGCATGGATCATTGTTATGAAAATGGCATGGAGCCTTGTCATGATAGGGTTCAAGGAGCATACTGACGACAAGTGTCACGGAGCATTGTGATGACAAGTGTATTGAGCATTGTGATGACAAAGTTCATGGAGCATTGTGATGAGAAGACCATGGATAATTGTGATGATGAGCGTCATGGGGTGTTGTGATGATAAGTTTTATGGAACACTGTGATCACAAGGTTTCGGAGCATTGTGATGACAGAGGTCATGGAGCATTTTGATTTCATTGTGATGACAATAGCCTGAAGCATTATGGTGATGGGCATGGTGCATTGTGATGACAGGGTTCATGGAGCATTGAGATGAAAAGGGGCATGGAGCATTGTGATTACAGGGGTCTTGGAGCATTGTGATGACAAGGGCAAGGAGCATTGTGATGAGAAGGCCATGGAGCATTCTGATGACATGCGTCATTGAGCTTTGTGATGACAAGGGCATGGAGCATTGTGATTACAGGGGTCTTGGAGCATTGTGATGACAAGGGTCATGGAGCCTTGTGATGACAATGGTGTGGAACATTGTGATGGCAGTGGTCATGGAGCATTGTTATGTCAGGGGTAATGGAGCATTGTGATGAGAAGGGCATGGAGCATTGGTCTGAAAAGTTTCATGGATTATTGTGATGAGAGTGGGCATGGAGCATTGTGATGACAAGGTCACGGAACACTGTGAACCATGGGTCATGGAGGATTGTAATGACAAGGGCATGGAGCATTGTGATGAGAAGGGCATCGAACATTGTTTTGACAAGCGTCATGGAGCTTTGTGATGACAAGGGCATGGAACAATGTGATGAGAGGGTTCATGGAACACTGTGATTCCAAGGGTTATGGAGCTTTGTGATGACAAAAGTCATGGAGCATTTTGATGTCAAGGGCGTGGTGCATTGTGATGAGAAGGGCAGGGAGCATTTTGATGACAGGGTCATGCAGCAATTTGATGAAAAGTGTAATGGAACATTTTGATGACAGGGGTTATAGAACATTGTGATGTCAGGGGTCATGGAGCTTTGGGATGAAAAGGGTCATGGAGCATTTTGATGACAGGGGTTATGGAACATTGTGATGTCAGGGGTCATGGAACATTGTGATGATAAGGGGATGTAGCATTGTGATGACAGGGGTCATGCAACATTGTGATTACAGGGGTGAGGGAGTATTGTGATGACTAGTGATGGAACATTGTGATATCTCTGTTGAGAGAGCATTTTGATGAGAAGTGCATGGAGCATTGTGATTACAAGGTTTATGGAGCATTACGATGACAAGGTTGTGGACCGTTGTGATGAAAATCACGTGGCACATTGTGATGACAAGGGTCATGGAGCATTGTTCTGACAAAGGCATGGAGCATTGTGATGACAAGGGTCACGGAGTATTGTGATGAAAAGTTCATGGAGTATTGTGGTTACAAAGGTCACAGAGCCTTGTGATGATGTGGGCATGGAACACTGTGATGACAAATGTTATGAAGCATTGTGATGACTGGAGTCACAGAGCATTGTGATGACAGGGGTAATGGAGCATTGTGATGACAAGGGCATGGAGCATTGTGATGACAGGGGCATGGAGCATTGGTCTGACGCGTTTAATAGATTATTGTGATGACAGTGGGCATGGGGCATTGTGATGACAAGGGCATGGGGCATTGTGATGAGAAGGTCATGGAGTATTGTGAAGACAAGTGTCAGGGAGCATTGTGATGACATATGTCATGGTCCATTGCGATGACAATGGCATGGAGCATTGTGATGCCAAATGTAATGGAGGATTGTGATGACAAATATAATGGAGCATTGTGATGACTAGGGCTTGGAGCATTATGATGACAAGTGCCATTGAAAATTTTCATGACAAGGTCGTGAAGCATTGTGATGACAAGGTGCTGGAGCATTGTGATGAGAAAACCATGGAGCCTTGTGAGACTAGTCTCATGGAGCATACTGATGAAAAGGGGCATGGAGCATTGTGATTAGAGTGTCTTGGAAAATTGTGATGACAAGGGCATGGAGCATTGTGATGAGAAGGCCAAGGAGCAGTCTGATGACATTCGTCATTGAGCTTTGTGATGACAAGGGCATGGAGCATTGTAATTACAGGTGTCTTGGAGCATTGTGATGAAAAAGGCATGGATCATTGTGATGAAAAAGGCATGGAGCCTTGTCATGACAGAGTTCAAGGAGCATACAGAGAACAAGTGTCTGGGAGCATTTTGATGACAAGTGTATTGAGCATTGTGATGACAAAGGTCATGGAGCATTGTGATGAGAAGACCATAGATAATTGTGATGACGAGCATCATGGGGCATTGTGATGACAGGTGTTATGGAATATTGTGATCACAAGGGTTTGGAGCAGTGTTATGACAGAGGTCATGGAGAATTTTGATTTCATTGTGATGACAATAGCCTGAAGCATTATGATGATGGTCATGGTGCATTGTGATGACAGGGTTCATGGATCATTGAGATAAAAAGGGACATGGAGCATTGTGATTACAGGGGTCTTGGAGCATTGTGATGAGAAGGGTCATGGAGCCTTGTGATGACAAGGCCATGGAACATCTTGATGGCAGGGGTCATGGAGCATTGTTATCACAGGGGTAATGGAGCATTGTGATGGCAAGGGCATGGAGCATTGTGATGACATGCATCATGGAGCTTTGTGATGACAAGGGCATGTAGCACTGTGATTACAGGGGTCTTGGAGCATTGTGATGACAAGGGTCATGGAGCCATGTGATGACAAGGCCGTGGAACGTTGTGATGGCAGGGGTCATGGAGCATTGTTATGACAGGGGTAATGGAGCATTGTGATGACAAGGGCATGGAACATTTGTCTGAAAAGTTTCATGGATTATTGTGATGAGAGTGGGCATGGAGCATTGTGATGAAAAGGGCATGGAACACAGTGATACATGGGTCATGGAGGATTGTAATGACAAGGGCATGGAGCATTGTGCTGAGAAAGGCATAGAGCATTGTGATGACAAGGGTCAAAGAGCATTGTGATGAAAAGTTCCTGAAGCATTGTGGTTAAAAAGGTCACAGAGACTGTTGATGACAAGGGCATGGACCATTGTGATGACAAAGGTCATGAAGCCTTGTGATGACTGGAGTCACGGAGCATTGTGATGACAGGGGTCATGGAGCATTGTGATAACAAGGGCATGGGGCATTGTGATGACAAGGGCATGGAGCATTGGTCTAATAAGTTTCATGGCTTATTGCGATGACAGTTGGAATGGCGCATTGTGATGACAAGGGCATGGAGCATTGTGATGACCAGGTCATTCATTATTGTGAAGACAGGTGTCAGGGAGCATTGTGATGACATATGTAATGGCCCATTGTGATGACAATGCCATGGAGCATTGTGATGCCAAGTGTCATGGAGGATTCTGATGACAAAGGTAATGGAGCATTGTGATGACAATGGCTTGGAGCATTGTGATGACAAGGGTCAGGGAGCATTGTGCTGACAAGTGCATGGAAAATTGTGATGACAAGGGACATGGAGCATTCTGATGACAAGCTTGTGGAGTATTTTGATGACAATGGCATGGAGCATTGTGATGAAAACGGCATGGTGCATTTTGATGAAAAAGGCATGGAGCCTTTTTGTGACAGGGTTCAAGGAGCATTCTGACGACAAGTGTCAGGGAGCATTGTGATGACAAGTGTATCGAGAATTGTGATGACAAAGGTCATGGAGCATTGTGATGAAAAGGGCATGGAGTATTGTGATGACAGGCATCATGGAGCATTGTGATGACAAGTGTTATGGAACATTGTGATCACAAGGGTTTGGAGCATTGTGATGACAGAGGTCATGGATCATTTTGATTTCAAGGAGCATGGAGCATTGTGATGACAAGGGCATGGAGCAATGTGATCCCAAGGTTCATGGAGGATTGTGATGGCAATGGTAATGGAGTATTGTGATGACAAGTGCATAGAACATTGTAATGACAAGTCATGTAGCATTTTGCTGACAAAGGCATGGAGCATTTTGATGACAGGTGTCATGGAGCACTGTGATGACAAGCGTCACGGAGCATTGTGATTACAGGGGTCATGGAGCATTGGGATGACAAGGGCATGCATCATTGTGATGACAAGTGTCATGGAGCATTGGGCTGAAAATGTTCATGGAGTATTGTGATGACAGGGGTCATGGAGCATTGTGATGACTAGGGAATGGAACATTGTGATGACAAGAGTCCCGGATCATTGTGTTGTCAGGTGATATTGAGCGTTGTGATGACTGTGGTCATGGAGCATTGTGATGATATTGGTCATGGAGCATTGTGATGAGAAGGTCATGGAGCATAGGGCTGAAAATGTTCATGGAGTATTGTGATGACAGGGGTCATGGAGCATTGTGATGATAAGGGAATGGGGCATTTTGATGACAATGTCCTGGAGCATTGTGATGAGAAGACCATGGAGCCTTGTGATGACAAGTCTCATGGAGCATTCTGATGAAAAGGGGCATGGACCATTGTGATTACAGGGGTCTTGGAGCATTGTGATGACAAGGGCATGGAGCATTGTGATGAGAAGGCCATGGAGCATTCTGATGACATGCATCATGGAGCTTTGTGATGACAAGGGCATAGAGCATTGTGATTACAGGGGTCTTGGAGTATTGTGATGAAAATGGCATGGATCATTGTGATGAAAAAGGCATGGAGCCTTGTCATGAAAGGGTTCAGGGAGCATACTGATGGCAAGAGTCAGGGAGAATTGTGATGACATGTGTATTGCGCATTGTGATGACAAATGTCATGGGGCATTGTGATGAGAAGTCCATGGATAATTGTGATGAGTAGCGTCATGGGGTATTGTGATGACAAGTGTTATGGAACATTGTGATCACAAGAGTTTGGAGCATTGTGATGAGAGAGGTCATGGAGCATTTTGATTTCATTGTGATGACAAGAGCATGAAGCATTATGATGATGGGCATGGTGCATTGTGATGACAGGGTTCATGGAGCATTGTGATGAAAGGTGGCATGGAGCTTTGGTCTGACAAGTTTCATGGATTATTTTGATGACAGTGGGCATGGCACATTGTGATGACAAGGGCATGGAGCATTGTGATGACAAGGTCATGGAGTATTGTGAAGACAGGTGTCAGGGAGCATTGTGATGACATATGTCATGTTCCATTGTGATGACAATAGCACGGAGCATTGTGATGCCAAGTGTCATGGAGGATTGTTGTGACAAAGGTAAAGGAGCATTGTGATGATAAGCGCATGGAGCATTGAGATGACAAGGGCCATTGATAATTTTAATGTCCATGTCCTGAAACATTGTGATGGCAAGCGCATGGAGCTTCCTATGACAGGGGTCATGGAGCATTGCGATGACAAGTGCATGGAGTATTGTTATGACAAGAGCATATAACATTGTGATGAGAAGTGCCATGGAGCATTGTGATGACAAGGACGTGGAGAATTGTGAGGACAAGGGACATTGAGCTTTGAGATGACCAGGGCATGGAGCATTGTGATGGCAAAACCGTGGAGCATTGTGATGAGAAGACCATGGGTAATTGTGATGACGAGCATCATGGAGCACTGTAATGACAAGGGGCATGAAGCATTGTGATGATAGGTGTCAGGGAGCATTGTGATGAAAAGGGCATGGAGCATTGTGATGACAAGGGTACGGAACATTGTGATGAAAAGTGCCATTGAGAATTTAGATGATAAAGTCGTGAAGCATTGTGATGACAAACACTTGGAGCTTGCTATGACAGGGGTCATGGAACATTGCAATGACAAGTGCATGGAGAATTGTGATGAAACGAGCATGTAACTTTGTGATGAGAAGTGCCATGTAGCATTGTGATGACAAGTACGTGGAGAATTGTTATGACAAGGGACATGAAGCATTGTGATAACCAGGGAATGGAGCATTGTGATGACAGGGGTCATGGAGCATTATTATGACAAGGGCCATGGTGCATTCTGATATAAGATATCACTTATGAAGGGACTGTAAACCTGGCTACATATGAACTGAATTAGGAAAGAGAACAGAGTCTCAGATTTAGAAAACACTCTTATGCTTGCTTAAGGGGGAAGGAGAGGTGGGGAGACACACAAAACCAGAGTTTGATATTAACACAGGTACCGTTCCATAATGCAAATACAGAAGAGACAAGCCCGACTCCTTCCTCAGTGAATGGGACTAACACCCCTATTCCCCACAGAGAAATATATCTGACTAGTAAGGATCTTAAAACCTATGTATTGATATGTCTCCATAAGGGAACCAAGTGTGTCTAGAATGACATAAACACGGCAGTGAGAATCAGCTCAAACCCACTATAAAAAGGAATTTCAAAACAAAACAAAGAAACAGTGAAATTCTTACACAACACCTTCAGGGGTTCTGATGAAACTTGTAATGACCCTATCTACAACAACAGCTGGATGTGGCATAAGGCTGTTCTCCTGGGACTGAGAGGATTGGTGAGATTGGGTGAGAAAATGCAGATGCTTTAAAGCAATAATGCCTGCCACTGATTCCATGGTTCCCAACTCTCCAGGTAGAAGGGAATATCACTACAGTTATAACATGTATGGGAAACCTAGAGAATGGACACCCTCTGATGGTGAAAGGTTTCTAAAACTCTACTAATTTTTTTCTCTCCATGTGCTGCAGCTTGACATTCCAACTGCTTTAATATCAATCTCCCAACTTGGAGAGTCAGCCCCTATAACATCCTGGTTCGCGCAGTTGGCACATTGTGCAGAGGATATAAGGGAAGAGGGAGAACCAATGAGAGAGTAGCTGTAGGCATTTGGACGGCCACATGTCACTCTAATTTCCCGTCATGAAGAAGAATTAACCAAACTCTCAGCCTGCCCCACCCCCATAACTAGTATAGGTCCTGAAGCAAAATTGTGGGTTTAAGGTCAGCTCACAAAAACACAAGTTGAAAAATGGAGCTCAGGGGCACAGCAATTCACTAACTTGCAGAGTTATACAGGACTACTCTCTTCGAAAAATCTGTTGAGGAAAAGCCATGAGGCGGACTTGAAAATGAGGGAGATTTGCACGAAACAGATTTCCAGAAGTACATTGGAATCGCCTTTAAACACAGGAAAAGCATCACAACTTCGACAATTAGGGAATTGTCCATAAAGGGCACATGCGTTTTCTCCTGAATATATTCAGGAGAAAATGCATACACCCATTTTAGCCACCCAAGCAACCGCACAATGCAAATCTGCACTACAAAGAAGTATCACTTCCCACCAGTCAAAAGGGATATCTGTAAAATGTGTAAAAACCAGAAAGGCAAGAGGGGCTCTAGAGAACAGGGAGCCTTGTTATGCTGATGGGTGGGATGCAGATTGCCAACAGCCACTCTGGAGGAGTGCATTGTGTTCCCTAAAAGAATTAAACAACAGAGCTTCACAACCAAAGGCACTTCCAGTCATGGGAATATACCTTGGGGAAATTGAAAATCAATAAGACACAGCCAACCCAAAATATAGGGCAGCACTGCTTACAAGAACCTCGACTTCGGGACACCTTAAATATCCCAGTAAAGACAAAAATAGTAAAGAAATTGTGGTACATACGTACGATGGAATATCCCTCAGCCATGAAATCAATGTGATAAGGCAAGTAGCAGCATAATGAGTGGATTCATGTACGATGATTCTAACTGAAATAAGTCACACAGAAAAAGAAACTTATCATAAGATATCACTTATGAAGGTCTTGTAAACATGTCTACACATGAACTGAATTAGGAAAGAGAAGAGTCTCACATTTAGAAAACACTCTTATGCCTGCTCAAGAGGAAAGGAGAGGTGGGGTGATGCATAAAACCAGAGTTTGATATTAGCACAGGTACGGTTGCATAATCCAAATACAAAATAGACAAGACCTACTCTTTCCTCACTGAACGGGGCTCAACATCCCTATTCCCCGCAGAGTAGTATATCTGACTAGTAAGAATCTTAAAACCTATGTATTGATATGTCTCCATAAGGTAACTAAGTATGTCTAGAATGACATAAACACGGCAGAGAGAATCAGCTCAAACCCACTATAAAAATGAATTTCAAAACAAAACAAATAAACAGTGAAATTCTTACACAATACCTTCAGGGGTTCTGATGAAACTTAGAATGACCCTATCTACAACGACAGCTGGATGTGGCATAAGGCTGGTCACTTGGGACTGAGAGGATTGGTGAGATTGGGTGAGAAAATGCAGACCGTTTAAAGCAATAATACCTGGCACCCATTCCATGGGTCCCAACTCTCCAGGTAGAAGGGAATATCACTACAGTTATAACATGTATGGGAAACCTAGAGAATGGACACCATCTGATGGTGAAAGGTTTCTAAAACTCTACTAATTTTTTTATCTCCTTGTGCACCAGTTTGACATTCCAACTGCTTTAGTATCAATCTCCCAAATTGGAGAGTCAGCACCTATAACCTCCTGGTTCGCACAGTTGGCACATGGTGTAGAGGATATAAGGGAAGAGGGAGAAACAATTAGAGAGTAGCTGTAGACATTTGGATGGCCACATGTCACTCTAAATACCCGTCACGAAGAAGAATTAACAAACTCTGAGCCAGCCCCCCCAATGGAACCAGTATAGGTCCTGAAGCAAAATAGTGGATTGGCAGTCAGCTCAAAAAAACGCGAGTTGAAAAATGGAGCTCAGGGGCACAGCAATTCACTAACTTGCAGAGTTATAAAGGACTACTCTCTTCCAAAAATCTGTTGAGAGAAAGCCATGAGGCGGACTTGAAAATGAGGCAGAAGGGCACGAAACAGATTTCCAGAAGTACATTGGAATCGCCTTTAAACACAGGAAAAGCATCACAACTTCGACAATTATGGAATTGTCCATAAAGAGCACATGCGTTTTCTCCTGAATATATTCAGGAGAAAACGCATACGCCAATTTTGGCCAACCAAGCAACCGCACAATGCAAATCTGCACTACAAAGAAGTATCACTTCCAACTGGTCAAAAGGGATATCCGTAAAATGTGTAAAAACAAGAAAGGCAAGACAGGATCTGGAGAACAGTGAGCCTTGTTATACGGATGGGTGGGATGTAAATTGCCAACAGCCACTCTGGAGGAGTGCATTGTGTTCCCAAAAAGAAGTAAACAACAGTGCTTCACAACCTAAGGCACGTCCAGTCACGGGAATATACCTTGGGAAAATTGAAAATCAATAAGACACAGCCACCCCAAAATTTATGGCAGCACTGCTTACAAGAACCTCGACTTCGGGACACCTTATAAATACCAGGAAAGACAAAAATGGTAAAGAAATTGTGGTATACGTATGATGGAATATCCCTCAGCCATGAAGTCAATGTCATAAGGCCAGTAGCAGCATAATGACGGGATTCATGTACGATGATTCTAACTGAAATAAGTCACACAGAAAAATAAACTTATCATAAGATATCACTTATGAAGGGTATATAAACATGGCTACACATGGAATGAATTAGGAAAAGGAACAGAGTCTCATATTTAGAAAACACTCTTATGCATGCTTAAGGGGAAAGCAGAGGTGGGGTGATGAATAAACCCAGAGATTGATATTAGCACAGGTACGGTTCCATAATCCAAATACAGAATAGACAAGACCTACTACTTCCTCTGTGAACGGGACTCAAAACCACATATTTCCCGCAGAAGAATATATCTTACTAGTAAGAATCTTAAAACCTATGTATTGATATGTCTCCGTAAGGGAATCAAGTGTGTCTAGACTGGCATAAACATGGCAGCGAGAATCAGATCAAACCCACTAGAAAAGGAAATTCAAAAACAAAAAAAAAAAAACAGGGAAATTCTTTACAATTCCTTCAGGGTCTCTGATGAAACCTGGAATGACCCTATCTACAACGACACCAGGATGTGGCATAAGGCTGGACACTTGGGACTGAGAGGGTTGGTGAGAGAGGGTGAGCAAATGCAGACCCTTTAAAACAATAATATGTGGCACCCATTCCATGGGTCTCAACTCTCCAGGTTGAAGGAACTATTACTACAGCTAAAACATGTACGGAAAACCTAGAGAACGGACACATTGTGAATACGAAAGGTTTCTAAACCTCAAAGAATAGTCCCTCTCCTGGTGCTCCGGTTTCACTTTACAACTGCTTTATTGTCAGTCTTCCAACATGAAGAGACAGGCACTTTAACATGCTGGTTCGAACAGGTTGCCAATTTGGCAGAGGATGAAAGGGAAGAGGAAGAACCAATGAGAGAGTAGCTGTTAGGGATTTGGACGGGCACATGTCACTCTAATTTCCCGGCAGGAAGAAGAATTAACAAAAGTCTCAGCCACCCACCGGGAACCAGTATAGGTACTGAACCAAAATTTTGGACTTGCGTTCAGCTCACAAAAAAACGAGTTGAAAAATGCAGCTCAGGGGCACAGCAATTTAAAAACTGGCAGAGTAATAAAGGACAACTATCGTCCAAAAATCTGTTGAGGGAAGGAAACGAGGCGGATTTGAAAGGCAGGCAGAATAGCAGGAAACAGATTTCAAGAGGTACGTTGGAATCGCCTTTAAAGCACAGGAACAGGGGCAAAACTTTGACAATAATGCACATGGCCAAAAAGGGCGTATGCGTTTTCTCCTGAATATATTCAGGAGAAAACGCATACGCCCTTCTTGGCCAAGCAAGTAAGCGGGCAATGCAAATCTGCACTACAAAGAAGTATCACTTCCCACTGGTCAAAAGGGACAGCAACAAAATGTGTAAAATCCAGAAACGCAAGACAGGCCCTGGAGAACAGGGAGCCTTGTTATGGTGTTGGGCGAGATAAAAACTGTCAACTGCTTCTCTGGAGGAATGCATTGTGTGGCCTAAAACAAGTAAACAACAGAGCTACAGAGCCATGGGCACTTCCAGTCTAGGGAATATACCTTGGGAAAACTGAAAATCAATAAGAAAGAGCCACCTCAAAATTTAGGGCTGCACTGCTTACAAGAACCTCAACTTGGGTACACATTAAATATCCCAGGAAATATAAAAATGGTTCAAAATATTGTGGTACTTACGTACGATGGAATATCCCTCAACCATGAAATAAAAGTCATAAGACCAGTAGCAGCAAAATGAGTGGATTCAGGTACGATGATTCTAAGTGAAATAAGTCACACAGAAAAAGAAACTTATCATAAGATATCACTTATGAAGGCCCTATAAACATGGCTACACTTGAACTGAGTTAGGAAAGAGAACAGTGTCTCACATTTAGAAAACACTCTTATACCTGCTTAAGGGGGAAGGAGAGGTGGGGTGATGCATAAACCCAGAGTTTGATATAAGCACAGGTACCGTTCCAAAAACCAACTATGGAATAGACAAGACCTACACCTTCCTCAGTGAAAGGGACTCAAAACCCCATATTTCCCGCAGAGCAATATATCTGACTAGTAAGAATCTTAAAACCTCTGTATTGATATGTCTCCGTAAGGGAATCAAGTGTGTCTAGACTGGCATAAACATGGCAGCGAGAATCAGCTCAAACCCACTATAAAAAGGAATTTCAAAAACAAAACAAAAAAAACTGGGAAATTCTTTACAATTCCTTCAGGGTCTCTGATGAAACCTGGAATGACCCTATCTACAATGACAGCTGGATGTGGCATAAGGAGGGACACTTGGGACTGAGAGGATTGGTGAGATTGGGTGAGCAAATACAGACCCTTTAAAGCACAAATGCCTGGCACCCATTCCATGGGTCCCAACTCTGCAGCTTGAAGGGAATATTACTACAGCTATAACATGTACGGGAAACCTAGAGAACGGACACACTGTGAATACGAAAGGTTTCTAAAACTCAACGAATAGTCCCTCTCCTGGTGCTCTGGTTTGACTTTCCATCTGCTTTACTATCAACCTCCCAACTTGGAGAGACAGCCCATTTAACCTCCTGGTTCGCACAGGTTGCCAATTTGGCAGAGGATGAAAGGGAAGAGGGAGAACCAATGAGAGGGTAGCTGTTAGTCATTAGGACGGGCACATATCACTCTAACTTCCCGGCAGGAAGAAGAATTAACCAAAGTCTCAGCCCCCCACCGGGAACCAGCATAGGTCCTGAACCAAATTGTTGGACTTGCGGTCAGCTCACAAAAAACGAGTTGAAAAATGGAGCTCAGGGGCACAGCAATTCACAAACTGGCCGAGTAATAAAGGACAACTATCGTCCAAAAATCTGTTGAGGGAAGGCAACGAGGCGGACTTGAAAGCGAGGCAGAATAGCAGGAAACAGATTTCAAGAGGTACGTTGGAATCGCCTTTAAAGCACAGGAAGAGGGGCACAACTTCGACAATGATGCACTTGGCCAAAAAGGGCTTATGCGTTTTCTCCTGAATATATTCAGGAGAAAACGCAAAAGCCCTTTTTGGCCAAGCAAGCAAGCGGGCAATGCAAATCTGCACTACAAAGACGTATCACTTCCCACCGGTCAAAAGGGACATCCACAAAATGTGTAAAAACCAGAAAGGCAAGACAGGCCCTGGAGAACAGGGAGCCTTGTTATGCTGATTGGAGGGATGTAAATTGCCAACTGCCTCTCTGGAGGAGTACATTGTGTTCCCTAAAACAAGTAAAGAACAGAGCTACAGAGCCAAGGGCACTTCCAGTCTAGGGAATATACCTTGGGAAAACTGAAAATCAATAAGACAAAGCCACCCCAAAATTTAGGGCTGCACTGCTTACAAGTACCTCAACTTGGGTACACCTTAAATATCCCAGGAAATATAAAAATGGTTCAAAAAATTGTGGTACTTATGTACGATGGAATATCCCTTAGCCATGAAATCAATGTCATAAGACCAGTAGCAGCAAAATGGGTGGATTCAGGTACGAGGATTCTAAGTGAAATAAGTCACACAGAAAAAGAAACTTATCATAAGATATCACTTATGAAGATCCTGTAAACATGGCTACACTTGAACTGAGTTAGGAAAGAGAACAGTGTCTCACATTTAGAAAACACTCTTATGCCTGCTTAAGGGGGAAGGAGAGGTGGGGTGATGCATAAAACCAGAGTTTGATATAAGCACAGGTACCGTTCCAAAAACCAACTATGGAATAGACAAGACCTACACCTTCCTCAGTGAAAGGGACTCAAAACCCCACATTTCCCGCAGAGGAATATATCTGACTAGTAAGAATGTTAAAACCTATGTAGTGATATGTCTCCGTAAGGGAATCAAGTGTGTCTAGACTGGGATAAACATGGCAGCGGGAATCAGCTCAAACCCACTATAAAAAGGAATATCAAAAACAAAACAAAAAAACTGGGAAATTCTTTACAATTCCTTCAGGGTCTCTGATGAAACCTGGAATGACCCTATCTACAATGACAGCTGGATGTGGCATAAGGAGGGACACTTGGGACTGAGAGGATTGGTGAGATTGGGTGAGCAAATGCAGACCCTTTAAATCACAAATGCCTGGCACCCATTCCATGGGTCCCAACTCTCCAGGTTGAAGGGAATATTACTACAGCTATAACATGTACGGGAAACCTAGAGAACGGACACACTGTGAATACGAAAGGTTTCTAAAACTCAACGAATAGTCCCTCTCCTGGTGCTCCGGTTTGACTTTCCATCTGCTTTACTATCAACCTCCCAACTTGGAGAGACAGCCCCTTTAACCTCCTGGTTCACACAGGTTGCCAATTTGGCAGAGGATGAAAGGGAAGAGGGAGAACCAATGAGAGGGTAGCTGTTAGGCATTAGGACGGGCACATATCACTGTATTTTCCCGGCAGGAAGAAGAATTAACGAAAGTCTCAGCCCACCACCGGGAACCAGCAAAGGTCCTGAACCAAAATGTTGGACTGGCGGTCAGCTCACCAAAAACGAGTAGAAAAATGGAGCTCAGGGGCACAGCAATTCACAAACTGGCCGAGTAATAGAGGACAACTATCGTCCAGAAATCTGTTGAGGGAAGGCAACGAGGCGGACTTGAAAGCGAGGCAGAATAGCAGGAAACAGATTTCAAGAGGTACGTTGAAATCGCCTTTAAAGCACAGGAAGAGGGGCACAACTTCCACAATGATGCACTTGGCCAAAAAGGGCGTATGCGTTTTCTCCTGAATATATTCAGGAGAAAATGCATACGCCCTTTTTGCCCAAGCAAGCAAGCGGGCAATGCAAATCTGCACTACAAAGACGTATCACTTCCCACCGGTCAAAAGGGACATCCACAAAATGTGTAAAAACCAGAAAGGCAAGGCAGGCCCTGCAGAACAGGGAGCCTTGTTATGCTGAAGGGAGGGATGTAAATTGCCAACTGCCTCTCTGGAGGAGTACATTGTGGTCCCTAAAACAAGTAAAGAACAGAGCTACAGAGCCAAGGGCACTTCCAGTCTAGGGAATATACCTTGGGAAAACTGAAAATCAATAAGACAGAGCCACCCCAAAATTTAGGGCTGCACTGCTTACAAGGACCTCAACTTGGGTACACCTTAAATATCCCAGGAAATATAAAAATGGTTCAAAAATTGTGGTACTTATGTAAGATGGAATATCCCTTAGCCATGAAATCAGTGTCATAAGACCAGTAGCAGCAAAATGGGTGGATTCAGGTACGAGGATTCTAAGTGAAATAAGTCACACAGAAAAAGAAACTTATCATAAGATATCACTTATGAAGATCCTGTAAACATGGCTACACTTGAACTGATTTAGGAAAGAGAACAGTGTCTCACATTTAGAAAACACTCTTATGCCTGCTTAAGGGGGAAGGAGAGGCGGGGTGATGCATAAAACCAGAGTTTGATATAAGCACAGGTACCGTTCCAAAAACCAACTATGGAATAGACAAGACCTACACCTTCCTCAGTGAAAGGAACTCAAAACCCCATATTTCCCGCAGAGGAATATATCTGACTAGAAAGAATCTTAAAACCTATGTATTGATATGTCTCCTTAAGGTAATCAAGTGTGTCTAGACTGGCATAAACATGGCAGTGAGAATCAGCTCAAACCCACTATAAAAAGGAATTTCAAAAACAAAACAAAAAAACTGGGAAATTCTTTACAATTACTTCAGGGTCTCTGATGAAACCTGGAATGACCCTATCTACAATGACAGCTGGATGTGGCATAAGGTGGGACACTTGGGACTGAGATGATTGGTGAGATTGGGTGAGCAAATGCAGACCCTTTAAAGCACAAATGCCTGGCACACATTCCATGGGTCCCAACTCTCCAGGTTGAAGGGAATATTACTACAGCTATAACATGTACGGGAAACCAAGAGAACGGACACACTGTGAATACGAAAGGTTTCTAAAACTCAACGAATAGTCCCTCTCCTGGTGCTCTGGTTTTACTTTCCATCTGCTTTACTATCAACCTCCCAACTTGGAGAGACAGCCCCTTTAACCTCCTGGTTCGCACAGGTTGCCAATTTGGCAGAGGATGAAAGGGAAGAGGGAGAACCAATGAGAGAGTAGCTGTTAGGCATTTGGACGGGCACATATCACTCTAACTGCCCGGCAGGAAGAAGAATTAACCAAAGTCTCAGCCCCCCACCGGGAACCAGCATAGGTCCTGAACCAAAATGTTGGACTTGCGGTCAGCTAACCAAAAACGAGTTGAAAAATGGAGCTCAGGGGCACAGCAATTCACAAAATGGCCGAGTAATAAAGGACAACTATCGTCCAAAAATCTGTTGAGGGAAGGCAACGAGGCGGACTTGAAAGCGAGGCAGAATAGCAGGAATCAGATTTCAAGAGGTACGTTGGAATTGCCTTTAAAGCACAGGAAGAGGGGCACAACTTCGACAATGATGCACTTGGCCAAAAATGGCGTATGCGTTTTCTCCTGAATATATTCAGGAGAAAACGCATAAGCCCTTTTTGGCCAAGCAAGCAAGCGGGCAATGCAAATCTGCACTACAAAGAAGTATCACTTCCCACGGGTCGAAAGGGACATCCACAAAATGTGTAAAAACCAGAAAGGCAAGACAGGCCCTGGAGAACAGGGAGCATTGTTATGCTGATGGGCGGGATGTAAATTGCCAACTGCCTCTCTGGAGGAGTGCATTGTGTTTCCTAAATCAAGTAAACAACAGAGCTACAGAGCCAAGAGCACTTCCAGTCTAGGGAATATACCTTGGGAAAACTGAAAATCAATAAGAGAGAGCCACCCCAAAATTTAGGGCTGCACTGCTTACAAGGACCTCAACTTGGGTACACCTTAAATATCCCAGGAAATATAAAAATGGTTCAAAAAATTGTGGTACTTACGTACGATGGAATATCCGTCAGCCATGAAATCAGTGTCATAAGACCAGTAGCAGCAAAATGGGTGGATTCAGGTACGATGATTCTAAGTGAAATGAGTCACACAGAAAAAGAAACATCATAAGATATCACTTATGAAGATCCTGTAAACATGGCTACACTTGAACTGAGTTAGGAAAGAGAACAGTGTCTCACATTTAGAAAACACTCTTATGCCTGATTAAGGAGGAAGGAGAGGTGGGGTGATGCATAAAACCAGAGTTTGATATAAGCACAGGTACCGTTCCAAAAACCAACTATGGAATAGACAAGACCTACACATTCCTCAGTGAAAGGGACTCAAAACCCCATATTTCCCGCAGAGGAATTTATCTGACTAGTAAGAATCTTAAAACCTATGTATTGATATGCCTCCATAAGGGAATCAAGTGTGTCTAGACTGGCATAAACATGGCAGCGAGAATCAGCTCAAACCCACTATAAAAAGGAATTTCAAAAACAAAACAAAAAAACTGGGAAATTCTTTACAATTCCTTCAGGGTCTCTGATGAAACCTGGAATGACCCTATCTACAATGACAGCTGGATGTGGCATAAGGAGGGACACTTGGGACTGAGAGGATTGGTGAGATTGGGTGAGCAAATGCAGACCCTTTAAAGCATTAATGCAATGCAACCTTTCCATGGGTCCCAACTCTCCAGGTTGAAGGGAATATTACTACAGTTATAACATGTACGGGAAACCTAGAGAACAGACACACTGTGAATACGAAAGGTTTCTAAAACTCAACGAATAGTCCCTCTCCTGGTGCTCCGGTTTGATTTTCCATCTGCTTTACTATCAACCTCCTACCTTAGAGAGACAGCCCCTTTAACCTCCTGGTTCGCACAGGTTTCCACTTTGGCAGAGGATGAAAGGAAAGAGGGAGAACCAATGAGAGAGTAGCTGTTAGGCATTTGGACGGGCACATATCACTGTAATTTCCCGGCAGGAAGAAGAATTAACCAAAGTCTCAGCCACCCACCGGGAACCAGTATAAGTCCTGAACCAAAATTTTGGACTTGGGGTCAGCTCACCAAAAACGAGTTGAAAAATGGAGCTCAGGGGCACAGCAATTCACAAACTGGCCGAGTAATAAAGGACAACTATCGTCCAAAAATCTGTTGAGGGAAGGCAGCGAGGCAGACTTGAAAGTGAGGCAGAATAGCAGGAAACAGATTTCAAGAGGTACGTTGGAATCGCCTTTAAAGCACAGGAAGAGGGGCACAACTTCGACAATGATGCACTTGGCCAAAAAGGGCGTATGCGTTTTCTCCTGAATATATTCAGGAGAAAACGCATACGCCCTTTTTGGTCAAGCAAGCATGCGGGCAATGCAAATCTGCACTACAAAGAAGTATCACTTCCCACCGGTCAAAAAGGACATCCACAATATGTGTAAAATCCAGAAAGGCAAGACAGGCCCTGGAGAACAGGGGGCCTTGTTATGCTGATGGGCGGCATGTAAATTGCCAACTGCCTCTCTGGAGGAGTGCATTGTTTTCCCTAAAACAAATAAACAACAGAGCTACAGAGCCAAGGGCACTTCCAGTCTAGGGAATATACCTTGGGAAAACTGAAAATCAATAAGACAAAGCCACCCCAATATTTAGGGCTGCACTGCTTACAAGGACCTCAACTTGGGTACACCTTAAATATCCCAGGAAATATAAAAATGGTTCAAAAAATTGTGGTACTTATGTACGATGGAATATCCCTTAGCCATGAAATCAATGTCATAAGACCAGTAGCAGCAAAATGGGTGGATTCAGGTACGAGGATTCTAAGTGAAATAAGTCACACAGAAAAAGAAACTTATCATAAGATATCACTTATGAAGATCCTGTAAACATGGCTACACTTGAACTGAGTTAGGAAAGAGAACAGTGTCTCACATTTAGAAAACACTCTTATGCCTGCTTAAGGGGGAAGGAGAGGTGGGGTGATGCATAAAACCAGAGTTTGATATAAGCACAGGTACCGTTCCAAAAACCAACTATGGTATAGACAAGACCTACACCTTCCTCAATGAAAGGGACTCAAAACCCCATATTTCCCGCAGAGGAATATATCTGACTAGTAAGAATCTTAAAACCTATGTATTGATATGTCTCCGTAAGGGAATCAAGTGTGTCTAGACTGGCATAAACATGGCAGCGAGAATCAGCTCAAACCGACTATAAAAAGGAATATCAAAAACAAAACAAAAAAAATTGGGAAATTCTTTACAATTCCTTCAGGGTCTCTGATGAAACCTGGAATGACCCTATCTACAATGACAGCTGGATGTGGCATAAGGAGGGACACTTGGGACTGAGACGATTGGTGAGATTGGGTGAGCAAATGCAGACCCTTTAAAGCACAATTGCCTGGCACCCATTCCATGGGTCCCAACTCTCCAGGTTGAAGGGAATATTACTACAGCTATAACATGTACGGGAAACCTAGAGAACGGACACACTGTGAATATGAAAGGATTCTAAAACTCAACGAATAGTCCCTCTCCTGGTGCTCCGGTTTGACTTTCCATCTGCTTTACTATCATTCTCCCAAATTGGAGACACAGCCCCTTTAACCTCCTGGTTCACACAGGTTGCCAATTTGGCAGAGGATGAAAGGGAAGAGGGAGAACCAATGAGAGAGTAGCTGTTAGGCATTTGGATGGGCACATATCACTCTAACTTCCCGGCAGGAAGAAGAATTAACCAAAGTCTCAGCCACCCACCGGGAACCAGTATACGTCCTGAACCAAAATTTTGGACTTGCGGTCAGCTCACCAAAAACGAGTTGAAAAATGGAGCTCAGGGGCACAGCAATTCACAAACAGGCCGAGTAATAAAGGACAACTATCGTCCAAAAATCTGTTGAGGGAAGGCAACGAGGCGGACTTGAAAGCGAGGCAGAATAGCAGGAAACAGATTTCAAGAGGTACGTTGGAATCGCCTTTCAAGCACAGGAAGAGGGGCACAACTTCGACAATGATGCACTTGGCCAAAAAGGGCGTATGCGTTTTCTCCTGAATATATTCAGGAGAAAACGCATACGCCCTTTTTGGCCAAGCAAGCAAGCGGGCAATGCAAATCTGCACTACAAAGAAGTATCACTTCCCACGGGTCAAAAGGGACATCCACCAAATGTGTAAAAACCAGAAAGGCAAGACAGGCCCTGGAGAACAGGGAGCCTTGTTATGCTGATGGGCGGGATGTAAATTGCCAACTGCCTCTCTGGAGGAATGCATTGTGTTCCCTAAAACAAGTAAAGAACAGAGCTACAGAGCCAAGGGCACTTCCAGTCTAGGGAATATACCTTGGGAAAACTGAAAATCAATAAGACAGAGCCACCCCAATATTTAGGGCTGCACTGCTTACAAGGACCTCAACTTGGGTACACCTTAAATATCCCAGGAAATATGAAAATGGTTCAAAAAATTGTGGTACTTACGTACGATGGAATATCCCTCAGCCATGAAATCAATGTCATAAGACCAGTAGCAGCAAAATGGGTGGATTCAGGTACGATGATTCTAAGTGAAATAAGTCACAGAGAAAAAGAAATATATCATAAGATATCACTTATGAAGATCCTGTAAACATGGCTACACTTGAACTGAGTTAGGAAAGAGAACAGTGTCTCACATTTAGAAAACACGCGTATTCCTGCTTAAGGGGGAAGGAGAGGTGGGGTGATGCATAAAACCAGAGTTTGATATAAGCACAGGTACCGTTCCAAAAACCAACTATGGAATAGACAAGACCTACACCTTCCTCAGTGAAAGGGACTCAAAACCCCATATTTCCCGCAGAGGAATATATCTGACTAGTAAGAATCTTAAAACCTATGTATTGATATGTCTCCGTAAGGGAATCAAGTGTGTCTAGACTGGCATAAACAAGGCAGCGAGAATCAGCTCAAACCCACTATAAAAAGGAATTTCTAAAACAAAACAAAAAAACTGGGAAATTCTTTACAATTCTTTCAGGGTCTCTGATGAAACCTGGAATGACCCTATCTACAACAAGAGCTGGGTGTGGCATAAGGCTGGACACTTGGGACTGAGAGGAATGGTGAGATTGGGTGAGCAAATGCAGTCCCTTTAAAGCAATAATGCATGGCACCCATTCCATGGGACCAAACTCTCCAGGTTGAAGGGAATATTACTACATTTATAACATGTACGGGAAACCTAGAGAACGGACACACTGTGAATACGAAAGGTTTCTAAAACTCAACGAATAGTCCCTCTCTTGGTGCTCTGGTTTGACTTTCCATCTGCTTTACTATCAATCTCCCAAACTGGAGAGACAGCTCCTTTAACCTCCTGGATGGCACAGGTTTCCAATTTGGCAGAGGATGAAAGGGAAGAGGGAGAACCAATGAGAGAGTAGCTGTTAGGCATTTGGACGGGCACATATCACTCTAACTTCCCGGCAGGAAGAAGAATTAACCAAAGTCTCAGCCCCCCACCGGGAACCAGCATATGTCCTGAACCAAAATTTTGGACTTGCGGTCAGCTCACAAAAAAAGAGATGAAAAATGGAGCTCAGGGACACAGCAATTCACAAACTGGCTGAGTAATAAAGGACAACTATCGTCCAAAAATCTGTTGAGGGAAGGCAACGAGGCGGACTTGAAAGCGAGGCAGAATAGCAGGAAACAGATTTCAAGAGGTACGTTGGAATCGCCTTTCAAGCACAGGAAGAGGGGCACAACTTCGACAATGATGCACTTGGCCAAAAAGGGCGTATGCGTTTTCTCCTGAATATATTCAGGAGAAAACGCATACGCCCTTTTTGGCCAAGCAAGCAAGCGGGCAATGCAAATCTGCACTACAAAGAAGTATCACTTCCCACCGGTCAAAAGGGACATCCACAAAATGTGTAAAAACCAGAAAGGAAAGACAGGCCCTGGAGAACAGGGAGCCTTGTTATGCTGATGGGCGGGATGTAAATTGCCAACTGCCTCTCTGGAGGAGTGCATTCTGTTCCCTAAAACAAGTAAAGAACAGAGCTACAGAGCCAAGGGCACTACCAGTCTAGGGAACATACCTTGGGAAAACTGAAAATCAATAAGACAGAGCCACCCCAAAATTTAGGGCGGCACTGCATACAAGGACCTCAACTTGGATACACCTTAAGTATCCCAGAAAATATAAACATGGTTCAAAAAATTGTGGTACTTACGTACGATGGAATATCCCTCAGCCATGAAATCAATGTCATAAGACCAGTAGCAGCAAAATGGGTGGATTCAGGTACGATGATTCTAAGTGAAATAAGTCACACAGAAAAAGAAACTTATCATAAGATATCACTTATGAAGATCCTGTAAACATGGCTACACTTGAACTGAGTTAGGAAAGAGAACAGTGTCTCACATTTAGAAAACACTCTTATACCTGCTTAAGGGGGAAGGAGAGGTGGGGTGATGCATAAAACCAGAGTTTGATATAAGCACAGGTACCGTTCCAAAAACCAACTATGGAATAGACAAGACCTACACCGTCCTCAGTGAAAGGGACTCAAAACCCCATATTTCCCGCAGAGGAAAATATCTGACTAGTAATAATCTTAAAACCTATGTATTGATATGTCTCCGTAAGGGAATCAAGTGTGTCTAGACTGGCATAAACATGGCAGCGAGAATCAGCTCAAACCCACTATAAAAAGGAATTTCAAAAACAAAACAAAAAAACTGGGAAATTCTTTACAATTCCTTCAGGGTCTCTGATGCAACCTAGAATGACCGTATCTACAACGACAGCTGGATGTGGCATAAGGAGGGACACTTGGGACTGAGACGATTGGTGAGATTGGGTGAGCAAATGCAGACCCTTTGAAGCACAAATGCCTGGCACCCATTCCTTGGGTCCGAACTCTCCAGGTTGAAGGGAATATTACTACAGCTATAACATGTACGGGAAACCTAGAGAACAGACACACTGTGAATACGAAAGGATTCTAAAACTCAACGAATAGTCCCTCTCCTGGTGCTCCGATTTGACTTTCCATCTGCTTTACTATCAATCTCCCAACTTGGAGACACATCCCCTTTAACCTCCTGGTTCACACAGGTTGCCAATTTGGCAGAGGATGAAAGGGAAGAGGGAGAACCAATGAGAGAGTAGCTGTTAGGCATTTGGATGGGCACATATCACTCTAACTTCCCGGCAGGAAGAAGAATTAACCAAAGTCTCAGCCACCCACCGGGAACCAGTATAGGTCCTGAACCAAAATTTTGGACTTGCGGTCAGCTCACCAAAAACGAGTTGAAAAATGGAGCTCAGGGGCCCAGCAATTCACAAACTGGCCGAGTAATAAAGGACAACTCTCGTCCAAAAATCTGTTGAGGGAAGGCAACGAGTGGGACTTGAAAGCGAGGCAGAATAGCAGGAAACAGATTTCAAGAGGTACGTTGGAATCGCCTTTAAAGCACAGGAAGTGGAGCACAACTTCGACAATGATGCATTGGCCAAAAACGGCGTTTGCATTTTCTCCTGAATATATTCAGGAGAAAACGCATACGCCCTTTTTGGCCAAGCAAGCAAGTGGGCAATGCAAGTCTGCACTATAAAGAAGTATCACTTCCCACCGGTCAAAAGGGACATTCACAAAATGTGTAAAAACCAGAAAGGCAAGACAGCCCTGGAGAACAGGGAGCCTTGTTATGCTGATGGGCGGGATGTAAATTGCCAACTGCCTCTCTGGAGGAGTGCATTGTGTTCCCTAAAACAAGTAAAGAACAGAGCTACAGAGCCAAGGGCACTTCCAGTCTAGGGAATATACCTTGGGAAAACTGAAAATCAATAAGACAGAGCCACCCCAAAATTTAGGGCTGCACTGCTTACGAGGACCTCAACTTTGGTACACATTAAATATCCCAGGAAATATAAAAATGGTTCAAAAAATTGTGGTACTTACGTACGATGGAATATCCCTCAGCCATGAAGTCCATGTCATAAGACCAGTAGCAGCAAAATGGGAGGATTCAGGTACGATGATTCTAAGTGAAATAAGTCACACAGGAAAAGAAACTTATTATAAGATATCACTTATGAAGATCCTGTAAACATGGCTACACTTGAACTGAGTTAGGAAAGAGAACAGTGTGTTACATTTAGAGTAAACTCTTATGCCTGCTTAAGGGGGAAGAAGAGGTGCGGTGATGCATAAAACCAGAGTTTGATATAAGCACAGGTACCGTTCCAAAAACCAACTATGGAATAGACAAGACCTACACCTTCCTCAGTGAAAGGGACTCAAAACCCCATATTTCCCGCAGAGGAATATATCTGACTAGTAAGAATCTTAAAACCTATTTATTGATATGTCTGCGTAAGGTAATCAAGTGTGTCTAGACTGGCATAAACATGGCAGCGAGAACCAGCTCAAACCCACTATAAAAAGGAATTTAAAAACAGAACAAAAAAAATGTAAATTCTTCACAATTCCTTCAGGGTCTCTGATGAAACCTGGACTGACCCAATCTACAACGACAGCTGGATGTGGCATAAGGCTGGACACTTGGGACTGAGAGGATTGGTGAGATTCGGTGAGCAAATGCAGACCCTTTAAAGCAATAATGAATGGCACGCATTCCATTGTTCCCAACTCTCCAGCTTGAAGGGACTATTACTACAGATATAACATGTAAGGGAAAAATAGAGAATGGACAAACTGTGAATATGAAAGGTTTCTAAAACTCAACGAATAGTCCCTCTCCTGTTGCTCCGGTTTGATTTTCCAACTGCTTTTCTATCAATCTCCCAACTTGGAGAAACAGCCCCTTTAACCTCCTGGTTCGCACAGGTTGCCAATTTGGCAGAGGATGAAAGGGAAGAGGGAGAACCAGTGAGAGAGTAGCTCT
This sequence comes from Hyperoodon ampullatus, assembly GCF_949752795.1. Taxonomy (NCBI): domain Eukaryota; kingdom Metazoa; phylum Chordata; class Mammalia; order Artiodactyla; family Ziphiidae; genus Hyperoodon; species Hyperoodon ampullatus. The sequence continues at coordinate 321,853 of NW_027640954.1, read as the reverse complement.
AAGGCATTTGGACGGCCACATGTCACTCTAATTTCCCAGCAGGAAGAAGAATTTACCAAAGTCTCAGCCCCCCACCGGGAACCAGTATAGTTAATGAACCACAATTTTGGACTTTCTGTCAGCTCACAAAAAACAAGTTGAAAAATGGAGCTAAGGGGCACAGCAATTCACAAACAGGCAGAGTAATAAAGACAACTATTGTCCAAAAATCTGTTGAGGGAAGGCAACGAGGTGGACTTGAAAGCTAGGCAGAATAGCAGGAAACAGATTTCAAGTGGTACGTTGGAATTGACTTTAAAGCACAGGATGAGGGGCACAACTTCAACAATGTTGCACTTGAGCAAAAAGGGCCTATGCGTTTTCTCCTGAATATATTCAGGAGAAAACGCATACGCCCTTTTTGGCCAAGCAATCAAGCGGGAAATGCAAATCTGCACTACAAAGAAGTATCACTTCCGACTGTTCAAAAGGGACATCCACAAAATGTGTAAAATCCAGAAAGGCAAGACCGGCCCTGGAGAACAGGGAGGCTTGTTTTGCTGATGGGCGGGTTGTAAACTGCCAACTGCATCTCTGGAGGAGTGCATTGTGTTCCCTAAAACAAGTAAACAACAGAGCTACAGAGCCAAGGGCACTTCCAGTCTAGGGAATATACCTTGGGAAACCTGAAAATCAATAAGACAGAGCCACCCCAAAATTAAGGGTGCACTGCTTACAAGAACCTCAACTTGGGTACACCTTAAATATCCCAGGAAATATAAAAATGGTTCAAAAATTTGTGGTACTTCCGTACGATGGAATATCCCTCAGCCATGCAATCAATGGCATAAGACCAGTAGCAGCAAAATGAGTGGATTGAGGTATGATGCTTCTAAGTGAAATAAGTCACACAGAAAAAGAAACTTATCATAAGATATCACTTATGAAGATCCTGTAAACATGGCTACACTGGAACTCAGTTAAGAAAGAGAACAGAGTCTCACCTTTGGAAAACAATCTGATGCCTGCTTAAGGGGGAATGAGAGGTGGGGTGATGCATAAAACCAGAGTTTGATATAAGCACAGGTACCGTTCCAAACACAAACTATGGAATAGACAAGACCTACACCTTCGTCAGTGAAAGGGACCCGAGGCATCTGTGAGTAACCGTGAGCTGAGCCCCAGGCCAGCTGTTGTTGAACTTTTCCCACCCTTCCCAGGTAAAACACCTGAATATGTACAAGGGCTTGAAAGCCTAGAGGAAGGGGTGTGGAGCCACACCAGCGACAGCACGCAGGCCAACTTGGTGCCTGCAGGCCAGCCAGTATGGTCCTGGACCTGGTCGCTCTTCTGGAAGCTTTCCATTGCCCTGCCTGAGATACCCCTCCTGTCCCGGCACCCACTGCTTTTTTCCTTCCTCACCTCTGTCCGGAGAGAAATTCCAGTGGAAGGTATGTGTGCCACATCCTCTTCTTTACAGGTGGAAGCCTGGCAACTCCTGCAGAAAGTCCAGCAGAGACCCACTCACACCGGGCCACCCACAAAGCCATGGCCCGTCACTCCCTCCCACCAGCACAGCCCCGAGATTGCTGACGGGGCAGAGAATATGGAGTCAGGCACAGCTTCAGGGGCTATTGCTGCCTGCAGCACTGTTTATATTGACCTCAACCCAGGCACACCTGGGGAGGGCCGGCCGGCATGGTCAGGCTACCCAGGTCAGCTAATCCTCAGCCCTCAGGGAATCACATTGTTGAAAATGGACCTCGCTAAGGCAGAATAGAAGCCAAGGAATAAAAGGACACAAAGCCATTTGCAGCACCGTAGGTGTGTCTAGAGGTAATCACGTGACTTGTAGTAAGTCAGAAAGTGAAAGACACATATCATATCATATCTCTTATAGGTGTGACCGAAAAATGGATACCAGGGCAGATATTTCCACGGAGAAGGTCAATCACAGATTCATTCAACAAACTTATGGTTCACCAATGGAAAGGTGTGAGGATTGGTTTCATTATGATATTGGGGTTAACAGACATATACAAACACAGGTGACATATATAATCACCAAAGACCTACAGAATACCAAGAGAAGACTAATCAACATTCTGTCATAAGGTACATGGGAAAAGGATCCCAGGAAGAACAGACATATGTATATGTGTAAAAGAACCATATCTTCCACACCTACAACAAGCCAAACATTGTAATCAAATTTGCTGTAATAAAAAATAAAAAATTAAATTAAAAACACGAACAAGAAGTAGTGAGACAAACTTGAGGGGCTTTCTCCTGGCACATTCCATTCGAAATTCCAATCTAGAACACGACTTCCATTGAGGCTCTGTTGCCCCAGTAACCAGATTTGGTAAGGGAGACCTGCTGCCACCTTGTGGCCGTTTCACACAACAGCAGCTTTAATCCCAGCGCTAATGGTCAGTTGATATTCAAAATCATTGCAGGCCTGTAAATGACACCTGCCCTGAAAACAAATCCTGGGTTCATATATCGACCAAAAAATTCAAAGGACGTCCATATTTCAAAACGACAGTTTCAAAAGGCATATTTTACACACATTAGTGTTCTGCTTCTTTTTCTTTCTTTCTTTTTTTGTTAAAAAAACGGGAATGGCAAAAAGCATCCCTCAGAAGGGGCGAAAGTATTTGCAAACGAATCAATGGACAAAAGTTTAATCTCCAATATATATAAAGAGCTCATGCAGCTTAATATTAAAAAAAACAAACAACCCAATACAAAAATGGGCAGAAGATCTAAAGAGACGTTTCTTCAAAGAAGACACAGAGATGGCCAAGACGCACATGAAAAGCTGCTCAACATCACTAATTATTAGAGAAATGCAAATCAAAACTACAATGAGGTATCACCTCACACCTGTTACAATTGGCATCATCAGAAAATCTACAAACAACGAATTCTGGGGAGGGTGTGGACAAAAGGATCCCTCTTCCACTAGTGGTGGAAATGTAAATTGATACAGTCACGATGGAGAACAGTATGGAGTTTCCTTAAAAAAACTAGAAATAGAATTACCATAAGATCCAGCAATCCCACTTCTGGGCATATACCCAGAGAAAACCATAAATCAAAAAGGCACATTCACCACAATTCTCATTTCAGCACTATTTACGATAGCCAGGTAATGGAAGCAACCTAAATACCCACAGACAGACGAATGGATAAAGATGTGGTACATATATAAAATGGAATATTACTCAGCCATAAGAAGGAATGAAACTGGGTCATTTGTAGAGACGTCGATGGATCTAGAGACAGTCATACAGAATGAAGTAAGTCAGAAAGAGAAAAACAAATATTGTATATTAATGCATATATGTGGAACCTAGAAAAATGGTACAGATGAAGTGGTTTGCAGGAAAGAACTAGAGACAGAGGTAGAGAACAGACGTATGTACACCAAGTGTGGGAAGCCATGGGGTGGTGGTGTTTGGATGAGTTGGGAGATTGGGATTGACCTGTATACATGTATATGAATAAAATACATAACTAATAATAACCTGCTGTATAAAAAAATAAATAAAATTAAATTTCAAAATTTTAAAAAATAAAATTTAAAAATAAAAGAGGAAAAAGTTCTTCCCTTCACACAGATGAATTTATATGAATGAATTATTTCCATGCTTATATCTATAAATACATAAAAGAGGAATAAAATCTAACTTGAACCAAAAAAGAAAAAAAAACTGAACCCAGCAGATAGACAGAGGAAAACCCTATCAGGGCACTTGTTCCAGCGATAAACAATTCTGAAATTGGTCAGAGGTGGGGAATCATCTCCCATAGAGCCAGCAGCCCACTCCTATGCAAGGGGCGTCCTCATTGCAAAGCTGGGGGCAATGCTGAGACATCTGTGAGTAACCGTGAGCTGAGCCCCAGGCCAGCTGCTCTTGAACTTTTCCCACCCTTCCCAGGTAAAACACCTGAATATGTACAAGGGCTTGAAAGCCTAGAGGAAGGGGCGTGGAGCCACACCAGCGACAGCACACAGGCCAACTTGGTGCCAGCAGGCCAGCCAGGATGGTCCTGGCCCTGGGCGCTCTTCTGGAAACTTTCCATTGCCCTGCCTGAGATACCCCTACTGTCCCAGCACCCACTGCTTTTTTCCTTCCTCACCTCTGTCCGGAGAGAAATTCCAGTGGATGGTAGAGGTGACACATCCTCTTCTTTACAGGTGGAAGCCTGGCAACTCCTGCAGAAAGTCCAGCAGAGACCCACTCACACCGGGCCACCCACAAAGCCGTGGCCCCTCACTCCCTCCCACCAGCATAGCCCCGAGACTGCTGACGGGGCAGAGAATATGGAGTCAGGCACAGCTTCAGGGGCTATTGCTGCCTGCAGCGCTGTTTATATTGACCTCAACCCAGGCACACCTGGGGAGGGCCAGCTGGCAGGGTCAGGCTACCCAGGTCAGCTAATCCTCAGCCCTCAGGGAATCACATTGTTGAAAATGGACCTCGCTAAGGCAGAATAGAAGCCAAGGAATAAAAGGACACAATGCCATTTGCAGCACCGTAGGTGTGTCTAGATGTAATCACGTGACTTGTAGTAAGTCAGAAAGTGAAAGACACATATCATATCATATTTCTTATAGGTGTGACCAAAAAATGGATACCAGGGCAGATATTTCCACGGAGAAGGGAAATCACAGATTCATTTAACAAACTTATGGTTCACCAATGGAAAGGTGTGAGGATTTGTTTCATTATGATATTGGGGTTAACAGACATATACAAACACAGGTGACATATATAATGACCAAAGACCTACAGAATACCAAGAGAAGACTACTCAACATTCTGTCATAAGGTACATGGAAAAGGATTTCAGGAATAACAGACATATGTGTATGTGTAAAAGAGCCACATCTTCCACACCTACAACAAGCCAAACACTGTAATCAAATTACCTGTAATAAAAAATAAAAAATTAAATTAAAAACACGAACAAGAAGTAGTGAGACAAACTTGAGGGGCTTTCTCCTGGCACATTCCATTCTAAATTCCAATCTAGAACACGACTTCCATTGAGGCTCTGTTGCCCCAGTAACCAGATTTGGTAAGGGAGAACTGCTGCCAGCTTGTGGCCGTTTCACACAACAGCAGCTTTAATCCCAGCGCTAATGGTCAGTTGATATTCAAAATCATTGCAGGCCTGTAAATGACACCTGCCCTGAAAACAAATCCTGGGTTCATATATCGACCAAAAAATTCAAAGGATGTCCATATTTCAAAACGACAGTTTCAAAAGGCATATTTTACACACATTAGTGTTCTGCTTCTTTTTCTTTCTTTCTTTTTTTGTTAAAAAAAACGGGAATGGCAAAAAGCATCCCTCAGAATGGGCGAAAATATTTGCAAACGAATCAATGGACAAAGGTTTAATCTCCAATATATATAAAGAGCTCATGCAGCTTAATATAAAAAAACAAACAACCCAATACAAAAATGGGCAGAAGATCTAAAGAGACGTTTCTTCAAAGAAGACACAGAGATGGCCAAGACGCACATGAAAAGCTGCTCAACATCACTAATTATTAGACAAATGAAAATCAAAACTACAATGAGGTATCACCTCACACCTGTTACAATTGGCATCATCAGAAAATCTACAAACAACGAATTCTGGGGAGGGTGTGGACAAAAGGATCCCTCTTCCACTAGTGGTGGAAATGTAAATTGATACAGTCACGATGGAGAACAGTATGGAGTTTCCTTAAAAAAACTAGAAATAGAATTACCATATGATCCAGCAATCCCAATTCTGGGCATATACCCAGAGAAAACCATAAATCAAAAAGGCACATTCACCACAATGCTCATTTCAGCACTATTTACGATAGCCAGGTAATGGAAGCAACCTAAATACCCACAGACAGACGAATGGAGAAAGATGTGGTACATATATAAAATGGAATATTACTCAGCCATAAGAAGGAATGAAACTGGGTCATTTGTAGAGACGTCGAAGGATCTAGAGACTGTCATACAGAATGAAGTAAGTCAGAAAGAGAAAAACAAATATTGTATATTAATGCATATATGTGGAACCTAGAAAAATGGTACAGATGAACTGGTTTGCAGGGAAGAAATAGAGACACAGAGGTAGAGAACACACGTATGGACACCAAGTGTGGGAAGCCATGGGGAGGTGGTGTTGGGATGAGTTGGGAGACTGGGATTGACCTGTATACATGTATATGCATAAAACACATAACTAATAATAACCTGCTGTATAAAAAAATAAATAAAATTAAATTTCAAAATTTTTAAAAATAAAATTTAAAAATAAAACAGAAAAAAGTTCTTCCCTTCACACAGATGTATTTATATGAATGAATTATTTCCATGCTTATATCTATAAATACATAAAAGAGGAATAAAACCTAACTTGAACCAAAAAAGAAAAAAAAAAACCTGAACCCACGAGTTAGACAGAGGAAAACCCTATCAGGGCACTTGCTCCAGCGGTAAACAATTCTGAAATTGGTCAGAGGTGGGGAATCATCTCCCATAGAGCCAGCAGCCCACTCCTATGCAAGGAGCGTCATCATTGCAAAGGGGGGGCCATGCCGAGGCATCTGTGAGTAACCGTGAACTGAGCCCCAGGCCAGCTGCTCTTGAACTTTTCCCACCCTTCCCAGGTAAAACACCTGAATATGTACAAGAACTTGCAAGCTTAGAGGAAGGGCTGTGGAGCCACACCAGCGACAGCACACAGGACGACTTGGTGCCTGCAGGCCAGTCAGGATGGTCCTGGCCCCAGATGCTCTTCTGGAAGCTTTCCATTTCCCTGCCTGAGATACCCCTCCTGCCACGGCCCCCACTGCTTTTTTACTTCCTCACCTCTGCCTGGGGAGAAATTCCAGCGGCAGGTATCGGTGACACATCCTCTTCTTTAGCAGGTGGCAGCCTGGCAACTCCTGCAGAAAATCCAGCAGAGCCCCACTCACACTGGGCCACCCACAAAACCACGGCCCCTCACTCCCTCCCACCAGCACAGCCCCGGCACTGCCTACGGGGCAGAGAATATGGTGTCAGTCACAGCTACAAGGGCTGTCGCTCACTGGAGAGCTGTTTATATTGCCCTCAACTCAGGCACACCTGTGGAGGGCTGGCAGGCAGTTTCAGGCTGCCAAAATCAGCCAATCCTCACCCCTCAGGGGCTCACAGTTGCAGAAAATGAAACTTGCTAAACGGGCCAGGCCCTAGGAACAGGTGTGGGCTCTTGAGAGTCAGGATAGACAAGGGGCTGCAGCTGCGGCTTGTTTTCTGATCATTTTATCTGGTCCATGAGTGGATAACAACTTCAAGAAGACCCTATCCTAATGAGAGGAACCCAGGAGTCGGGGAGAGGAGTGATGGTGGGTGGAGACAGAGGCCTGGTGCCCTGGCTGCAGTGGAAGTGTCTGGAAGACCAGGCAGAAAGAGCCTGCAGAGAGTGATAACCCTGGTCACAGACCTGTCAGAACTGCTGTTTGTTAGTTCAAGTCCTGCTCTGAGGTATTCTGTATCAGCTGTGAGCGACAGGTGAGCAGGGGGTTCTCTGCAAGTTGGGCTATGTGCACAGTTCCTGTGTGTCCAGCCCTGCTGCGGTTCCTTCCCAGGGGAGCTCCGTATCCTGGGAAGGGCCTGAGTAGGAGAGCCCCATGGGCTGCTGGGTAGCTGCAGAGGTGAGCTCCATACCCTGGGAGGGACTTGACCACGAGAGCCCCGTGGGCTGTGGGGTAGGGGTGCAGCCCAGGTGAGCTCCATATCCTGAGATTGGCCTGACCACGAGAGCCCCATGGGCTGCTGGAGACCTGGTAAAGTATATCAGGACAGTCAGTGAAGCCACCGAGGATATACATCCAGTAGCTCCTATTTCCTACTCCCTGCTGGTCATTCTACCTTCCACCAGGCCATGGCATTCTGTATTAGACTTCAATGATGCCTTCTTCTGTATTCCATTCATCTCAGAGTCACAAGAATTTTTGGCTTGTGAGTGGCAGGACACAACATGCAACAAAAGCAATAATGCTGGGCCGTCCTGCCCCAATGGTTCAAAAATCCCCACACCATCATTGGGGAAATGTCCTCTAAAGACCTAAAAGTTCAACCTCTTTAAAAGGGAACCCTCCTTCAATATGCAGATGACATTCTGATCGCCAGGCCTACTAAAGACGCCTCTGAACTACCTAGCCAAGAAAGGATAGAAGGTGTCCAAGAAAAACGCTCAAATATCCCAGGCTAAGGTGACATGCCTGGGATTCATTCTCACAGATATTCGGAGAAACGCATCCCAGGATAGGGAAGAAGCCATTTGCAGCCTTACGTCTTCTAAAACTAGAAGACAGCTTAGGGGTTCTTGGGAAGGCCAAGGTTTTCTGCATCTGGATCCCTAACTACAGTGTCATAGCTGGGCCTCTACATGAAACACTGACACGAAAAGATGATGATCCTTTTGAATAGAAGCCAGAAGCAGCCTTTCAAGAATGGAAAGAGCAGTCAATACAGACCCTTGCCCAGGAACTCCCTAATTTAGCTAAACCCTTTGACCTTTACATACCCGGTCAAAGGTTAATCGCCCTTGGAGCCTTAGTGCAAAAACTGGGACCACTTGAAATGGAGCAACACAAGAATGCCCTTCAGGTATGATAAACTATGGTCACCAAGGGCTTTGCCCACCGACTCATCAGGCCAGGATACTGGGGTATCTAAAAAGCTGGAAATCAGCAGCCCGCAAGGCCAGCTCCCTCCTAAGGGAAAAGGACCCCACGTGGTGATCCTAACCACCCATCATGCCCTGAAGTTGCAGGGGTCGCTGTGTGGACACACTGACCTCGAGTGAGGAGGCCCTCCAACTCCAACCTCCAGAGAGATAAACGGGGGCAACGGGCCCCCAAGATGACTCGTGTGACCATCACTTGACCTGGAGTTTCTCTCAGAAAACGACAAGACTGTGCCCCGAAAGAGCAGACTACTGCTTGCAGGACTTACTGCACCCAGAGGGGAGCTAATAAGCTTGGCGGGGGAAACGTATATCACGCTTTCACCATAGAAAACCCTACAGACACCGCGGTGATGGTGGCCAATATGACCGGCTGGACTGCTGGCTACTTCTAAAGGCCGTTGACTCAGTGGACGTCATGGTCCTGGATCACCACTGACCCTGGACTGTCTGGGAGTTGCGCGGGCAGGGCTCTGACACATGGTGCTGTTTGTACATTAATTCAGGGACCTAATTAAAGAAAGCACAGACTACTGGTCAGAGCATCTAGTCTGGCAAAAACCGTCAGCCTAAGGTCGCTGAACATATGTGGGGTGGGGTGAAACCTGCCACCGCAGCATCCCTGCGCCTCTCTTTCCTGGACCCTTAAAGGTCATTAGAATCTGTAACACTTCCAATGCTGGTGCTCAGGCGGACGAGAAGTGAGGCAGGAGGCCTTGGGACAATCAACCTCACCAGGAGGCTGGAGGGGAGACGTTTTCCCCCTCCCCACATGTATCAGGGCTCCCACCACAGCATGAAGCAGTTACAAAAGAGGGGTCTGCACCCTCAACACCCCAAGAATAAGGAACGGAACAAAAAGCAGAGGAGGTGTTCGTCTCCGGCAACGTTCATTAAAAATTCCTGGGAGATAAAAAGAGAATCTGGGCAATAAAATAAAGTCGAACCTGTTTTTCCTTTGTGCTTTGTCTAATTTCACGTGCTCCTAGGGTTCCGCATGCAGAGGTCCCACACCCGGCACTTCAGACCCGATTTCCTAGTGCAGAATGGCTGGGTCGACACCTCAGCTAGCGGGGTCCCATGCAGACTCCGCGGCATAGAGCCTGAGCTGCAGCCAATGCAGCCCTCGAGAGCTCCATCCCCTCCCTCCCACTGACGCTGCCGGGGACCCTACACAGCAGCCCAGCCCACAGCCCATGGGGGAGTGCACGCTCTCACCTCTCCATTCTGTTTTCAAAATAATGTTTCCTTTGCTTCTGAACCAAACTCAGTCTTGATCTGTTGGCTCCAATGACACTGGGCACGGGGACTCCTGTTGGGGTCCACTCTGGAGGATCAGTAACAGAAATTGAGAACATTTTAACTTCAATGAACAGATGTGTGAGCCAAACTGTAGTTAACATAGAGCAGTGTATAATGCTCGGGTAAAATAAGATGTTTCTAAGACTTACATTTGATATTTCCCGCACTTTCCTATAAGCAAGTTCAGTGAAGACGTCTGTCTTATTTGTCAGGTCAACATTAGAGAAATGAAGTGATTTATTTCCATGGATGTACATCGAATACTCTTGGCTGAAGCTTCAATCTTGTTTTGAATGCTTTTCCATTGAAAATGATACCTCTCTTTCAGCTCCCCCATTTCTGAGAAGTATAAAATCTTATAATTTATTATTACCAAAGGGGAAAGGTAGGAGAAGGGATAAATTAACAGTTTGGGATTAACACATACACACTGCTATGTATAAAAGAGATCATCAACAAGGAACTACTGTATAGCACAGGGAACTACACTGAATATTTTGCAATAACCTATAAGGGGAAATAATCTGAAAAACAATAGATATTTTTATTGACATCATCTATCAATGACAGATAAAATGTAACCTAAGCAAGGCCGATGGTGAGTGCTTCTGATCCTGAAGATTTCAGTCATCTAAAGTTGGGGCTCTGCCTATTTCCCAAGCCCCTTACAGGACATACGTGTAGCCGTAGCTTAAAAATTCCCCAGTTTGGGGTTCGGGGAGGCACTGATTTGGAAAAATCCCTGGTGTTCTCCTTACATGCACGGGACCCTTCCTACAGCTAAAACATGCCTGTCACACCTAGAGGATGGTACAACGTTTGATCGGAAAGAGTTTGGAAAAGGCACCTCATCTCCTCATCGCCTGGTGCTCGGGTTCAACCCTCCAGCATCTTTCCTAACAATCTCCTCAATTGGGGATATCAGCACCGTCAACATCCTGTTGCACACAGTTTGGAATTTGTCCAGAGGATGAAGCGGAAGGATGAGAAAAATTTAGAGACAAGTCTTAGGTGTTCGGACAGGCACATGCCACTCTAATTTCCAATCCAGAAGACAAATTCATCAAAGGCTAGAATTGCCCATGGAAACAGAATAGGGCTAGAGGAAATCCCGCTGTTTTGTGTCCAGTTTCCAAAAACACAAGTTGAAAAATGGAACTCAGGGGCACTAAAATTCATGAAACTGCAGAGTTGAAAATATCTATCGTCGAAAAATGTCTTGAGGTAAGTCACAGAAAAGGACTTGTAAGCAAGGGAGAGTGGCAGGAAACAGATTTGAAGAGGTAGAAAGGACTCCCCATTAAAGCACAAGAAAAGGGGCTGAACATCGCCAATGATGCAGTTGGCCAAAAAGGGTGTATGCATTTTTTCTGAATATATTCAAGTAAAGGCCATACACACTTTTTATCCAACCCAACAGGTGGGCACTGGAAATCAATATCACAAAATGTATCACTTCACATCAGTCAGAAGGGCCATCCACATAAAGTGTAAACACCAGAAATGCAGGACAGGGCGAGGAGAAAAGGGAGCCCTGTGAGGCTGATAGTGGAAATGTAATTTGCCAACGGCCACTCTGGAGAAGTGTATTGTGTTTGCTAAAACATCTAAAAAATGAGCTACAGAGCATAGGGCACTTGCACTCATGGGCGTGTACCTTGGGAAAAACAAAAATCGACAGAAAACAGGCACCCGAACGTTTACCACCTCTCTGTTAAAAAGGGCCTCAACTTGGATATAACCTAAATGTCCCTGGAAGGATAAAATGGATAAAAGAGATGGGGTACTTATGTAGAGTGGAATATTACTCATCCAGAAATCAATGAAATAAGGCCAGTTGTAACAACTCTGGAGGAGTTACATACGATCATTCTAAGTGACATATGTCAGAAAGAAAAAGACACATATCATAAGATGTCACTTAAAGGTGGAATCAAAAATGGCTACACATGAAATAAATTACAAAACAGAAACATAGTCAAATATGTAGAAAATAGACATAAGGCTGCTAAATGGGAAAGGTGGGGAATGGTGAGGTATTATCCAGGAGGTTGAAATTAGCAAAGATACCATTCCAAGTACCAAATTGAATAACTGACAAGGCCTACACGGTACCTCAAAGAACTGCACTCAGCCCACTCAAGTCACTGGAAAATAATACATATGACTGGTAAGCATCTGAAAAAGAAGTTATTGTTGTCTCACAGTACATGAATCAAGTGGATGTACAGCAGCAAAAAACAGAGCTTTGAAAATCAGCTGTAACCAATATAAAAATAAATTTAAAACTATTTATAAAAACAGTGAGACAGACAAAAATTCTTACAACTTTTGTTGAAGGGCTACGATGTAACATGGATTGAACACATGTAGACCCACAGCAGGATGATTATATAAGGCTGGAAGCTATGCACGCTAAGAGATGTTAGAGAGGCTGGGTGAGGAAATGCAGACCTTTTAAAGTAATACTGCCTGGTACCCATTCCATGGGTCCCAAATCTGCAGGTTCAAGGGAATCTTCTGACAGCGAAAACATGCCTGGGAAACCGAGATGAATGTACACCGTGTGCTCAGGAAAGGTGTCTAAAATGCACCTCATTTTTGATCTCCTGGTGCTGGGGTTCGCCATTCCAGCCACATTACTAACAATCTCCCCACTTGGAGAATCAGCACCTTTAACCTCCTGTTTCACACAGTTTGCAATTTGTGCAGAGGATAAATGGGAAGAGGGGGAACCAATGAGAGATTAGCTGTAGGACTTTTGACAGGCACATGTCACTCTAATTTCCCATTAGGAAGAAGAATTAACCAAAGGCTCAGCCTGCCTCCCCAGAACCAGAATAGGGCCAGAAGTAATCCAAATGTTTGGCGGCCAGCTCACAAAAAAAGCGAGTTGCAAAATGGAGCTCAGGAGCAGACAATTCAAAGACCTGCAAAGATATAAATGATAACCAACGTCCAAAAATATATTCAGGTAAGGTAACGAAGAGGATCTGAATGAGAGGCAGAATTGCAGGAAACAGATTTCAAAAGGTAGATTGTACTCACATTTAAAGCATATGAAAAGCAGCAGAATTTCTAAAATGATGCGGTTGGGCAAAAGGGTGTATGCGTTTTTTTCGTGAATATCTTCAGGAAAAAAACACATGCAGAGTTTTTGGCCAACCAAGCAAGAGGGAAATGCAAATCCGCACAACAAAGAAGTCTCAATTTCCACTGCTCAGAAAGGCCATCCAAAAAATGTGTACAAACCAGAAATGCAGGAGAGGCCATGGAAAACAGGGAGCCTAGTCACACTGATGGGTGGGGTATAAATATCCAAGAGCCACTCTGAAGAAGTGTATGCTGTTTTTAAAACATCTAAAATACAAAGCCCCGGAGCAAGGGGACTTCAACTCATGGACATATAACTTGGGAAGACTAAATGTCAATAAGACACAGGCACCCCAAAGTTTAGGGCTGCTCTGCATACAAGAACCTCAACTTTGGTACACCTAAAATATCCCAGGAAAAAGAGAAATGCATAAAGAACTTGTGGTAATTTTGTACAACGGAGTATCACTCAGACGTGAAATCAATGTATATAAGGCCAGTAGCAGCATAAAGAGTGGATTTAGGTATGATGATTTTAAGGGAAATTAGTCACACAGAAAAAGAATCTTATCATAAGATATCACTTATAGAGGGAATGTCAATATCACAACACATGAACTGAATTAGGAAAGAGAACAGAGTCTCACATTTAGCAAAAATCTCTTATGCCTGCTTCAGGGGAAAGGAGAGGTGGGGTGATGCATAAAACCAGAGTTTGATATTAGCACAGGTACCATTCCATAAACCAAATACAGAATAGACAAGACCTACACCATCCTCAGTGAACGGGACTCAACACCCCTATGCCCCACAGAGGAATATATCTGACTACTAAGAATCTTAAAACCTATGTATTGATATGTCTCCGTAAGGGAATCAATTGTGTCTAGACTGGCATAAACACGTCAGTGAAAATCAGCTCAACCCCATTATAAAAATGAATTTCAAAAAAACCCCAAAAAACAGCGAAATTCTTACACAATTCCTTCAGGGGTTCTGATGAAACCTGGAATGACCCTATCTGCAAAGACAGCTGGATGAGACATAAGGCTGGACACTTGGGACTGAGAGGACTGGTGAGATTGGGAGAGAAAATGCAGACCTTTTAAAGTAGTAATGGATGCCACCATTCCATGTGTCCCAAATCTCCAGGTAGAAGGGTATATCACTACAATTATAACATGTATGGGAAACCTAGAAAATGGACACCCTGTGATGGCGAAAGGTTTCTAAAACTCTCCTAATTTTTCCTCTCCTTGTGCTCCACTTTGGCATTCCAACTGCTTTACTATCAATCTCCCAACTTAGGAGAGTCAGCCCCTATAACCTCCTGGTTCGCACAGTTTGCTAATTGTGCAGAGGATGAAAGGGAAGAGGGAGAACCAATCAGAGAGTAGATGTAGGCATTTGGACGGGCACATGTCACTCTAAGTTCCCGGCAGGAAGAAGAATTAACCAAAGCCTCAACCACCCACAGGGAACCAATATAGCGACCCCTGGAACCAGTATAGGTCCTGAAGCAAAATTGTGGATTTGCGGCCAGCTCACAAAGATGGGATTTGAAAATTGGAGCTCAGGGGCACAGCATTTCACAAACCTGCAGACTTATAAAGGACTACTCTCTTCCAAAAATCTGTTGAGGGAAGGCAATGAAGCGGACTTGAAAATGAGGCAGAATTGCACAAAACATATTTCAAGAGGTAAATTGGAATCGCCTTTAAAGCACAGGAAAAGCATCCCAACTTGGACACGGATGCACTTGGCCAAAAAGGGCGTATGCCTTTTCTCCTGAATATATTCAGAAGAAAACGCATACACCCTTTTTGGCCAATCAAGCAAGCGCGCAATACAAATCCACACTACAAAGAATTGTCACTTACCACCGGTCAAAAGGGACATCCGAATATCTGTAAAAACCAGAAAGGAAAGAGAGAGATGGCAAGGGCATGAAGCAATGTGATCCCAATGGTCATGGAGGATTGTGATGACAAGCGCATGGAGAATTGTGATGACAAGATTATGTACCATTTTGTTGACAAAGGCAAGGAGCATTATGATGACAAGGTTCATGGAGCACTGTGATGAGAAGCATCACGGAGCATTGTGATTACAGGGGTCATGGAGCATTGGGATGACAAGCACATGGATCATTGTGATGACAATGGTCATGGAGCATTTTAATGACAAAAATCCCGGATCATTGTGTTGTCAGGGTTCATGGAGCGTTGTGATGACAGTGGTCATGGAGCATTGTGATGACAGGGGTCATGGCGCATTGTGATGAGAAGGTCGTGGAGCATTGGGCTGAAAATGTCCGTGGAGTACTGGGATGACAGGGGTCATGGAGCATTGTGATGACAAGGTACTGGAGCACTGTGATGAGAAGACCATGGAGCCTTGTGATGACAAGTCTCATGGAGCATTCTGATGAAAAGTGCCATGGAGCATTGTGATTACAGGGGTCTTGGAGCATTGTGATGACAAGGGCATGGAGCATTGGGATGAGAAGGCCATGGAGTGTTCTGATGACATGCATCATGGAGCTTTGTGAGGACAAGGGCATGGAGCATTGTGATTACAGCGGTCTTGGAGCACTGTGATGAAAAGGGCATGGATCATTGTGATGAAAAAGGCATGGAGCCTTGTCATGACAGGGTTCTAGGAGCAAACTGACAACAAGTGTCAGGGAGCATTGTGATGACAAGGGTATTGAGTATTGTGATGACAAAGGTCATGGAGCATTGTGATGAGAAGACGATGGATAATTGTGATGACGAGCGTCATGGGGCGTTGTGATGATAAGTGTTATGGAACATATTGATCTCAAGGATTTGGAGCATTGTGATGACAGAGGTCATGGAGCATTTTGGTTTCATTGTGATGACAATAGCCTGAAGCATTATGATGATGGGCATAGTGCATTGTGATGACAGGGTTCATGGAGCATTGAGATGAAAAGGGGCATGGAGCATTGTGATTACAGGAGTCTTGGAGCATTGTGATGACAAAGGCATGGAACATCGTGAATGAGAAGGCCATGGAGCATTCTGTTGACATGCATCATTGAGCTTTGTGATGACAAGGGCATGGAGCATTGTGATTACAGGGGCCTTGGAGCATTGTGATGACAAGGGTCATGGAGCCTTGTGATGACAAGGCTGTGGAACATTGTGATGGCAGGGGTCATGGAGCATTGTTATGACAGGGGTAATGGAGCATTGTGATGACAAGGGCATGGAGCATTGGTCTGAAAAGTTTCATGGATTATTGTGATGAGAGGGAGCAAGGAGAATTGTGATGACAAGGGCATGGAACACTGTGATACATGGGTCATGGAGGATTGTAATGAGAAGCGCATGGATCATTGTGATAAGAATGGCATCGAGCATTGTGATGAAAAGCATCATGGAGCCTGTGATGACGAGGGCATGGAACAATTTGATGAGAGGGTTCATGGAGCATTGTGATGACAATGGCATGCAGCATTGTGATGACAAGGGTCATTGAGCTTTGTAATGACAAAGGTCATGGAGCATTTTGATGACAGGGGGGCGGTGCATTCTGTTGTGAAGGGCAGGGAGCATTGTGATGACAGGGGTTATGGAACATTGTGATGTCAGGGGAATGGAGCATTGTGATGATAAAGGCATGTAGCATTGTTGTGACAAGGGTCATGGAATATTGTGATGACAGGGGTGAGGGAGTATTGTGTTGACCGGGGACATGGAGCATTTTGATGTCCAAGGCATGGAGCACTGTGATGGCAAGACCGTGGAGCATTGTGATGAGAAGACCATGGATAATTGTGATGAGGAGCATCATGGAACACTGTAAAGACAAGTGGTATGGAGCCTTGTGATGACAGGGGTCATGGAGCATTGTTATGACAGTGGTCATGGAGCATTGTGATGACAATGGTCATGGAGCATTTTGATGACAAGGGCATGGAGCATTGTGATGAGAAGACCATGGACAATTGTGATTACGAGTGTCATGGAGCACTGTAATGACAAGCAGTATGGAGCATTGTGATGCCAGGGGTCATGGAGCATTGTGATGACTGGGGACATGGAGCATTGTGATGACCAGGGCATGGAGCATTGTGATGGCAAGACCGTGGAGCACTGTGATGAGAAGACCATGGATAATTGTGATAACGAACATCATGGAGCACTGTAATGACAAGGGGCATGGAGCATTGTGATGACAGGTGTCATGGAGCATTGTGATGACAGGGGTCATGGATCATTGAGATGACAAGGGTCACGGAGCATTCTGATGACAAACTTGTGGAGTATTGTGATGACAATGGCATGAAGCATTGTGATGAAAAGGGCATGGATCATTGTGATGAAAAAGGCATGGAGACTTGTCATGACAGGGTTCAATGAGCATACTGATGACAAGTGTCAGGGAGCATTGTGATGACCAGTGTATTGAGAATTGTGATGACAAAGGTCATGGAGCATTGTGATGAGAAGTCCATGGATAATTGTGATGACCAGCGTCATGGGCGTTGTGATGACAAGTGTTATGGAACATTGTGATCACAAGGGTTTGGAGCATTGTGATGAGAGAGGTCATGGAGAATTTTGATTTCATTGTGATGACAATAGCATGAAGCATTATGATGATGGGCATGGTGCATTGTGATGACAGGGTTCATGGAGCATTGAGATGCAAAGAGGCATGGATCATTGTAATAACAAGGGTCTTGGAGCATTGTGATGACAAGGGCATGGAGTATTGTAATGAGAAGGCCATGGAGCATTCTGATGACATGCGTCAGGGAGCTTTGTGATGACATGGGCATGGAGCATTGTGATTACAGGGGTCTTGGAGCATTGTGATGACAAGGGTCATGGAGTCTTGTGATGACAATGCCGTAGAACATTGTGATGGCAGGGGTCATGGAGCATTGTTATGACAGGTGTAATGGAGCATTGTGATGACAAGGGCATGGAGCATTGGTCTGAAAAGTTTCATGGATTATTGTGATGAGAGTGAGCATGGAGCATTGTGATGACAAGGGCACGGAACACAGTGATACATGTGTCATGGAGGATTGCAATGACAAGGGCATGGAGCATTGTGATGACAAGCGTCATGGAGCTTTGTGATGACAACGGCATGGAGCAATGTGATGAGAGGTTTCATGGAGCTTTGTGATGACAATGGCATGGAGCATTGTGATTCCATGGGTCATGGAGCTTTGTGATGACATAGGCCATGGAGCATTTTGATGACAAGGGCGTGGTGCATTGTGATGAGAAGGGCAGGGAGAATTGTGATGACAGGGTCATGGAGCAATTGGATGAAAAGGGTCATGGAACATTTTGATGACAGTGTTTATGGAACATTGTGATGTTAGGGGTCATGGAGCATTGTGATGAAAAGGGTCATGGAGCATTGTGATGACAGGGGTTATGGAACATTGTGATGTCAGGGGTCATGCAGCATTGTGATGATAAGAGCATGTAGCATTGTTGTGACAAGGGTCATGGAACATTGGGATGACAGGGTCGAGGGAGTATTGTGTTGACTAGTGATGGAACATTGTGATATCAGTGGTGAGAGAGCATTTTGATGAGAGGTGCATGGAGCATTGTGATGACAAGGCTGTGGAGCATTGTGATGAGAAACGCAGGGCACATTGTGATGACATGGGTCATGGAACATTGTGATGACAAACGCATGGAGCATTGTGATGACAAGGTTTATGGAGCATTGTGATGACAACGATGTGGAGCATTGTGATGACAAGCGCATGGCACATTTGATGCCATGTGTCATGGAGTAATGTGCTGACAAAGGCATGGAGCATTGTGATGACAAGGGTCACCGAGCATTGTGATGAAATGTTCATGGAGTGTTGTGGTCACAAAGGTCACAGAGCCTTGTGATGACGAGGTCATGGACCATTGTGATAACAAAGGTCATGAAGCATTGTGATGACTGTAGTCACGGAGCATTGTGATGACAGGGGTCATAGAGCATTGTGATGAAAGGGCATGGAGCATTGTGATGACAGGGTCATGGAGCATTTTTCTGACAAGTTTCAGGGATTATTGTGATGACAGTGGGCATGGCGCATTGTGATGACAAGGGCATGGAGCATTGTGATGAGAAGGTCATGGAGTATTGTGAAGAAGGGTGTCAGGGAGCATTGTGATGACATATGTCATGGTCTATTGCAATGACAATGGAATGTAGCATTGTGATGCCAAGTGTCATGGAGGATTGTGATGACAAAGGTAATGGAGCATTTTGATGACAAGGGCTTGGAGCATTGTGATGACAAGGGTCATGGAGCATTGTGATAACAAGGGCCATTGAGAATTTTGATGACATGTTCATGAAGCATTGTGATGACAATCACATGGAGCTTGCTATGACAGGGGTCATGGAGCATTGCGATGACAAGTGCATAGAGAATTGTGATGACAAAACATGTAACACTGTGATGAGAAGTATCATGGAGCATAGTGATGCCAAGAACGTGGAGAATTGTGATGACAGGGGACATGGAGCATTGTGATGACCAGGGCATGGAGCATTGTGATGGCAAGACCGTGGAGCACTGTGATGAGAAGACCATGGATAATTGTGATGACGAGCGTCATGGAGCACTGTAATGACAAGGGGTATAGAGCATTGTGATGACAGTGGTCATGGAGCATTGTGATGACCGGGGACATGGAGCATTGTGATGACTGGGGACATGGAGCATTGTGATGACCAGGGCATGGAGCCTTGTGATGGCAAGGTCGTGGAGCACTGTGATGAGAAGATCATGGATAATTGTGATGATGAGGGTCATGGAGCACTGTAATGACAAGGGGTATAGAGCATTGTGATGACAGTGGTCATGGAGCATTGTGATGACCGGGGACATGGAGCATTGTGATGCCCAAGGCATGGAGCACTGTGATGACAAGACCGTGGAGCATTGCGATGAGAAGACCATGGATAATTGTGATGAGGAGCGTCATGGAGCACTGTAATGACAAGTGGTATGGAGCCTTGTGATGACAGGGGTCATGGAGCATTGTTATGACAGTGGTCATGGAGCATTGTGATGACAAGGGTCATGGAGCATTTTGATGACAAGGGCGTGGAGCATTGTGATGAGAAGACCATGGACAATTGTGATTACGAGTGTCATGGAGCACTGTAATGACAAGCGGTATGGAGCATTGTGATGACAGGGGTCATGGAGCATTGTGATGGCTGGGGACATGGAGCATTGTGATGACCAGGGCATGGAGCATTGTGATGGCAAGACCGTGGAGCACTGTGATGAGAAGACCATGGATAATTGTGATAACGACCACCATGGAGCACTGTAATGACAAGAGGCATGGAGCATTGTGATGACAGGTGTCATGGAGCATTGTGATGACAGGGCCCATGGATCATTGAGATGAAAAGTGTCACGGAGCATTCTGATGACAAGCTTGTGGAATATTGTGATGACAATGGCATGGAGCATTGTGATGAAAAGGGCATGGATCATTGTGATGAAAAAGGCATGGAGACTTGTCATGACAGGGTTCAATGAGCATACTGATGACAAGTATCAGGGAGCATTGTGATGACAAGTGTATTGAGAATTGTGATGACAAAGGTCATGGAGCATTGTGATGAGAAGTCCATGGATAATTGTGATGACCAGCGTCATGGGGCGTTGTGATGACAAGTGTTATGGAACTTTGTGATCACAAGGGTTTGGAGCATTGTGATGAGAGAGGTCATGGAGAATTTTGATTTCATTGTGATGACAATAGCCTGAAGCATTATGATGATGGGCATGGTGCATTGTGATGACAGGGTTCATGGAGCATTGAGATGCAAAGAGGCATGGATCATTGTAATAACAAGGGTCTTGGAGCATTGTGATGACAAGGGCAAGGAGTATTGTGATGAGAAGGCCATGGAGCATTCTGATGACATGCGTCAGGGAGCTTTGTGATGACATGGGCATGGAGCATTGTGATTACAGGGGTCTTGGAGCATTGTGATGACAAGGGCCATGGAGTCTTGTGATGACAAGGCCGTAGAACATTGTGATGGCAGGGGTCATGGAGCATTGTTATGACAGGTGTAATGGAGCATTGTGATGACAAGGGCATGGAGCATTGGTCTGAAAAGTTTCAAGGATTATTGTGATGAGAGTGAGCATGGAGCATTGTGATGACAAGGGCACGGAACACAGTGATACATGTGTCATGGAGGATTGCAATGACAAGGGCATGGAGCATTGTGATGACAAGCGTCAAGGAGCTTTGTGATGACAATGGCATGGAGCATTGTGATTCCAAGGGTCATGGAGCTTTGTGGTGACATAGGCCATGGAGCATTTTGATGACAAGAGCGTGGTGCATTGTGATGAGAAGGGCAGGGAGCATTGTGATGACAGGGTTATGGAGCAATTGGATGAAAAGGGTCATGGAACATTTTGATGACAGTGTTTATGGAACATTGTGATGTTAGGGGTCATGGAGCATTGTGATGAAAAGGGTCATGGAGCATTGTGATGATAAGAGCATGTAGCATTGTTGTGACAAGGGTCATGGAACATTGGGTTGACAGGGTGGAGGGAGTATTGTGTTGACTAGTGGTGGAACACTGTGATATCAGTGGTGAGAGAGCATTTTGATGAGAGGTGCATGGAGCATTGTGATGACAAGGCTGTGGAGCATTGTGATGAGAAACGCAGGGCACATTGTGATGACATGGGTCATGGATCATTGTGCTGACAAACGCATGGAGCATTGTGATGACAAGGTTTGTGGAGCATTGTGATGACAGCGATGTGGAGCATTGTGATGACAAGCGCATGGCACATTTGATGCCATGTGTCATGGAGTAATGTGCTGACAAAGGCATGGAGCATTGTGATGACAAGGGTCACCGAGCATTGTGATGAAATGTTCATGGAGTGTTTTGGTCACCAAGGTCACAGAGTCTTGTGATGACGAGGGCATGGACCATTGTGATGACAAAGGTCATGAAGCATTGTGATAACTGGAGTCACAGAGCATTGTGATGACAGGGGTCATAGAGCATTGTGATGAAAGGGCATGGAGCCTTGTGATGACAGGGTCATGGAGCATTTTTCTGACAAGTTTCATGGATTATTGTGATGACAGTGGGCATGGCGCATTGTGATGACAAGGGCATGGAGCATTGTGATGAGAAGGTCATGGAGTATTGTGAAGAAGGGTGTCAGGGAGCATTGTGATGACATATGTCATGGTCTATTGCAATGACAATGGAATGTAGCATTGTGATGCCAAGTGTCATGGAGGATTGTGATGACAAAGGTAATGGAGCATTTTGATGACAAGGGCTTGGAGCATTGTGATGACAAGGGTCATGGCGCATTGTAATAACAAGGTCCATTGAGAATTTTGATGACATGTTCATGAAGCATTGTGATGACAATCACATGGAGCTTGCTATGACAGGGGTCATGGAGCATTACGATGACAAGTGCATAGAGAATTGTTATGACAAAACATGTAACACTGTGATGAGAAGTATCATGGAGCATAGTGATGCCAAGAACGTGGAGAATTGTGATGACAGGGGACATGGAGCATTGTGATGACCAGGGCATGGAGCATTGTGATGGCAAGACCGTGGAGCATTGTGATGAGAAGACCATGGATAATAGTGATGACGAGCGTCATGGAGCACTGTAATGACAAGGGGTATGGAGCATTGTGATGACAGGGGTCATGGAGCATTGTGATGACTGGGGACATGGAGCATCGTGATGACCAAGGCATGGAGCACTGTGATGGCAAGACTGTGGAGCATTCTGATGAGAAGACCATGGATAATTGTCATGACGAGCGTCATGGAACACTGTAATGACAAGGGGTATGGAGCATTGTGATGACAGGGGTCATGGAGCATTCTGAAGACAATGATCATGGAGCATTCTGATGACAAGCTTGTGGAGTATTGTGATGACAATGACCTGGATCGTTGTGATGAAAAGGGCATGGAGCATTCTGATGAAAAAGGCATGGAGCCTTTTCATGACTGTGTTCAAGGAGTATTCTGACGACAAGTGTCAGGGAGCATTGTGATGACAAGTTTATTGAGAATTGTGATGACAAAGGTCATGGAGCATTGTGACGACAAGTGCATGGAGTATTGTCATGACAGTCATCATGGAGTGTTGTGATGACAAGTGTTATGGAACATTGTGATCACAAGGGGTTGGAGCATTGTGATGACAGAGGTCATGGACCATTTTGATTTCAAGGAGCATGGAGCATTGTGATGACAAGGGCATGGAGCAATGTGATCCCAAGGTTCATGGAGGATTGTGATGAAAATGGTAATGGAGTATTGTGATGACAAGCTCATGGAGCATTGTGATGACAAGGTCATGTAGGATTTTGATGACACAGGCATGGAGAATTGTGATGATAAGGGTCATGGAGCACTGTGATGATAAGCGTCATGGAGCATTGTGATTACAGGGGTCATGGAGCATTGGGATGACAAGGGCATGGATCATTGTGATGACAAGTGTCATGGAGCATTGGGCTGAAAATGTTCATGGAGCATTGTGATGACAAGGGAATGGAGCATTGTGATGACAAGAGTCCCGGATCATTGTGTTGTCAGGGGTCATGGAGTGTTGTGATGACAGTGGTCATGGAGGATTGTGATGATATGGGTCATGGAGCATTGTGATGAGAAGGTCATGAAGCATTGGTCTGAAAATGTTCATGGAGTATTGTGATGACAGGGGTCATGGAGCATTGTAATGAGAAGGGAATTGAGCACTGTGATGACAAGGTCCTGGAGCATTGTGATGGGAAGTCCATGGAGCCTTGTGATGACAATTCTCATGGAACATTCTGATGAAAAGGGGCATGGAGCATTGTGATTACAGGGGTCTTGGAGCATTGTGATGAGAAGGCCATGGAGCATTCTGATGACATGCGTCATGGAGCTTTGTGCTGACAAGGGCATGGAGTATTGTGATGAAAATGGCATGGATCATTGTTATGAAAATGGCATGGAGCCTTGTCATGACAGGGTTCAAGGAGCATACTGACGACAAGTGTCACGGAGCATTGTGATGACAAGTGTATTGAGCATTGTGATGACAAAGTTCATGGAGCATTGTGATGAGAAGACCATGGATAATTGTGATGATGAGCGTCATGGGGTGTTGTGATGATAAGTTTTATGGAACACTGTGATCACAAGGTTTCGGAGCATTGTGATGACAGAGGTCATGGAGCATTTTGATTTCATTGTGATGACAATAGCCTGAAGCATTATGGTGATGGGCATGGTGCATTGTGATGACAGGGTTCATGGAGCATTGAGATGAAAAGGGGCATGGAGCATTGTGATTACAGGGGTCTTGGAGCATTGTGATGACAAGGGCAAGGAGCATTGTGATGAGAAGGCCATGGAGCATTCTGATGACATGCGTCATTGAGCTTTGTGATGACAAGGGCATGGAGCATTGTGATTACAGGGGTCTTGGAGCATTGTGATGACAAGGGTCATGGAGCCTTGTGATGACAATGGTGTGGAACATTGTGATGGCAGTGGTCATGGAGCATTGTTATGTCAGGGGTAATGGAGCATTGTGATGAGAAGGGCATGGAGCATTGGTCTGAAAAGTTTCATGGATTATTGTGATGAGAGTGGGCATGGAGCATTGTGATGACAAGGTCACGGAACACTGTGAACCATGGGTCATGGAGGATTGTAATGACAAGGGCATGGAGCATTGTGATGAGAAGGGCATCGAACATTGTTTTGACAAGCGTCATGGAGCTTTGTGATGACAAGGGCATGGAACAATGTGATGAGAGGGTTCATGGAACACTGTGATTCCAAGGGTTATGGAGCTTTGTGATGACAAAAGTCATGGAGCATTTTGATGTCAAGGGCGTGGTGCATTGTGATGAGAAGGGCAGGGAGCATTTTGATGACAGGGTCATGCAGCAATTTGATGAAAAGTGTAATGGAACATTTTGATGACAGGGGTTATAGAACATTGTGATGTCAGGGGTCATGGAGCTTTGGGATGAAAAGGGTCATGGAGCATTTTGATGACAGGGGTTATGGAACATTGTGATGTCAGGGGTCATGGAACATTGTGATGATAAGGGGATGTAGCATTGTGATGACAGGGGTCATGCAACATTGTGATTACAGGGGTGAGGGAGTATTGTGATGACTAGTGATGGAACATTGTGATATCTCTGTTGAGAGAGCATTTTGATGAGAAGTGCATGGAGCATTGTGATTACAAGGTTTATGGAGCATTACGATGACAAGGTTGTGGACCGTTGTGATGAAAATCACGTGGCACATTGTGATGACAAGGGTCATGGAGCATTGTTCTGACAAAGGCATGGAGCATTGTGATGACAAGGGTCACGGAGTATTGTGATGAAAAGTTCATGGAGTATTGTGGTTACAAAGGTCACAGAGCCTTGTGATGATGTGGGCATGGAACACTGTGATGACAAATGTTATGAAGCATTGTGATGACTGGAGTCACAGAGCATTGTGATGACAGGGGTAATGGAGCATTGTGATGACAAGGGCATGGAGCATTGTGATGACAGGGGCATGGAGCATTGGTCTGACGCGTTTAATAGATTATTGTGATGACAGTGGGCATGGGGCATTGTGATGACAAAGGCATGGGGCATTGTGATGAGAAGGTCATGGAGTATTGTGAAGACAAGTGTCAGGGAGCATTGTGATGACATATGTCATGGTCCATTGCGATGACAATGGCATGGAGCATTGTGATGCCAAATGTAATGGAGGATTGTGATGACAAATATAATGGAACATTGTGATGACTAGGGCTTGGAGCATTATGATGACAAGTGCCATTGAAAATTTTCATGACAAGGTCGTGAAGCATTGTGATGACAAGGTGCTGGAGCATTGTGATGAGAAAACCATGGAGCCTTGTGAGACAAGTCTCATGGAGCATACTGATGAAAAGGGGCATGGAGCATTGTGATTAGAGTGTCTTGGAAAATTGTGATGACAAGGGCATGGAGCATTGTGATGAGAAGGCCAAGGAGCAGTCTGATGACATTCGTCATTGAGCTTTGTGATGACAAGGGCATGGAGCATTGTAATTACAGGTGTCTTGGAGCATTGTGATGAAAAAGGCATGGATCATTGTGATGAAAAAGGCATGGAGCCTTGTCATGACAGAGTTCAAGGAGCATACAGAGAACAAGTGTCTGGGAGCATTTTGATGACAAGTGTATTGAGCATTGTGATGACAAAGGTCATGGAGCATTGTGATGAGAAAACCATAGATAATTGTGATGACGAGCATCATGGGGCATTGTGATGACAGGTGTTATGGAATATTGTGATCACAAGGGTTTGGAGCAGTGTTATGACAGAGGTCATGGAGAATTTTGATTTCATTGTGATGACAATAGCCTGAAGCATTATGATGATGGTCATGGTGCATTGTGATGACAGGGTTCATGGATCATTGAGATAAAAAGGGACATGGAGCATTGTGATTACAGGGGTCTTGGAGCATTGTGATGAGAAGGGTCATGGAGCCTTGTGATGACAAGGCCATGGAACATCTTGATGGCAGGGGTCATGGAGCATTGTTATCACAGGGGTAATGGAGCATTGTGATGGCAAGGGCATGGAGCATTGTGATGACATGCATCATGGAGCTTTGTGATGACAAGGGCATGTAGCACTGTGATTACAGGGGTCTTGGAGCATTGTGATGACAAGGGTCATGGAGCCATGTGATGACAAGGCCGTGGAACGTTGTGATGGCAGGGGTCATGGAGCATTGTTATGACAGGGGTAATGGAGCATTGTGATGACAAGGGCATGGAACATTTGTCTGAAAAGTTTCATGGATTATTGTGATGAGAGTGGGCATGGAGCATTGTGATGAAAAGGGCATGGAACACAGTGATACATGGGTCATGGAGGATTGTAATGACAAGGGCATGGAGCATTGTGCTGAGAAAGGCATAGAGCATTGTGATGACAAGGGTCAAAGAGCATTGTGATGAAAAGTTCCTGAAGCATTGTGGTTAAAAAGGTCACAGAGACTGTTGATGACAAGGGCATGGACCATTGTGATGACAAAGGTCATGAAGCCTTGTGATGACTGGAGTCACGGAGCATTGTGATGACAGGGGTCATGGAGCATTGTGATAACAAGGGCATGGGGCATTGTGATGACAAGGGCATGGAGCATTGGTCTAATAAGTTTCATGGCTTATTGCGATGACAGTTGGAATGGCGCATTGTGATGACAAGGGCATGGAGCATTGTGATGACCAGGTCATTCATTATTGTGAAGACAGGTGTCAGGGAGCATTGTGATGACATATGTAATGGCCCATTGTGATGACAATGCCATGGAGCATTGTGATGCCAAGTGTCATGGAGGATTCTGATGACAAAGGTAATGGAGCATTGTGATGACAATGGCTTGGAGCATTGTGATGACAAGGGTCAGGGAGCATTGTGCTGACAAGTGCATGGAAAATTGTGATGACAAGGGACATGGAGCATTCTGATGACAAGCTTGTGGAGTATTTTGATGACAATGGCATGGAGCATTGTGATGAAAACGGCATGGTGCATTTTGATGAAAAAGGCATGGAGCCTTTTTGTGACAGGGTTCAAGGAGCATTCTGACGACAAGTGTCAGGGAGCATTGTGATGACAAGTGTATCGAGAATTGTGATGACAAAGGTCATGGAGCATTGTGATGAAAAGGGCATGGAGTATTGTGATGACAGGCATCATGGAGCATTGTGATGACAAGTGTTATGGAACATTGTGATCACAAGGGTTTGGAGCATTGTGATGACAGAGGTCATGGATCATTTTGATTTCAAGGAGCATGGAGCATTGTGATGACAAGGGCATGGAGCAATGTGATCCCAAGGTTCATGGAGGATTGTGATGGCAATGGTAATGGAGTATTGTGATGACAAGTGCATAGAACATTGTAATGACAAGTCATGTAGCATTTTGCTGACAAAGGCATGGAGCATTTTGATGACAGGTGTCATGGAGCACTGTGATGACAAGCGTCACGGAGCATTGTGATTACAGGGGTCATGGAGCATTGGGATGACAAGGGCATGCATCATTGTGATGACAAGTGTCATGGAGCATTGGGCTGAAAATGTTCATGGAGTATTGTGATGACAGGGGTCATGGAGCATTGTGATGACTAGGGAATGGAACATTGTGATGACAAGAGTCCCGGATCATTGTGTTGTCAGGTGATATTGAGCGTTGTGATGACTGTGGTCATGGAGCATTGTGATGATATTGGTCATGGAGCATTGTGATGAGAAGGTCATGGAGCATAGGGCTGAAAATGTTCATGGAGTATTGTGATGACAGGGGTCATGGAGCATTGTGATGATAAGGGAATGGGGCATTTTGATGACAATGTCCTGGAGCATTGTGATGAGAAGACCATGGAGCCTTGTGATGACAAGTCTCATGGAGCATTCTGATGAAAAGGGGCATGGACCATTGTGATTACAGGGGTCTTGGAGCATTGTGATGACAAGGGCATGGAGCATTGTGATGAGAAGGCCATGGAGCATTCTGATGACATGCATCATGGAGCTTTGTGATGACAAGGGCATAGAGCATTGTGATTACAGGGGTCTTGGAGTATTGTGATGAAAATGGCATGGATCATTGTGATGAAAAAGGCATGGAGCCTTGTCATGAAAGGGTTCAGGGAGCATACTGATGGCAAGAGTCAGGGAGAATTGTGATGACATGTGTATTGCGCATTGTGATGACAAATGTCATGGGGCATTGTGATGAGAAGTCCATGGATAATTGTGATGAGTAGCGTCATGGGGTATTGTGATGACAAGTGTTATGGAACATTGTGATCACAAGGGTTTGGAGCATTGTGATGACAGAGGTCATGGAGCATTTTGATTTCATTGTGATGACAAGAGCATGAAGCATTATGATGATGGGCATGGTGCATTGTGATGACAGGGTTCATGGAGCATTGTGATGAAAGGTGGCATGGAGCTTTGGTCTGACAAGTTTCATGGATTATTTTGATGACAGTGGGCATGGCACATTGTGATGACAAGGGCATGGAGCATTGTGATGACAAGGTCATGGAGTATTGTGAAGACAGGTGTCAGGGAGCATTGTGATGACATATGTCATGTTCCATTGTGATGACAATAGCACGGAGCATTGTGATGCCAAGTGTCATGGAGGATTGTTGTGACAAAGGTAAAGGAGCATTGTGATGATAAGCGCATGGAGCATTGAGATGACAAGGGCCATTGATAATTTTAATGTCCATGTCCTGAAACATTGTGATGACAAGCGCATGGAGCTTCCTATGACAGGGGTCATGGAGCATTGCGATGACAAGTGCATGGAGTATTGTTATGACAAGAGCATATAACATTGTGATGAGAAGTGCCATGGAGCATTGTGATGACAAGGACGTGGAGAATTGTGAGGACAAGGGACATTGAGCTTTGAGATGACCAGGGCATGGAGCATTGTGATGGCAAAACCGTGGAGCATTGTGATGAGAAGACCATGGGTAATTGTGATGACGAGCATCATGGAGCACTGTAATGACAAGGGGCATGAAGCATTGTGATGATAGGTGTCAGGGAGCATTGTGATGAAAAGGGCATGGAGCATTGTGATGACAAGGGTACGGAACATTGTGATGAAAAGTGCCATTGAGAATTTAGATGATAAAGTCGTGAAGCATTGTGATGACAAACACTTGGAGCTTGCTATGACAGGGGTCATGGAACATTGCAATGACAAGTGCATGGAGAATTGTGATGAAACGAGCATGTAACTTTGTGATGAGAAGTGCCATGTAGCATTGTGATGACAAGTACGTGGAGAATTGTTATGACAAGGGACATGAAGCATTGTGATAACCAGGGAATGGAGCATTGTGATGACAGGGGTCATGGAGCATTATTATGACAAGGGCCATGGTGCATTCTGATATAAGATATCACTTATGAAGGGACTGTAAACCTGGCTACATATGAACTGAATTAGGAAAGAGAACAGAGTCTCAGATTTAGAAAACACTCTTATGCTTGCTTAAGGGGGAAGGAGAGGTGGGGAGACACACAAAACCAGAGTTTGATATTAACACAGGTACCGTTCCATAATCCAAATACAGAAGAGACAAGCCCGACTCCTTCCTCAGTGAATGGGACTAACACCCCTATTCCCCACAGAGAAATATATCTGACTAGTAAGGATCTTAAAACCTATGTATTGATATGTCTCCATAAGGGAACCAAGTGTGTCTAGAATGACATAAACACGGCAGTGAGAATCAGCTCAAACCCACTATAAAAAGGAATTTCAAAACAAAACAAAGAAACAGTGAAATTCTTACACAACACCTTCAGGGGTTCTGATGAAACTTGTAATGACCCTATCTACAACAACAGCTGGATGTGGCATAAGGCTGTTCTCCTGGGACTGAGAGGATTGGTGAGATTGGGTGAGAAAATGCAGATGCTTTAAAGCAATAATGCCTGCCACTGATTCCATGGTTCCCAACTCTCCAGGTAGAAGGGAATATCACTACAGTTATAACATGTATGGGAAACCTAGAGAATGGACACCCTCTGATGGAGAAAGGTTTCTAAAACTCTACTAATTTTTTTCTCTCCATGTGCTGCAGCTTGACATTCCAACTGCTTTAATATCAATCTCCCAACTTGGAGAGTCAGCCCCTATAACATCCTGGTTCGCGCAGTTGGCACATTGTGCAGAGGATATAAGGGAAGAGGGAGAACCAATGAGAGAGTAGCTGTAGGCATTTGGACGGCCACATGTCACTCTAATTTCCCGTCATGAAGAAGAATTAACCAAACTCTCAGCCTGCCCCACCCCCATAACTAGTATAGGTCCTGAAGCAAAATTGTGGGTTTAAGGTCAGCTCACAAAAACACAAGTTGAAAAATGGAGCTCAGGGGCACAGCAATTCACTAACTTGCAGAGTTATACAGGACTACTCTCTTCGAAAAATCTGTTGAGGAAAAGCCATGAGGCGGACTTGAAAATGAGGGAGATTTGCACGAAACAGATTTCCAGAAGTACATTGGAATCGCCTTTAAACACAGGAAAAGCATCACAACTTCGACAATTAGGGAATTGTCCATAAAGGGCGCATGCGTTTTCTCCTGAATATATTCAGGAGAAAACGCATACACCCATTTTAGCCACCCAAGCAACCGCACAATGCAAATCTGCACTACAAAGAAGTATCACTTCCCACCAGTCAAAAGGGATATCTGTAAAATGTGTAAAAACCAGAAAGGCAAGAGGGGCTCTAGAGAACAGGGAGCCTTGTTATGCTGATGGGTGGGATGCAGATTGCCAACAGCCACTCTGGAGGAGTGCATTGTGTTCCCTAAAAGAATTAAACAACAGAGCTTCACAACCAAAGGCACTTCCAGTCATGGGAATATACCTTGGGGAATTTGAAAATCAATAAGACACAGCCAAACCAAAATATAGGGCAGCACTGCTTACAAGAACCTCGACTTCGGGACACCTTAAATATCCCAGTAAAGACAAAAATAGTAAAGAAATTGTGGTACATACGTACGATGGAATATCCCTCAGCCATGAAATCAATGTGATAAGGCAAGTAGCAGCATAATGAGTGGATTCATGTTCGATGATTCTAACTGAAATAAGTCACACAGAAAAAGAAACTTATCATAAGATATCACTTATGAAGGTCTTGTAAACATGTCTAAACATGAACTGAATTAGGAAAGAGAAGAGTCTCACATTTAGAAAACACTCTTATGCCTGCTCAAGAGGAAAGGAGAGGTGGGGTGATGCATAAAACCAGAGTTTGATATTAGCACAGGTACGGTTGCATAATCCAAATACAAAATAGACAAGACCTACTCTTTCCTCACTGAACGGGGCTCAACATCCCTATTCCCCGCAGAGTAGTATATCTGACTAGTAAGAATCTTAAAACCTATGTATTGATATGTCTCCATAAGGTAACTAAGTATGTCTAGAATGACATAAACACGGCAGAGAGAATCAGCTCAAACCCACTATAAAAATGAATTTCAAAACAAAACAAATAAACAGTGAAATTCTTACACAATACCTTCAGGGGTTCTGATGAAACTTAGAATGACCCTATCTACAACGACAGCTGGATGTGGCATAAGGCTGGTCACTTGGGACTGAGAGGATTGGTGAGATTGGGTGAGAAAATGCAGACCGTTTAAAGCAATAATACCTGGCACCCATTCCATGGGTCCCAACTCTCCAGGTAGAAGGGAATATCACTACAGTTATAACATGTATGGGAAACCTAGAGAATGGACACCATCTGATGGTGAAAGGTTTCTAAAACTCTACTAATTTTTTTATCTCCTTGTGCACCAGTTTGACATTCCAACTGCTTTAGTATCAATCTCCCAAATTGGAGAGTCAGCACCTATAACCTCCTGGTTCGCACAGTTGGCACATGGTGTAGAGGATATAAGGGAAGAGGTAGAAACAATTAGAGAGTAGCTGTAGACATTTGGATGGCCACATGTCACTCTAAATACCCGTCACGAAGAAGAATTAACAAACTCTGAGCCAGCCCCCCCAATGGAACCAGTATAGGTCCTGAAGCAAAATAGTGGATTGGCAGTCAGCTCAAAAAAACGCGAGTTGAAAAATGGAGCTCAGGGGCACAGCAATTCACTAACTTGCAGAGTTATAAAGGACTACTCTCTTCCAAAAATCTGTTGAGAGAAAGCCATGAGGCGGACTTGAAAATGAGGCAGAAGGGCACGAAACAGATTTCCAGAAGTACATTGGAATCGCCTTTAAACACAGGAAAAGCATCACAACTTCGACAATTATGGAATTGTCCATAAAGAGCACATGCGTTTTCTCCTGAATATATTCAGGAGAAAACGCATACGCCAATTTTGGCCAACCAAGCAACCGCACAATGCAAATCTGCACTACAAAGAAGTATCACTTCCAACTGGTCAAAAGGGATATCCGTAAAATGTGTAAAAACAAGAAAGGCAAGACAGGATCTGGAGAACAGTGAGCCTTGTTATACGGATGGGTGGGATGTAAATTGCCAACAGCCACTCTGGAGGAGTGCATTGTGTTCCCAAAAAGAAGTAAACAACAGTGCTTCACAACCTAAGGCACGTCCAGTCACGGGAATATACCTTGGGAAAATTGAAAATCAATAAGACACAGCCACCCCAAAATTTATGGCAGCACTGCTTACAAGAACCTCGACTTCGGGACACCTTATAAATACCAGGAAAGACAAAAATGGTAAAGAAATTGTGGTACATACGTATGATGGAATATCCCTCAGCCATGAAGTCAATGTCATAAGGCCAGTAGCAGCATAATGACGGGATTCATGTACGATGATTCTAACTGAAATAAGTCACACAGAAAAATAAACTTATCATAAGATATCACTTATGAAGGGTATATAAACATGGCTACACATGGAATGAATTAGGAAAAGGAACAGAGTCTCATATTTAGAAAACACTCTTATGCATGCTTAAGGGGAAAGCAGAGGTGGGGTGATGAATAAACCCAGAGATTGATATTAGCACAGGTACGGTTCCATAATCCAAATACAGAATAGACAAGACCTACTACTTCCTCTGTGAACGGGACTCAAAACCACATATTTCCCGCAGAAGAATATATCTTACTAGTAAGAATCTTAAAACCTATGTATTGATATGTCTCCGTAAGGGAATCAAGTGTGTCTAGACTGGCATAAACATGGCAGCGAGAATCAGATCAAACCCACTAGAAAAGGAAATTCAAAAACAAAAAAAAAAAAAACAGGGAAATTCTTTACAATTCCTTCAGGGTCTCTGATGAAACCTGGAATGACCCTATCTACAATGACAGCTGGATGTGGCATAAGGAGGGACACTTGGGACTGAGAGGATTGGTGAGATTGGGTGAGCAAATGCAGACCCTTTAAATCACAAATGCCTGGCACCCATTCCATGGGTCCCAACTCTCCAGGTTGAAGGGAATATTACTACAGTTATAACATGTACGGGAAACCTAGAGAACGGACACACTGTGAATACGAAAGGTTTCTAAAACTCAACGAATAGTCCCTCTCCTGGTGCTCCGGTTTGACTTTCCATCTGCTTTACTATCAACCTCCCAACTTGGAGAGACAGCCCCTTTAACCTCCTGGTTCGCACAGGTTGCCAATTTGGCAGAGGATGAAAGGGAAGAGGGAGAACCAATGAGAGGGTAGCTGTTAGGCATTAGGACGGGCACATATCACTGTATTTTCCCGGCAGGAAGAAGAATTAACCAAAGTCTCAGCCCACCACCGGGAACCAGCAAAGGTCCTGAACCAAAATGTTGGACTGGCGGTCAGCTCACCAAAAACGAGTAGAAAAATGGAGCTCAGGGGCACAGCAATTCACAAACTGGCCGAGTAATAGAGGACAACTATCGTCCAAAAATCTGTTGAGGGAAGGCAACGAGGCGGACTTGAAAGCGAGGCAGAATAGCAGGAAACAGATTTCAAGAGGTACGTTGAAATCGCCTTTAAAGCACAGGAAGAGGGGCACAACTTCCACAATGATGCACTTGGCCAAAAAGGGCGTATGCGTTTTCTCCTGAATATATTCAGGAGAAAACGCATACGCCCTTTTTGCCCAAGCAAGCAAGCGGGCAATGCAAATCTGCACTACAAAGACGTATCACTTCCCACCGGTCAAAAGGGACATCCACAAAATGTGTAAAAACCAGAAAGGCAAGGCAGGCCCTGCAGAACAGGGAGCCTTGTTATGCTGAAGGGAGGGATGTAAATTGCCAACTGCCTCTCTGGAGGAGTACATTGTGTTCCCTAAAACAAGTAAAGAACAGAGCTACAGAGCCAAGGGCACTTCCAGTCTAGGGAATATACCTTGGGAAAACTGAAAATCAATAAGACAGAGCCACCCCAAAATTTAGGGCTGCACTGCTTACAAGGACCTCAACTTGGGTACACCTTAAATATCCCAGTAAATATAAAAATGGTTCAAAAATTGTGGTACTTATGTAAGATGGAATATCCCTTAGCCATGAAATCAATGTCATAAGACCAGTAGCAGCAAAATGGGTGGATTCAGGTACGAGGATTCTAAGTGAAATAAGTCACACAGAAAAAGAAACTTATCATAAGATATCACTTATGAAGATCCTGTAAACATGGCTACACTTGAACTGAGTTAGGAAAGAGAACAGTGTCTCACATTTAGAAAACACTCTTATGCCTGCTTAAGGGGGAAGGAGAGGCGGGGTGATGCATAAAACCAGAGTTTGATATAAGCACAGGTACCGTTCCAAAAACCAACTATGGAATAGACAAGACCTACACCTTCCTCAGTGAAAGGAACTCAAAACCCCATATTTCCCGCAGAGGAATATATCTGACTAGTAAGAATCTTAAAACCTATGTATTGATATGTCTCCGTAAGGGAATCAAGTGTGTCTAGACTGGCATAAACATGGCAGCGGTAATCAGCTCAAACCCACTATAAAAAGGAATTTCAAAAACAAAACAAAAAAACTGGGAAATTCTTTACAATTCCTTCAGGGTCTCTGATGAAACCTGGAATGACCCTATCTGCAATGACAGCTGGATGTGGCATAAGGAGGGACACTTGGGACTGAGACGATTGGTGAGATTGGGTGAGCAAATGCAGACCCTTTAAAGCACAAATGCCTGGCACCCATTCCATGGGTCCCAACTCTCCAGGTTGAAGGGAATATTACTACAGCTATAACATGTACGGGAAACCTAGAGAACGGACACACTGTGAATACGAAAGGTTTCTGAAACTCAACGAATAGTCCCTCTCCTGGTGCTCCGGTTTGACTTTCCATCTGCTTTACTATCAACCTCCCAACTTGGAGAGACAGCCTCTTTAACCTCCTGGTTCGCACAGTTTCCAATTTGGCAGAGGATGAAAGGGAAGAGGGAGAACCAATGAGAGAGTAGCTGTTAGGCATTTGGACGGGCACATATCACTCTAACTTCCTGGCAGGAAGAAGAATTAACCAAAGTCTCAGCCTCCCTCCGGGAACCAGCATAGGTCCTGAACCAAAATGTTGGACTTGAGGTCAGCTCACCAAAAACGAGTTGAAAAATGGAGCTCAGGGGCACAGCAATTCACAAACTGGCCGAGTAATAAAGGACAACTATCGTCCAAAAATCTGTTGAGGGAAGGCAATGAGGCGGACTTGAAAGTGAGGCAGAATAGCAGGAAACAGATTTCAAGAGGTACGTTGGAATCGCCTTTAAAGCACAGGAAGAGGGGCACAACTTCGACAATGATGCAGTTGGCCAAAAAGGGCGTATGCGTTTTCTCCTGAATATATTCAGGAGAAAACGCATACGCCCTTTTTGGCCAAGCAAGCAAGCGGGCAATGCAAATCTGCACTACAAAGACGTATCACTTCCCACCGGTCAAAAGGTACATCCACAAAATGTGTAAAAACCAGAAAGGCAAGACAGGCCCTGGAGAACAGGGAGCCTTGTTATGCTGATGGGCGGGATGTAAATTGCCAAATGCCTCTCTGGAGGAGTACATTGTGTTCCCTAAAACAAGTAAAGAACTGAGCTACAGAGCCAAGGGCACTTCCAGTCTAGGGAATATACCTTGGGAAAACGGAAAATCAATAAGACAGAGCCACCCCAAAATTTAGGTCTGCACTGCTTATAAGGACCTCAACTTGGGTACACCTTAAATATCCCAGGAAATATAAAAATGGTTCAAAAATTGTGGTACTTATGTACGATGGAATATCCCTCAGCCATGAAATCAATGTCATAAGACCAGTAGCAGCAAAATGGGTGGATTCAGGTACGATGATTCTAAGTGAAATAAGTCACACAGAAAAAGAAACTTATCATAAGATATCACTTATGAAGATCCTGTAAACATGGCTACACTTGAACTGAGTTAGGAAAGAGAACAGTGTCTCACATTTAGAAAACACTCTGATGCCTGCTTAAGGGGGATGGAGATGTGGGGTGATGCATAAAACCAGAGTTTGATATAAGCACAGGTACCGTTCCAAAAACCAATAATGGAATAGACAAGACCTACACCTTCCTCAGTGAAAGCGACTCAAAACCCCATATTTCCCGCAGAGGAATATATCTGACTAGAAAGAATCTTAAAACCTATGTATTGATATGTCTCCTTAAGGTAATCAAGTGTGTCTAGACTGGCATAAACATGGCAGTGAGAATCAGCTCAAACCCACTATAAAAAGGAATTTCAAAAACAAAACAAAAAAACTGGGAAATTCTTTACAATTACTTCAGGGTCTCTGATGAAACCTGGAATGACCCTATCTACAATGACAGCTGGATGTGGCATAAGGTGGGACACCTGGGACTGAGATGATTGGTGAGATTGGGTGAGCAAATGCAGACCCTTTAAAGCAATAATGCATGGCACCCATTCCATGGGTCCCAACTCTCCAGGTTGAAGGGAATATTACTACAGCTATAACATGTACGGGAAACCTAGAGAACGGACACAGTGTGAATACGAAATGTTTCTAAAACTCAACGAATAGTCCCTCTCCTGGTGCTCTGGTTTGACTTTCCATCTGCTTTACTATCAACCTCCCAACTTGGAGAGACAGCCCCTTTAACCTCCTGGTTCGCACAGGTTGCCAATTTGGCAGAGGATGAAAGGGAAGAGGGAGAACCAATGAGAGAGTAGCTGTTAGGCATTTGGACGGGCACATATCACTCTAACTGCCCGGCAGGAAGAAGAATTAACCAAAGTCTCAGCCCCCCACCGGGAACCAGCATAGGTCCTGAACCAAAATGTTGGACTTGCGGTCAGCTAACCAAAAACGAGTTGAAAAATGGAGCTCAGGGGCACAGCAATTCACAAAATGGCCGAGTAATAAAGGACAACTATCGTCCAAAAATCTGTTGAGGGAAGGCAACGAGGCGGACTTGAAAGCGAGGCAGAATAGCAGGAATGAGATTTCAAGAGGTACGTTGGAATTGCCTTTAAAGCACAGGAAGAGGGGCACAACTTCGACAATGATGCACTTGGCCAAAAATGGCGTATGCGTTTTCTCCTGAATATATTCAGGAGAAAACGCATAAGCCCTTTTTGGCCAAGCAAGCAAGCGGGCAATGCAAATCTGCACTACAAAGAAGTATCACTTCCCACGGGTCGAAAGGGACATCCACAAAATGTGTAAAAACCAGAAAGGCAAGACAGGCCCTGGAGAACAGGGAGCATTGTTATGCTGATGGGCGGGATGTAAATTGCCAACTGCCTCTCTGGAGGAGTGCATTGTGTTTCCTAAATCAAGTAAACAACAGAGCTACAGAGCCAAGAGCACTTCCAGTCTAGGGAATATACCTTGGGAAAACTGAAAATCAATAAGAGAGAGCCACCCCAAAATTTAGGGCTGCACTGCTTACAAGGACCTCAACTTGGGTACACCTTAAATATCCCAGGAAATATAAAAATGGTTCAAAAAATTGTGGTACTTACGTACGATGGAATATCCGTCAGCCATGAAATCAGTGTCATAAGACCAGTAGCAGCAAAATGGGTGGATTCAGGTACGATGATTCTAAGTGAAATGAGTCACACAGAAAAAGAAACATCATAAGATATCACTTATGAAGATCCTGTAAACATGGCTACACTTGAACTGAGTTAGGAAAGAGAACAGTGTCTCACATTTAGAAAACACTCTTATGCCTGATTAAGGAGGAAGGAGAGGTGGGGTGATGCATAAAACCAGAGTTTGATATAAGCACAGGTACCGTTCCAAAAACCAACTATGGAATAGAAAAGACCTACACATTCCTCAGTGAAAGGGACTCAAAACCCCATA
This sequence comes from Hyperoodon ampullatus, assembly GCF_949752795.1. NCBI lineage: Eukaryota > Metazoa > Chordata > Mammalia > Artiodactyla > Ziphiidae > Hyperoodon > Hyperoodon ampullatus. The sequence continues at coordinate 282,769 of NW_027640954.1, read as the reverse complement.
TTTCCCGCAGAGGAATTTATCTGACTAGTAAGAATCTTAAAACCTATGTATTGATATGTCTCCATAAGGGAATCAAGTGTGTCTAGACTGGCATAAACATGGCAGCGAGAATCAGCTCAAACCCACTATAAAAAGGAATTTCAAAAACAAAACAAAAAAACTGGGAAATTCTTTACAATTCCTTCAGGGTCTCTGATGAAACCTGGAATGACCCTATCTACAATGACAGCTGGATGTGGCATAAGGAGGGACACTTGGGACTGAGAGGATTGGTGAGATTGGGTGAGCAAATGCAGACCCTTTAAAGCAATAATGCAATGCAACCTTTCCATGGGTCCCAACTCTCCAGGTTGAAGGGAATATTACTACAGTTATAACATGTACGGGAAACCTAGAGAACGGACACACTGTGAATACGAAAGGTTTCTAAAACTCAACGAATAGTCCCTCTCCTGGTGCTCCGGTTTGACTTTCCATCTGCTTTACTATCAACCTCCCAACTTGGAGAGACAGCCCCTTTAACCTCCTGGTTCGCACAGGTTGCCAATTTGGCAGAGGATGAAAGGGAAGAGGGAGAACCAATGAGAGGGTAGCTGTTAGGCATTAGGACGGGCACATATCACTGTATTTTCCCGGCAGGAAGAAGAATTAACCAAAGTCTCAGCCCACCACCGGGAACCAGCAAAGGTCCTGAACCAAAATGTTGGACTGGCGGTCAGCTCACCAAAAACGAGTAGAAAAATGGAGCTCAGGGGCACAGCAATTCACAAACTGGCCGAGTAATAGAGGACAACTATCGTCCAAAAATCTGTTGAGGGAAGGCAACGAGGCGGACTTGAAAGCGAGGCAGAATAGCAGGAAACAGATTTCAAGAGGTACGTTGAAATCGCCTTTAAAGCACAGGAAGAGGGGCACAACTTCCACAATGATGCACTTGGCCAAAAAGGGCGTATGCGTTTTCTCCTGAATATATTCAGGAGAAAACGCATACGCCCTTTTTGCCCAAGCAAGCAAGCGGGCAATGCAAATCTGCACTACAAAGACGTATCACTTCCCACCGGTCAAAAGGGACATCCACAAAATGTGTAAAAACCAGAAAGGCAAGGCAGGCCCTGCAGAACAGGGAGCCTTGTTATGCTGAAGGGAGGGATGTAAATTGCCAACTGCCTCTCTGGAGGAGTACATTGTGTTCCCTAAAACAAGTAAAGAACAGAGCTACAGAGCCAAGGGCACTTCCAGTCTAGGGAATATACCTTGGGAAAACTGAAAATCAATAAGACAGAGCCACCCCAAAATTTAGGGCTGCACTGCTTACAAGGACCTCAACTTGGGTACACCTTAAATATCCCAGTAAATATAAAAATGGTTCAAAAATTGTGGTACTTATGTAAGATGGAATATCCCTTAGCCATGAAATCAATGTCATAAGACCAGTAGCAGCAAAATGGGTGGATTCAGGTACGAGGATTCTAAGTGAAATAAGTCACAGAGAAAAAGAAACTTATCATAAGATATCACTTATGAAGATCCTGTAAACATGGCTACACTTGAACTGAGTTAGGAAAGAGAACAGTGTCTCACATTTAGAAAACACTCTTATGCCTGCTTAAGGGGGAAGGAGAGGCGGGGTGATGCATAAAACCAGAGTTTGATATAAGCACAGGTACCGTTCCAAAAACCAACTATGGAATAGACAAGACCTACACCTTCCTCAGTGAAAGGAACTCAAAACCCCATATTTCCCGCAGAGGAATATATCTGACTAGTAAGAATCTTAAAACCTATGTATTGATATGTCTCCGTAAGGGAATCAAGTGTGTCTAGACTGGCATAAACATGGCAGCGGTAATCAGCTCAAACCCACTATAAAAAGGAATTTCAAAAACAAAACAAAAAAACTGGGAAATTCTTTACAATTCCTTCAGGGTCTCTGATGAAACCTGGAATGACCCTATCTGCAATGACAGCTGGATGTGGCATAAGGAGGGACACTTGGGACTGAGACGATTGGTGAGATTGGGTGAGCAAATGCAGACCCTTTAAAGCACAAATGCCTGGCACCCATTCCATGGGTCCCAACTCTCCAGGTTGAAGGGAATATTACTACAGCTATAACATGTACGGGAAACCTAGAGAACGGACACACTGTGAATACGAAAGGTTTCTGAAACTCAACGAATAGTCCCTCTCCTGGTGCTCCGGTTTGACTTTCCATCTGCTTTACTATCAACCTCCCAACTTGGAGAGACAGCCTCTTTAACCTCCTGGTTCGCACAGTTTCCAATTTGGCAGAGGATGAAAGGGAAGAGGGAGAACCAATGAGAGAGTAGCTGTTAGGCATTTGGACGGGCACATATCACTCTAACTTCCTGGCAGGAAGAAGAATTAACCAAAGTCTCAGCCTCCCTCCGGGAACCAGCATAGGTCCTGAACCAAAATGTTGGACTTGAGGTCAGCTCACCAAAAACGAGTTGAAAAATGGAGCTCAGGGGCACAGCAATTCACAAACTGGCCGAGTAATAAAGGACAACTATCGTCCAAAAATCTGTTGAGGGAAGGCAATGAGGCGGACTTGAAAGTGAGGCAGAATAGCAGGAAACAGATTTCAAGAGGTACGTTGGAATCGCCTTTAAAGCACAGGAAGAGGGGCACAACTTCGACAATGATGCAGTTGGCCAAAAAGGGCGTATGCGTTTTCTCCTGAATATATTCAGGAGAAAACGCATACGCCCTTTTTGGCCAAGCAAGCAAGCGGGCAATGCAAATCTGCACTACAAAGACGTATCACTTCCCACCGGTCAAAAGGTACATCCACAAAATGTGTAAAAACCAGAAAGGCAAGACAGGCCCTGGAGAACAGGGAGCCTTGTTATGCTGATGGGCGGGATGTAAATTGCCAAATGCCTCTCTGGAGGAGTACATTGTGTTCCCTAAAACAAGTAAAGAACTGAGCTACAGAGCCAAGGGCACTTCCAGTCTAGGGAATATACCTTGGGAAAACGGAAAATCAATAAGACAGAGCCACCCCAAAATTTAGGTCTGCACTGCTTATAAGGACCTCAACTTGGGTACACCTTAAATATCCCAGGAAATATAAAAATGGTTCAAAAATTGTGGTACTTATGTACGATGGAATATCCCTCAGCCATGAAATCAATGTCATAAGACCAGTAGCAGCAAAATGGGTGGATTCAGGTACGATGATTCTAAGTGAAATAAGTCACACAGAAAAAGAAACTTATCATAAGATATCACTTATGAAGATCCTGTAAACATGGCTACACTTGAACTGAGTTAGGAAAGAGAACAGTGTCTCACATTTAGAAAACACTCTGATGCCTGCTTAAGGGGGATGGAGATGTGGGGTGATGCATAAAACCAGAGTTTGATATAAGCACAGGTACCGTTCCAAAAACCAATAATGGAATAGACAAGACCTACACCTTCCTCAGTGAAAGCGACTCAAAACCCCATATTTCCCGCAGAGGAATATATCTGACTAGAAAGAATCTTAAAACCTATGTATTGATATGTCTCCTTAAGGTAATCAAGTGTGTCTAGACTGGCATAAACATGGCAGTGAGAATCAGCTCAAACCCACTATAAAAAGGAATTTCAAAAACAAAACAAAAAAACTGGGAAATTCTTTACAATTACTTCAGGGTCTCTGATGAAACCTGGAATGACCCTATCTACAATGACAGCTGGATGTGGCATAAGGTGGGACACCTGGGACTGAGATGATTGGTGAGATTGGGTGAGCAAATGCAGACCCTTTAAAGCAATAATGCATGGCACCCATTCCATGGGTCCCAACTCTCCAGGTTGAAGGGAATATTACTACAGCTATAACATGTACGGGAAACCTAGAGAACGGACACAGTGTGAATACGAAATGTTTCTAAAACTCAACGAATAGTCCCTCTCCTGGTGCTCTGGTTTGACTTTCCATCTGCTTTACTATCAACCTCCCAACTTGGAGAGACAGCCCCTTTAACCTCCTGGTTCGCACAGGTTGCCAATTTGGCAGAGGATGAAAGGGAAGAGGGAGAACCAATGAGAGAGTAGCTGTTAGGCATTTGGAGGGGCACATATCACTCTAACTGCCCGGCAGGAAGAAGAATTAACCAAAGTCTCAGCCCCCCACCGGGAACCAGCATAGGTCCTGAACCAAAATGTTGGACTTGCGGTCAGCTAACCAAAAACGAGTTGAAAAATGGAGCTCAGGGGCACAGCAATTCACAAAATGGCCGAGTAATAAAGGACAACTATCGTCCAAAAATCTGTTGAGGGAAGGCAACGAGGCGGACTTGAAAGCGAGGCAGAATAGCAGGAATGAGATTTCAAGAGGTACGTTGGAATTGCCTTTAAAGCACAGGAAGAGGGGCACAACTTCGACAATGATGCACTTGGCCAAAAATGGCGTATGCGTTTTCTCCTGAATATATTCAGGAGAAAACGCATAAGCCCTTTTTGGCCAAGCAAGCAAGCGGGCAATGCAAATCTGCACTACAAAGAAGTATCACTTCCCACGGGTCGAAAGGGACATCCACAAAATGTGTAAAAACCAGAAAGGCAAGACAGGCCCTGGAGAACAGGGAGCATTGTTATGCTGATGGGCGGGATGTAAATTGCCAACTGCCTCTCTGGAGGAGTGCATTGTGTTTCCTAAATCAAGTAAACAACAGAGCTACAGAGCCAAGAGCACTTCCAGTCTAGGGAATATACCTTGGGAAAACTGAAAATCAATAAGAGAGAGCCACCCCAAAATTTAGGGCTGCACTGCTTACAAGGACCTCAACTTGGGTACACCTTAAATATCCCAGGAAATATAAAAATGGTTCAAAAAATTGTGGTACTTACGTACGATGGAATATCCGTCAGCCATGAAATCAGTGTCATAAGACCAGTAGCAGCAAAATGGGTGGATTCAGGTACGATGATTCTAAGTGAAATGAGTCACACAGAAAAAGAAACATCATAAGATATCACTTATGAAGATCCTGTAAACATGGCTACACTTGAACTGAGTTAGGAAAGAGAACAGTGTCTCACATTTAGAAAACACTCTTATGCCTGATTAAGGAGGAAGGAGAGGTGGGGTGATGCATAAAACCAGAGTTTGATATAAGCACAGGTACCGTTCCAAAAACCAACTATGGAATAGAAAAGACCTACACATTCCTCAGTGAAAGGGACTCAAAACCCCATATTTCCCGCAGAGGAATTTATCTGACTAGTAAGAATCTTAAAACCTATGTATTGATATGTCTCCATAAGGGAATCAAGTGTGTCTAGACTGGCATAAACATGGCAGCGAGAATCAGCTCAAACCCACTATAAAAAGGAATTTCAAAAACAAAACAAAAAAACTGGGAAATTCTTTACAATTCCTTCAGGGTCTCTGATGAAACCTGGAATGACCCTATCTACAATGACAGCTGGATGTGGCATAAGGAGGGACACTTGGGACTGAGAGGATTGGTGAGATTGGGTGAGCAAATGCAGACCCTTTAAAGCAATAATGCAATGCAACCTTTCCATGGGTCCCAACTCTCCAGGTTGAAGGGAATATTACTACAGTTATAACATGTACGGGAAACCTAGAGAACAGACACACTGTGAATACGAAAGGTTTCTAAAACTCAACGAATAGTCCCTCTCCTGGTGCTCCGGTTTGATTTTCCATCTGCTTTACTATCAACCTCCTACCTTAGAGAGACAGCCCCTTTAACCTCCTGGTTCGCACAGGTTTCCAATTTGGCAGAGGATGAAAGGAAAGAGGGAGAACCAATGAGAGAGTAGCTGTTAGGCATTTGGACGGGCACATATCACTGTAATTTCCCAGCAGGAAGAAGAATTAACCAAAGTCTCAGCCACCCACCGGGAACCAGTATAAGTCCTGAACCAAAATTTTGGACTTGGGGTCAGCTCACCAAAAACGAGTTGAAAAATGGAGCTCAGGGGCACAGCAATTCACAAACTGGCCGAGTAATAAAGGACAACTATCGTCCAAAAATCTGTTGAGGGAAGGCAACGAGGCAGACTTGAAAGTGAGGCAGAATAGCAGGAAACAGATTTCAAGAGGTACGTTGGAATCGCCTTTAAAGCACAGGAAGAGGGGCACAACTTCGACAATGATGCACTTGGCCAAAAAGGGCATATGCGTTTTCTCCTGAATATATTCAGGAGAAAACGCATACGCCCTTTTTGGTCAAGCAAGCATGCGGGCAATGCAAATCTGCACTACAAAGAAGTATCACTTCCCACCGGTCAAAAAGGACATCCACAATATGTGTAAAATCCAGAAAGGCAAGACAGGCCCTGGAGAACAGGGGGCCTTGTTATGCTGATGGGCGGCATGTAAATTGCCAACTGCCTCTCTGGAGGAGTGCATTCTGTTCCCTACAACAAGTAAAGAACAGAGCTACAGAGCCAAGGGCACTTCCAGTCTAGGGAATATACCTTGGGAAAACTGAAAATCAATAATACAGAGCCACCCCAATATTTAGGGCTGCACTGCTTACAAGGACCTCAACTTGGGTACACCTTAAATATCCCAGGAAATATAAAAATGGTTCAAAAAATTGTGGTACTTACGTACGATGGAATATCCCTCAGCCATGAAATCAATGTCATAAGACCAGTAGCAGCAAAATGGGTGGATTCAGGTACGATGATTCTAAGTGAAATAAGTCACACAGAAAAAGATACTTATCATAAGATATCCCTTATGAAGATCCTGTAAACATGGCTACACTTGAACTGAGTTAGGAAAGGGAACAGTGTCTCACATTTAGAAAAAAACTCTTATGCCTGCTTAAGGGGTAAGGGGACGTGGGGTGATGCATAAAACCAGAGTTTGATATAAGCACACGTATCGTTCCAAAAACAAACTATGGAATAGACAAGACCTTCACCTTCCTCAGTGAAAGGGACTCAAAACACCATATTTCCCGCAGAGGAATATATCTGACTAGTAAGAATCTTAAAACCTATGTATTGATATGTCTCCGTAAGGGAATCAAGTGTGTCTAGACTGGCATAAACATGGCAGTGAGAATCAGCTCAAACCCACTATAAAAAGGAATTTCAAAAACAAAACAAAAAAAAGGGGAAATTCTTTACAATTCCTTCAGGGTCTCTGATGAAACCTGGAACGACCCTATCTACAATGACAGCTGGATGTGGCATAAGGAGGGACACTTGGGACTGAGACGATTGGTGAGATTGGGTGAGCAAATGCAGACCCTTTAAAGCACAAATGCCTGGCACCCATTCCATGGGTCCCAACTCTCCAGGTTGAAGGGAATATTACTACAGGTATAACATGTACGGGAAACCTAGAAAACGGACACACTGTGAATACGAAAGGTTTCTAAAACTCAACGAATAGTCCCTCTTCTGGTGCTCCGGTTTGACTTTACATCTGCTTTACTATCAACTTCCCAACTTGGAGAGACAGCCCCTTTAACCTCCTGGTTCGCACAGGTTTCCAATTTGGCAGGGGATGAAAGGGCAGAGGGAGAACCAATGAGAGAGTAGCTGTTAGACATTTCGACGGGAACATATCACTCTAACTTCCCGGCAGGAAGAAGAATTAACCAAAGTCTCAGCACCCTAACGGGAGCCAGCATAGGTCCTGAAGCAAAATGTTGGACTTGAGGTCAGCTCACAAAAAACGAGTTGAAAAATGGAGCTCAGGGGCACAGCAATTCACAAACTGGCAGAGTAATAAAGGACAACTATCGTCCAAAAATCTGTTGAGGGAAGGCAACGAGGCGGACTTGAAAGCGAGGCAGAATAGCAGGAAACAGATTTCAAGAGGTACGTTGGAATCGCCTTTAAAGCACAGGAAGAGGGGCACAACTTCGACAATGATGCACTTGGCCAAAAAGGGCGTATGCGTTTTCTCCTGAATATATTCAGGAGAAAACGCATACGCCCTTTTTGGCCAAGCAAGCAAGCGGGCAATGCAAATCTGCACTACAAAGAAGTATCACTTCCCACCGGTCAAAAGGGACATCCACAAAATGTGTAAAAACCAGAAAGGCAAGACAGGCCCTGGAGAACAGGGAGCCTTGTTATGCTGATGGGCGGGATGTAAATTGCCAACTGCCTCTCTGGAGGAGTGCATTGTGTTCCCTAAAACAAGTAAACAACAGAGCCACAGAGCCAAGGGCACTTCCAGTCTAGGGAATATACCTTGGGAAAACTGAAAATCAATAAGACAGAGCCACCCCAAAATTTAGGGCTGCACTGCTTACAAGGACCTCGCTTGGATACACCTTAAGTATCCCAGGAAATATAAAAATGGTTCAAAAAATTGTGGTACTTACGTACGATGGAATATCCCTCAGCCATGAAATCAATGTCATAAGACCAGTAGCAGCAAAATGGGTGGATTCAGGTACGATGATTCTAAGTGAAATAAGTCACACAGAAAAAGAAACTTATCATAAGATATCACTTATGAAGATCCTATAAACATGGCTACACTTGAACTGAGTTAGGAAAGAGAACAGTGTCTCATAATTAGAAAACACTCTTATGCCTGCTTAAGGTGGAAGGAGAGGTGGGGTGATGCATAAAACCAGAGTTTGATATAAGCACAGGTACCGATCCAAAAACCAACTGTGGAATAGACTAGACCTACACCAACCTCAGTGAAAGGGACTCAAAACACCATATTTCCTGTAGAGGAATATATCTGACTAGTAAGAATATTAAAACCTATGTATTGATATGTCTCCGTAAGGGAATCAAGTGTGTCTAGACTGGCATAAACATGGCAGCGAGAATCAGCTCAAACCCACTATAAAAAGGAATTTCAAAAACAAAACAAAAAAACTGGGAAATTCTTTACAATTCCTTCAGGGTCTCTGATGAAACCTGGAATTACCGTATCTACAACGACAGCTGGATGTGGCATAAGGAGGGACACTTGGGACTGAGACGATTGCTGAGATTGGGTGAGCAAATGCAGACCCTTTAAAGCACAAAAGCCTGGCACCCATTCCAAGGGCCCCAACTCTCCAGGTTGAAGGGAATATTACTGCAGCTATAACATGTACGGGAAACCTAGAGAACGGACACACTGTGAATACGAAAGGTTTCTAAAACTCAATGAATAGTCCCTCTCCTGGTGCTCCGGTTTGACTTTACATCTGCTTTACTATCAATCTCCCAAATTGGAGAGACAGCCCCTTTAACCTCCTGGTTCACACAGGTTGCCAATTTGGCAGAGGATGAAAGGGAAGAGGGAGAACCAATGAGAGAGTAGCTGTTAGGCATTTCGACGGGCACATATCACTGTAACTTCCCGGCAGGAAGAAGAATTAACCAAAGTCTCAGCCACCCACCGGGAACCAGTATAGGTCCTGAACCAAAATTTTGGACTTGCGGTCAGCTCACCAAAAACGAGTTGAAAAATGGAGCTCAGAGGCACAGCAATTCACAAACTGGCCGAGTAATAAAGGACAACTATCGTCCAAAAATCTGTTGAGGGAAGGCAACGAGGCGGACTTGAAAGCGAGGCAGAATAGCAGGAAATAGATTTCAAGAGGTACGTTGGAATCGCCTTTAAAGCACAGGAAGAGGGGCACAACTTCGACAATGATGCACTTGGCCAAAAAGGGCGTATGCGTTTTCTCCTGAATATATTCAGGAGAAAACGCATACGCCCTTTTTGGCCAAGCAAGCAAGCGGGCAATGCAAATCTGCACTACAAAGAAGTATCACTTCCCACCGGTCAAAAGGGACATCCACAAAATGTGTAAAAACCAGAAAGGAAAGACAGGCCCTGGAGAACAGGGAGCCTTGTTATGCTGATGGGTGGGATGTAAATTGCCAACTGCCTCTCTGGAGGAGTGCATTGTGTTCCCTAAAACAAGGAAAGGACAGAGCTACAGAGCCAAGGGCACTTCCAGTCTAGGGAATATACCTTGGGAAAACTGAAAATCAATAAGACAGAGCCACCCCAAAATTTAGGGCTGCACTGCTTACAAGGACCTCAAATTGGGTACACCTTAAATATCCCAGGAAATATAAAAATGGTTCAAAAAATTGTGGTACTTACGTACGATGGAATATCCCTCAGCCATGAAATCAATGTCATAACACCAGTAGCAGCAAAATGGGTGGATTCAGGTTCGGTGATTCTAAGTGAAATAAGTCACACAGAAAAAGAAACTTATCATAAGATATCACTTATGAAGATCCTGTAAACATGGCTACACTTGAACTGAGTTAGGAAAGAGAACAGTGTCTCACATTTAGAAAACACTCTTATGCCTGCTTAAGGGGAAGGAGAGGTGGGGTGATGCATAAAACCAGAGTTTGATATAAGCACACGTACCGTTCCAAAAACCAACTATGGAATAGACAAGACCTACACATTCCTCACTGAAAGGGACTCAAAACACCATATTTCCTGCAGAGGAATATATCTGACTAGTAAGAATCTTAAAACCTATGTATTGATATGTCTCCGTAAGGGAATCAAGTGTGTCTAGACTGGCATAAACATGGCAGCGAGAATCAGCTCAAACCCACTATAAAAAGGAATTTCAAAAACAAAACAAAAAAACTGGGAAATTCTTTACAATTCCTTCTGGGTCTCTGATGAAACCTGGAATGACCCTATATACAACGACAGCTGGATGTGTCATAAGAAGGGACACTTGGGACTGAGACGATTGGTGAGATTGGGTGAGCAAATGCAGCCCCTTTAAAGCACAAATGCTTGGCACCCATTCCATGGGTCCCAACTCTCCAGGATGAAGGGAATATTACTACAGCTATAACATGTGCGGGAAACCTAGAGAACGGACACACTGTGAATACGAAAGGTTTCTAAAACTCAACGAATAGTCCCTATCCTGGTGTTCCGGTTTGACTTTCCATCTGCTTTACTATCAACTTCCCAACTTGGAGAGACAGCCCCTTTAACCTCCTGGTTCACACAGGTTTCCAATTTGGCAGAGGATGAAAGGGAAGAGGGAGAACCAATAAGAGAGTAGCTGTTAGGCCTTTGGACGGGCACATATCACTGTAATTTCCCGGCAGGAAGAAGAATTAACCAAAGTCTCAGCCACCCACCGGAAACCAGTATAGGTCCTGAACCAAAATTTTGGACTTGCGGTCAGCTCACCAAAAACGAGTTGAAAAATGGAGCTCAGGGGCACAGCAATTCACAAACTGGCCGAGTAATAAAGGACAACTATCGTCCAAAAATCTGTTGAGGAAAGGCAACGAGGCGGACTTGAAAGCGAGGCAGAATAGCAGGAAACAGATTTCAATAGGTACGTTGGAATCGCCTTTAAAGCACAGGGAGAGGGGCACAACTTCGACAATGATGCACTTGGCCAAAAAGGGCGTATGCGTTTTCTCCTGAATATATTCAGGAGAAAACGCATACGCCCTTTTTGGCCAAGCAAGCAAGCGGGCAATGCAAATCTGCTCTACAAAGATGTATCACTTCCCACTGGTCAAAAGGGACATCCACAAAATGTGTAAAAACCAGAAAGGCAAGACAGGCCCTGGAGAACAGGGAGCCTTGTTATGCTGATGGGCGGGATGTAAATTGCCAACTGCCTCTCTGGAGGAGTGCATTGTGTTCCCTAAAACAAGTAAAGAACAGAGCTACAGAGCCAAGGGCACTTCCAGTCTAGGGAATATACCTTGGGAAAACTGAAAATCAATAAGACAGAGCCACCCCAAAATTTAGGGCTGCACTGCTTACAAGGAACTCAACTTGGATACACATTAAGCATCCCAGGAAATATAAAAATGGTTCAAAAAATTGTGGTACTTACGCACGATGGAATATCCCTCAGCCATGAAATCAATATCATAAGACCAGTAGAAGCAAAATGGGTGGATTCAGGTACGATGATTCTAAGTGAAATAAGTCACACAGAAAAAGAAACTTATCATAAGATATCACTAATGAAGATCCTATAAACATGGCTACACTTGAACTGAGTTAGGAAAGAGAACAGTGTCTCACATTTAGAAAACACTCTTATGCCTGCTTAAGGGGGAAGGAGAGGTGGGGTGATGCATAAAACCAGAGTTTGATATAAGCACAGGTACCGTTCCAAAAACCAACTATGGAATAGACAAGACCTACACCTTCCTGAGTGAAAGGGACTCAAAACCCCATATTTCCCGCAGAGGAATATATCTGATTAGTCAGAATATTAAAACCTATGTATTGATATGTCTCTGAAAGGGAAAAAAGTGTGTCTAGACTGGCATAAACATTGCAGCGAGAATCAGCTCAAACCCACTATAAAAAGGAATTTCAAAAACAAAACAAAAAAACTGGGAAATTCTTTACAATTCCTTCAGGGTCTCTAATGAAACCTGGAATGACCCTATCTACAACGACAGCTGGATGTGGCATAAAGCTGGACACTTGGGACTGAGAGGATTGGTGAGATTGGGTGAGCAAATGTAGACCCTTTAAAGCACAAATGCTTGGCACCCATTCCATGAGTCCCAACTCTCCAGGTTGAAGGGAATATCACTACAGTTATATCATGTACAGGAAACCTAGAGAACGGACACACTGTGAATACGAAAGGTTTCTAAAACTCAACGAATAGTCCCTCTCCTGGTGCTCCGGTTTGACTTTACATCTGCTTCACTATCAACTTCCCAACTTGGAGAGACAGCCCCTTTAACCTCCTGGTTCCCACAGGTTTCCAATTTGGCAGAGGATGAAAGGGAATAGGGAGAACCAATGAGAGAGTAGCTGTTAGGCATTTGGATGGGCACATATCACTGTAATTTCCCAGCAGGAAGAAGAATTAACCAAAGTCTCAGCCACCCACCGGGAACCAGTATAGGTCCTGAAGCAAAATTTTGGACTTGCGGTCTACTCACCAAAAACGAGTTGAAAAATGGAGCTCAGGGGCACAGCAATTCACAAACTGGCTGAGTAATAAAGGACAACTATCGTCCAAAAATCTGTTGAGGAAAGGCAACGAGGCGGACATGAAAGCGAGGCAGAATAGCAGGAAACAGATTTCAAGAGGTACGTTGGAATCGCCTTTAAAGCACAGGAAGAGGGGCACAACTTCGACAATGATGCACTTGGCCAAAAAGGGCGTATGCGTTTTCTCCTGAATATATTCAGGATAAAACGCATACGCCCTTTTTGGCCAAGCAAGCAAGCGGGCAATGCAAATCTGCACTACAAAGAAGTATCACTTCCCACCGGTCAAAAGGGACATCCACAAAATGTGTAAAAACCAGAAAGGCAAGACAGGCCCTGGAGAACAGGGAGCCTTGTTATGCTGATGGGCGGGATGTAAATTGCCAACTGCCTCTCTGGAGGAGTGCATTGTGTTCCCTAAAACAAGTAAACAACAGAGCTACAGAGCCAAGGGCACTTCCAGTCTAGGGAATATACCTTGGGAAAACTGAAAATCAATAAGACAGAGCCACCCCAAAATTTAGGGCTGCACTGCTTACAAGGAACTCAACTTGGGTACACCTTAAATATCCCAGGAAATATTAAAATGGTTCAAAAAATTGTGGTACTTACGTACGATGGAATATCCCTCAGCCATGAAATCAATGTCATAAGACCAGTAGCAGCAAAATGGGTGGATTCAGGTACGATGATTCTAAGTGAAATAAGTCACACAGAAAAAGAAACTTATCATAAGATATCACTTATGAAGATCCTGAAAACATGGCTACACTTGAACTGAGTCAGGAAAGAGAACAGTGTCTCACATTTAGATAAAACTCTTATGCCTGCTTAAGGGGTAAGGGGAGCTGGGGTGATGCATAAAACCAGAGTTTGATATAAGCACACGTACCGTTCCAAAAACAAACTATGGTATAGACAAGACCTACACCTTTCTCAGTGAAAGGGACTCAAAACACCATATTTCCCGCAGAGGAATATATCTGACTAGTAAGAATCTTAAAACCTATGTATTGATATGTCTCCATAAGGGAATCAAGTGTGTCTAGACTGGCATAAACATGTCAGCGAGAATCAGCTCAAACCCACTATAAAAAGGAATTTCAAAAACAAAACAAAAAAACTGGGAAATTCTTTACAATTCCTTCAGGGTCTCTGATGAAACCTGGAATGACCCTATATACAACGACAGCTGGATGTGTCATAAGGTGGGACACTTGGGACTGAGACGATTGGTGAGATTGGGTGAGCAAATGCAGCCCCTTTAAAGCACAAATGCTTGGCACCCATTCCATGAGTCCCAACTCTCCAGGTTGAAGGGAATATTACTACAGCTATAACATGTACGGGAAACCTAGAGAACGGACACACTGTGAATACGAAAGGTTTCTAAAACTCAACGAATAGTCCCTATCCTGGTGTTCCAGTTTGACTTTCCATCTGGTTTACTATCAACTTCCCAAATTGGAGAGACAGCCCCTTTAACCTCCTGGTTCGCACAGGTTTCCAATTTGGCAGAGGATGAAAGGGAAGAGGGAGAACCAATGAGAGAGTAGCTGTTAGGCATTTGGACGGGCACATATCACTGTAATTTCCCGGCAGGAAGAAGAATTAACTAAAGTCTCAGCCACCCACCGGGAACCAGTATAGGTCCTGAACCAAAATTTTGGACTTGCGGTCAGCTCACCAAAAACGAGTTGAAAAATGGAGCTCAGGGGCACAGCAATTCACAAACTGGCCGAGTAATAAAGGACAACTATCGTCCAAAAATCTGTTGAGGGAAGGCAACGAGGCGGACTTGAAAGCGAGGTAGAATAGCAGGAAACAGATTTCAAGAGGTACATTGGAATCGCCTTTAAAGCACAGGAAGAGGGGCACAACTTCGACAATGATGCACTTGGCCAAAAAGGGCGTATGCGTTTTCTCCTGAATATATTCAGGAGAAAACGCATACGCCCTTTTTGGCCAAGCAAGCAAGCGGGCAATGCAAATCTGCACTACAAAGAAGTATCACTTCCCACCGGTCAAAAGGGACATCCACAAAATGTGTAAAAACCAGAAAGGAAAGACAGGCCCTGGAGAACAGGGAGCCTTGTTATGCTGATGGGCGGGATGTAAATTGCCAACTGCCTCTCTGGAGGAGTGCATTGTGTTCCCTAAAACAAGTAAACAACAGAGCTACAGAGCCAAGGGCACTTCCAGTCTAGGGAATATACCTTGGGAAAACTGAAAATCAATAAGACAGAGCCACCCCAAAATTTAGGGCTGCACTGCTTACAAGGACCTCGCTTGGATACACCTTAAGTATCCCAGGAAATATAAAAATGGTTCAAAAAATTGTGGTACTTACGTACGATGGAATATCCCTCAGCCATGAAATCAATGTCATAAGACCAGTAGCAGCAAAATGGGTGGATTCAGGTACGATGATTCTAAGTGAAATAAGTCACACAGAAAAAGAAACTTATCATAAGATATCACTTATGAAGATCCTATAAACATGGCTACACTTGAACTGAGTTAGGAAAGAGAACAGTGTCTCATAATTAGAAAACACTCTTATGCCTGCTTAAGGTGGAAGGAGAGGTGGGGTGATGCATAAAACCAGAGTTTGATATAAGCACAGGTACCGTTCCAAAAACCAACTGTGGAATAGACTAGACCTACACCAACCTCAGTGAAAGGGACTCAAAACACCATATTTCCTGCAGAGGAATATATCTGACTAGTAAGAATATTAAAACCTATGTATTGATATGTCTCCGTAAAGGAATCAAGTGTGTCTAGACTGGCATAAACATGGCAGCGAGAATCAGCTCAAACCCACTATAAAAAGGAATTTCAAAAACAAAACAAAAAAACTGGGAAATTCTTTACAATTCCTTCAGGGTCTCTGATGAAACCTGGAATTACCGTATCTACAACGACAGCTGGATGTGGCATAAGGAGGGACACTTGGGACTGAGACGATTGCTGAGATTGGGTGAGCAAATGCAGACCCTTTAAAGCACAAAAGCCTGGCACCCATTCCAAGGGCCCCAACTCTCCAGGTTGAAGGGAATATTACTACAGCTATAACATGTACGGGAAACCTAGAGAACGGACACACTGTGAATACGAAAGGTTTCTAAAACTCAATGAATAGTCCCTGTCCTGGTGCTCCGGTTTGACTTTACATCTGCTTTACTATCAACCTCCCAAATTGGAGAGACAGCCCCTTTAACCTCCTGGTTCACACAGGTTGCCAATTTGGCAGAGGATGAAAGGGAAGAGGGAGAACCAATGAGAGAGTAGCTGTTAGGCATTTCGACGGGCACATATCACTGTAACTTCCCGGCAGGAAGAAGAATTAACCAAAGTCTCAGCCACCCACCGGGAACCAGTATAGGTCCTGAACCAAAATTTTGGACTTGCGGTCAGCTCACCAAAAACGAGTTGAAAAATGGAGCTCAGAGGCACAGCAATTCACAAACTGGCCGAGTAATAAAGGACAACTATCGTCCAAAAATCTGTTGAGGGAAGGCAACGAGGCGGACTTGAAAGCGAGGCAGAATAGCAGGAAATAGATTTCAAGAGGTACGTTGGAATCGCCTTTAAAGCACAGGAAGAGGGGCACAACTTCGACAATGATGCACTTGGCCAAAAAGGGCGTATGCGTTTTCTCCTGAATATATTCAGGAGAAAACGCATACGCCCTTTTTGGCCAAGCAAGCAAGCGGGCAATGCAAATCTGCACTACAAAGAAGTATCACTTCCCACCGGTCAAAAGGGACATCCACAAAATGTGTAAAAACCAGAAAGGAAAGACAGGCCCTGGAGAACAGGGAGCCTTGTTATGCTGATGGGTGGGATGTAAATTGCCAACTGCCTCTCTGGAGGAGTGCATTGTGTTCCCTAAAACAAGGAAAGGACAGAGCTACAGAGCCAAGGGCACTTCCAGTCTAGGGAATATACCTTGGGAAAACTGAAAATCAATAAGACAGAGCCACCCCAAAATTTATGGCTGCACTGCGTACAAGGACCTCAACTTGGGTACACCTTAAATATCCCAGGAAATATAAAAATGGTTCAAAAAATTGTGGTACTTACGTACGATGGAATATCCCTCAGCCATGAAATCAATGTCATAACACCAGTAGCAGCAAAATGGGTGGATTCAGGTTCGGTGATTCTAAGTGAAATAAGTCACACAGAAAAAGAAACTTATCATAAGATATCACTTATGAAGATCCTGTAAACATGGCTACACTTGAACTGAGTTAGGAAAGAGAACAGTGTCTCACATTTAGAAAACACTCTTATGCCTGCTTAAGGGGAAGGAGAGGTGGGGTGATGCATAAAACCAGAGTTTGATATAAGCACACGTACCGTTCCAAAAACCAACTATGGAATAGACAAGACCTACACATTCCTCACTGAAAGGGACTCAAAACACCATATTTCCTGCAGAGGAATATATCTGACTAGTAAGAATCTTAAAACCTATGTATTGATATGTCTCCGTAAGGGAATCAAGTGTGTCTAGACTGGCATAAACATGGCAGCGAGAATCAGCTCAAACCCACTATAAAAAGGAATTTCAAAAACAAAACAAAAAAACTGGGAAATTCTTTACAATTCCTTCAGGGTCTCTGATGAAACCTGGAATGACCCTATATACAACGACAGCTGGATGTGTCATAAGGTGGGACACTTGGGACTGAGACGATTGGTGAGATTGGGTGAGCAAATGCAGCCCCTTTAAAGCACAAATGCTTGGCACCCATTCCATGAGTCCCAACTCTCCAGGTTGAAGGGAATATTACTACAGCTATAACATGTACGGGAAACCTAGAGAACGGACACACTGTGAATACGAAAGGTTTCTAAAACTCAACGAATAGTCCCTATCCTGGTGTTCCGGTTTGACTTTCCATCTGCTTTACTATCAACTTCCCAACTTGGAGAGACAGCCCCTTTTACCTCCTGGTTCGCACAGGTTTCCAATTTGGCAGAGGATGAAAGGGAAGAGGGAGAACCAATGAGAGAGTAGCTGTTAGGCATTTGGACGGGCACATATCACTGTAATTTCCCGGCAGGAAGAAGAATTAACCAAAGTCTCAGCCACCCACCGGAAACCAGTATAGGTCCTGAACCAAAATTTTGGACTTGCGGTCAGCTCACCAAAAACGAGTTGAAAAATGGAGCTCAGGGGCACAGCAATTCACAAACTGGCCGAGTAATAAAGGACAACTATCGTCCAAAAATCTGTTGAGGAAAGGCAACGAGGCGGACTTGAAAGCGAGGCAGAATAGCAGGAAACAGATTTCAAGAGGTACGTTGGAATCGCCTTTAAAGCACAGGGAGAGGGGCACAACTTCGACAATGATGAACTTGGCCAAAAAGGGTGTATGCGTTTTCTCCTGAATATATTCAGGAGAAAACGCATACGCCCTTTTTGGCCAAGCAAGCAAGCGGGCAATGCAAATCTGCTCTACAAAGATGTATCACTTCCCACTGGTCAAAAGGGACATCCACAAAATGTGTAAAAACCAGAAAGGCAAGACAGGCCCTGGAGAACAGGGAGCCTTGTTATGCTGATGGGTGGGATGTAAATTGCCAACTGCCTCTCTGGAGGAGCGCATTGTGTTCCCTAAAACAAGTAAAGAACAGAGCTACAGAGCCAAGGGCACTTCCAGTCTAGGGAATATACCTTGGGAAAACTGAAAATCAATAAGACAGAGCCACCCCAAAATTTAGGGCTGCACTGCTTACAAGGAACTCAACTTGGATACACATTAAGCATCCCAGGAAATATAAAAATGGTTCAAAAAATTGTGGTACTTACGCACGATGGAATATCCCTCAGCCATGAAATCAATATCATAAGACCAGTAGAAGCAAAATGGGTGGATTCAGGTACGATGATTCTAAGTGAAATAAGTCAAACAGAAAAAGAAACTTATCATAAGATATCACTAATGAAGATCCTATAAACATGGCTACACTTGAACTGAGTTAGGAAAGAGAACAGTGTCTCACATTTAGAAAACACACTTATGCCTGCTTAAGGGGGAAGGAGAGGTGGGGTGATGCATAAAACCAGAGTTTGATATAAGCACAGGTACCGTTCCAAAAACCAACTATGGAATAGACAAGACCTACACCTTCCTGAGTGAAAGGGACTCAAAACCCCATATTTCCCGCAGAGGAATATATCTGATTAGTAAGAATATTAAAACCTATGTATTGATATGTCTCTGAAAGGGAAAAAAGTGTGTCTAGACTGGCATAAACATTGCAGCGAGAATCAGCTCAAACCCACTATAAAAAGGAATTTCAAAAACAAAACAAAAAAACTGGGAAATTCTTTACAATTCCTTCAGGGTCTCTAATGAAACCTGGAATGACCCTATCTACAACGACAGCTGGATGTGGCATAAAGCTGGACACTTGGGACTGAGAGGATTGGTGAGATTGGGTGAGCAAATGTAGACCCTTTAAAGCACAAATGCTTGGCACCCATTCCATGAGTCCCAACTCTCCAGGTTGAAGGGAATATTACTACAGTTATATCATGTACAGGAAACCTAGAGAACGGACACACTGTGAATACGAAAGGTTTCTAAAACTCAACGAATATTCCCTCTCCTGGTGCTCCGGTTTGACTTTACATCTGCTTCACTATCAACTTCCCAACTTGGAGAGACAGCCCCTTTAACCTCCTGGTTCCCACAGGTTTCCAATTTGGCAGAGGATGAAAGGGAAGAGGGAGAACCAATGAGAGAGTAGCTGTTAGGCATTTGGATGGGCACATATCACTGTAATTTCCCAGCAGGAAGAAGAATTAACCAAAGTCTCAGCCACCCACCGGGAACCAGTATAGGTCCTGAAGCAAAATTTTGGACTTGCGGTCTACTCACCAAAAACGAGTTGAAAAATGGAGCTCAGGGGCACAGCAATTCACAAACTGGCTGAGTAATAAAGGACAACTATCGTCCAAAAATCTGTTGAGGAAAGGCAGCGAGGCGGACTTGAAAGCGAGGCAGAATAGCAGGAAACAGATTTCAAGAGGTACGTTGGAATCGCCTTTAAAGCACAGGAAGAGGGGCACAATTTCGACAATGATGCCCTTGGCCAAAAAGGGCATATGCGTATTCTCCTGAATATATTCAGGAGAAAACGCATACGCCCTTTTTGGCCAAGCAAGCAAGCGGGCAATGCAAATCTGCACTACAAAGAAGTATCACTTCCCACCGGTCAAAAGGGACATCCACAAAATGTGTAAAAACCAGAAAGGAAAGACAGGCCCTGGAGAACAGGGAGCCTTGTTATGCTGATGGGCGGGATGTAAATTGCCAACTGCCTCTCTGGAGGAGTGCATTGTGTTCCCTAAAACAAGGAAAGGACAGAGCTACAGAGCCAAGGGCACTTCCAGTCTAGGGAATATACCTTGGGAAAACGGAAAATCAATAAGAGAGAGCCACCCCAAAATTTAGGGCTGCACTGCTTACAAGGACCTCAACTTGGGTACACCTTAAATATCCCAGGAAATATAAAAATGGTTCAAAAAATTGTGGTACTTACGTACGATGGAATATCCCTCAGCCATGAAATCAATGTCATAACACCAGTAGCAGCAAAATGGGTGGATTCAGGTTCGGTGATTCTAAGTGAAATAAGTCACACAGAAAAAGAAACTTATCATAAGATATCACTTATGAAGATCCTGTAAACATGGCTACACTTGAACTGAGTTAGGAAAGAGAACAGTGTCTCACATTTAGAAAACACTCTTATGCCTGCTTAAGGGGAAGGAGAGGTGGGGTGATGCATAAAACCAGAGTTTGATATAAGCACACGTACCGTTCCAAAAACCAACTATGGAATAGACAAGACCTACACCTTCCTCACTGAAAGGGACTCAAAACACCATATTTCCTTCAGAGGAATATATCTGACTAGTAAGAATATTAAAATCTATGTATTGATATATCTCCGTAAGGGAATCAAGTGTGTCTAGACTGGCATAAACATGGCAGCGAGAATCAGCTCAAACCCACTATAAAAAGGAAATTCAAAAACAAAACAAAAAAACTGGGAAATTCTTTACAATTCCTTCTGGGTCTCTGATGAAACCTGGAATGACCCTATATACAACGACAGCTGGATGTGTCATAAGAAGGGACACTTGGGACTGAGACGATTGGTGAGATTGGGTGAGCAAATGCAGCCCCTTTAAAGCACAAATCCTTGGCACCCATTCCATGAGTCCCAACTCTCCAGGTTGAAGGGAATATTACTACAGCTATAACATGTACGGGAAACCTAGAGAACGGACACACTGTGAATACGAAAGGTTTCTAAAACTCAACGAATAGTCCCTATCCTGGTGTTCCGGTTTGACTTTCCATCTGGTTTACTATCAACTTCCCAAATTGGAGAGACAGCCCCTTTAACCTCCTGGTTCGCACAGGTTTCCAATTTGGCAGAGGATGAAAGGGAATAGGGAGAACCAATGAGAGAGTAGCTGTTAGGCATTTGGACGGGCACATATCACTTTAATTTCCCGGCAGGAAGAAGAATTAACCAAAGTCTCAGCCACCCACCGGGAACCAGTATAGGTCCTGAACCAAAATTTTGGACTTGCGGTCAGCTCACCAAAAACGAGTTGAAAAATGGAGCTCAGGGGCACAGCAATTCACAAACTGGCCGAGTAATAAAGGACAACTATCGTCCAAAAATCTGTTGAGGGAAGGCAGCGAGGCGGACTTGAAAGCGAGGCAGAATAGCAGGAAACAGATTTCAATAGGTACGTTGGAATCGCCTTTAAAGCACAGGGAGAGGGGCACAACTTCGACAATGATGCACTTGGCCAAAAAGGGCGTATGCGTTTTCTCCTGAATATATTCAGGAGAAAACGCATACGCCCTTTTTGGCCAAGCAAGCAAGCGGGCAATGCAAATCTGCTCTACAAAGATGTATCACTTCCCACTGGTCAAAAGGGACATCCACAAAATGTGTAAAAACCAGAAAGGCAAGACAGGCCCTGGAGAACAGGGAGCCTTGTTATGCTGATGGGCGGGATGTAAATTGCCAACTGCCTCTCTGGAGGAGTGCATTGTGTTCCCTAAAACAAGTAAAGAACAGAGCTACAGAGCCAAAGGCACTTCCAGTCTAGGGAATATACCTTGGGAAAACTGAAAATCAATAAGACAGAGCCACCCCAAAATTTAGGGCTGCACTGCTTACAAGGAACTCAACTTGGATACACATTAAGCATCCCAGGAAATATAAAAATGGTTCAAAAAATTGTGGTACTTACGCACGATGGAATATCCCTCAGCCATGAAATCAATATCATAAGACCAGTAGAAGCAAAATGGGTGGATTCAGGTACGATGATTCTAAGTGAAATAAGTCACACAGAAAAAGAAACTTATCATAAGATATCACTTATGAAGATCCTATAAACATGGCTACACTTGAACTGAGTTAGGAAAGAGAACAGTGTCTCACATTTAGAAAACACTCTTATGCCTGCTTAAGGGGTAAGGAGAGGTGGGGTGATGCATAAAACCAGAGTTTGATATAAGCACAGGTACCGTTCCAAAAACCAACTATGGAATAGACAAGACCTACACCTTCCTCAGTGAAAGGGACTCAAAACCCCATATTTCCCGCAGAGGAATATATCTGATTAGTAAGAATATTAAAACCTATGTATTGATATGTCTCTGAAAGGGAAAAAAGTGTGTCTAGACTGGCATAAACATTGCAGCGAGAATCAGCTCAAACCCACTATAAAAAGGAATTTCAAAAACAAAACAAAAAAACTGGGAAATTCTTTACAATTCCTTCAGGGTCTCTAATGAAACCTGGAATGACCCTATCTACAACGACAGCTGGATGTGGCATAAGGCTGGACACTTGGGACTGAGAGGATTGGTGAGATTGGGTGAGCAAATGTAGACCCTTTAAAGCACAAATGCTTGGCACCCATTCCATGAGTCCCAACTCTCCAGGTTGAAGGGAATATTACTACAGTTATATCATGTACAGGAAACCTAGAGAACGGACACACTGTGAATACGAAAGGTTTCTAAAACTCAACGAATAGTCCCTCTCCTGCTGCCCCGGTTTGACTTTCCATCTGCTTTACTATCAACCTCCCAACTTGGAGAGACAGCCCCTTTAACCTCCTAGTTCACACAGGTTGCCAATTTGGCAGTGGATGAAAGGGATGAGGGAGAACCAATGAGAGAGTAGCTGTTAGGCATTTGGACGGGCATATATCACTGTAATTTCCCGGCAGGAAGATGAATTAACCAAAGTCTCAGCCACCCACCGGGAACCAGTATAGGTCCTGAACCAAAATTTTGGACTTGCGGTCAGCTCACCAAAAACGAGTTGAAAAATGGAGCTCAGGGGCCCAGCAATTCACAAACTGGCCGAGTAATAAAGGACAACTATCGTCCAAAAATTTGTTGAGGGACGGCAACGAGGCGGACTTGAAAGCGAGGCAGAATAGCAGGAAACAGATTTAAAGAGGTACGTTGGAATCGCCTTTAAAGCACAGGAAGAGGGGCACAACTTCGACAATGATGCCCTTGGCCAAAAAGGGCATATGCGTATTCTCCTGAATATATTCAGGAGAAAACGCATACGCCCTTTTTGGCCAAGCAAGCAAGCGGGCAATGCAAATCTGCACTACAAAGAAGTATCACTTCCCACCGGTCAAAAGGGACATCCACAAAATGTGTAAAAACCAGAAAGGAAAGACAGGCCCTGGAGAACAGGGAGCCTTGTTATGCTGATGGGCGGGATGTAAATTGCCAACTGCCTCTCTGGAGGAGTGCATTGTGTTCCCTAAAACAAGTAAACAACAGAGCTACAGAGCCAAGGGCACTTCCAGTCTAGGGAATATACCTTGGGAAAACTGAAAATCAATAAGACAGAGCCACCCCAAAATTTAGGGCTGCACTGCTTACAAGGAACTCAACTTGGATACACATTAAGCATCCCAGGAAATATAAAAATGGTTCAAAAAATTGTGGTACTTACGCACGATGGAATATCCCTCAGCCATGAAATCAATATCATAAGACCAGTAGAAGCAAAATGGGTGGATTCAGGTACGATGATTCTAAGTGAAATAAGTCACACAGAAAAAGAAACTTATCATAAGATATCACTTATGAAGATCCTATAAACATGGCTACACTTGAACTGAGTTAGGAAAGAGAACAGTGTCTCACATTTAGAAAACACTCTTATGCCTGCTTAAGGGGTAAGGGGAGGTGGGGTGATGCATAAAACCAGAGTTTGATATAAGCACAGGTACCGTTCCAAAAACCAACTATGGAATAGACAAGACCTACACCTTCCTCAGTGAAAGGGACTCAAAACCCCATATTTACCGCAGAGGAATATATCTGATTAGTAAGAATATTAAAACCTATGTATTGATATGTCTCTGAAAGGGAAAAAAGTGTGTCTAGACTGGCATAAACATTGCAGCGAGAATCAGCTCAAACCCACTATAAAAAGGAATTTCAAAAACAAAACAAAAAAACTGGGAAATTCTTTACAATTCCTTCAGGGTCTCTAATGAAACCTGGAATGACCCTATCTACAACGACAGCTGGATGTGGCATAAGGCTGGACACTTGGGACTGAGAGGATTGGTGAGATTGGGTGAGCAAATGTAGGCCCTTTAAAGCACAAATGCTTGGCACCCATTCCATGAGTCCCAACTCTCCAGGTTGAAGGGAATATTACTACAGCTATAACATGTACAGGAAACCTAGAGAACGGACACACTGTGAATACGAAAGGTTTCTAAAACTCAACGAATAGTCCCTCTCCTGGTGCTCCGGTTTGACTTTCCATCTGCTTTACTATCAATCTCCCAACTTGGAGAGACAGCCCCTTTAACCTCCTGGTTTGCACAGGTTTCCAACTTGGCAAAGTATGAAAGGGAAGCGGGAGAACTAATGAGAGAGTAGCTGTTAGGCATTTGGACGGGCACATATCACTGTAATTTCCCGGCAGGAAGAAGAATTAACCAAAGTCTCAGCCACCCACCAGGAACCAGTATAGGTCCTGAACCAAAATTTAGGACTTGCGGTCAGCTCACCAAAAACGAGTTGAAAAATGGAGCTCAGGGGCACAGCAATTCACAAACTGGCCGAGTCATAAAGGACAACTATCGTCCAAAAATCTGTTGAGGGAAGGCAACGAGGCGGACTTGAAAGCGAGGCAGAATAGCAGGAAACAGATTTCAAGAGGTACGTTGGAATCGCCTTTAAAGCACAGGAAGAGGGGCACAACTTCGACAATGATGCACTTGGCCAAAAAGGGCGTATGCGTTTTCTCCTGAATATATTCAGGAGAAAACGCATACGCCCTTTTTGGCCAAGCAAGCAAGCGGGCAATGCAAAGCTGCACTAAAAAGAAGTATCACTTCCCACCGGTCAAAAGGGACATCCACAAAATGTGTAAAAACCAGAAAGGCAAGACAGGCCCCGGAGAACAGGGAGCCTTGATATGTTGATGGGCGGGATGTAAATTGCCATCTGCCTCTCTGGAGGAGTGCATTGTGTTCCCTAAAACAAGTAAAGAACAGAGCTACAGAGCCAAGGGCACTTCCAAACTAGGGAATATACCTTGGGAAAACTGAAAATCAATAAGACAGAGCCACCCCAAAATTTAGGGCTGCACTGCTTACAAGGACCTCAACTTGGATACACCTTAAGTATCCCAGGAAATATAAAAATGGTTCAAAAAATTGTGGTACTTACGTACGATGGAATATCCCTCAGCCATGAAATCAATGTCATAAGACCAGTAGCAGCAAAATGGGTGTATTCAGGTACGATGATTCCAAGCGAAATAAGTCACACAGAAAAAGAAACTTATCATAAGATATAACTTATGAAGATCCTATAAACATGGCTACACTTAAAGTGAGTTAGGAAAGAGAACAGTGTCTCACATTTAGAAAACACTCTTATGCCTGCTTAAGGGGGAAGGAGAGGTGGGGTGATGCATAAAACCAGAGTTTGATATAAGCAGAGGTACCGTTCCAAAAACCAACTATGGAATAGACAAGACCTACACATTCCTCAGTGAAAGGGACTCAAAACCCCATATTTCCCGCAGAGGAATATATCTGACTAGTAAGAATCTTAAAACCTATGTATTGATATGTCACCGTAAGGGAAACAAGTGTGTCTAGACTGGCATAAACATGGCAGCGAGAATCAGCTCAAACCACTATAAAAAGGAATTTCAAAAACAAAACAAAAAAAACTGGGAAATTCTTTACAATTCCTTCCGGGTCCCTGATGAAACCTGGAATGACCCTATCTATAACGACAGCTGGATGTGGCATAAGGAGGGACACTTGAGACTGAGTCGATTGGTGAGATTGGGTGAGCAAATGCAGACCATTTAAAGCAATAATGCATGGCACCAATTCCATGGGTCCCAACTCTCCAGGTTGAAGGGAATATTACTACAGCTATAACATGTACGGGAAACCTAGAGAACGGACACACTGTGAATACGAAAGGTTTCTAAAACTCAACGAATTGTCCCTCTCCTGGTGCTCCGGTTTGACTTTCCATCTGCTTTACTATCAACCTCCCAACTTGGAGAGACAGCCCCTTTAACCTCCTGGTTCACACAGGTTGCCAATTTGGCAGAGGATGAAAGCGAAGAGGGAGAACCAATGAGAGAGTAGCTGTTAGGCATTTGGACGGGCACATATCACTGTAATTTCCCGGCAGGAAGAAGAATTAACCAAAGTCTCAGCCACCCACCGGGAACCAGTATAGGTCCTGAACCAAAATTTTGGACTTGCGGTCAGCTCACCAAACACGAGTTGAAAAATGGAGCTCAGGGGCACAGCAATTCACAAAATGGCCGAGTAATAAAGGACAACTATCGTCCAAAAATCTGTTGAGGGAAGGCAACGAGGCGGACTTGAAAGCGAAGCAGAATAGCAGGAAACAGATTTCAAGAAGTACGTTGGAATCGCCTTTAAAGCACAGGAAGAGGGGCACAACTTCGAAAATGATGCACTTGGCCAAAAAGGGCGTATGCGTTTTCCCCTGAATATCTTCAGGAGAAAACGCATATGCCCATTTTGGCCAAGCAAGCAAGCGGGCAATGCAAATCTGCACTACAAAGAAGTATCACTTCCCACGGGTCAAAAGGGACATCCACAAAATGTGTAAAAACCAGAAAGGCAAGACAGGCCCTGGAGAACAGGGAGCCTTGTTATGCTGATGGGCGGGATGTAAATTGCCAACTGCCTCTCTGGAGGAGTGCATTGAGTTCCCTAAAACAAGTAAAGAACAGAGCTACAGAGCCAAGGGCCCTTCCAGTCTAGGGAATATACCTCGGGAAAAATTAAAATCAATAAGACAGAGCCACCCCAAAATTTAGGGCTGCACTGCTTACAGGGACCTCAACTTGGATACACCTTAAGTATCCCAGGAAATATAAAAATGGTTCAAAAAATTCTGGTACTTACGTACGATGGAATATCCCTCAACCATGAAATCAATGTCATAAGACAAGTAGAAGCAAAATGGGTGGATTCAGGTACGATGATTCTAAGTGAAATAAGTCACACAGAAAAAGTAACTTATCATAAGATATCACTTATGAAGATCCTGTAAACATGGCTACACTTGAACTGAGTTAGGAAAGAGAAGAGTGTCTCACGTTTAGAAAACACTCTTATGCCTGCTTAAGGGGGAAGGAGAGGTGGGGTGATGCATAAAACCTGAGTTTGATATAAGCACAGGTACCGTTCCAAAAACCAACTATGGAATAGACAAGACCTACACCTTCCTCAGTGAAAGGGACTCAAAACCCCATATTTCCCGCAGAGGAATATATCTGACTAGTAAGAATCTTAAAACCTATGTATTGATATGTCTCCATAAGGGAATCAAGTGTGTCTAGACTGGCATAAACATGGCAGCGAGAATCAGCTCAAACCCACTATAAAAAGGAATTTCAAAAACAAAACAAAAAAAATTGGAAATTCTTTACAACTCCTTCAGGGTCTCTGATGAAACCTGGAATGACCCTATCTACAATGACAGCTGGATGTGGCATAAGGCTGGACACTTGGGACTGAGAGGATTCGTGAGATTGGGTGAGCAAATGCAGACCCTTTAAAGCACAAATGCCTGGCACCCATTCCATGTGTCCCAACTCTCCAGTTTGAAGGGAATATTACTACAGCTATAACATGTACGGGAAACCTAGAGAACGGACACACTGTGAATACGAAAGGTTTCTAAAACTCAACGAATAGTCCCTATCCTGGTGCTCCGGTTTGACTTTCCATCTGCTTTACTATCAACCTCCCAACTTGGAGAGATAGCCCATTTAACCTCCTGGTTTGCACAGGTTGCCAATTTGGCTGAGGATGAAAGGGAATAGGGAGAACCAATGAGAGAGTAGCTGTTAGGCATTTGGACGGGCACATATCACTCTAACTTCCCGGCAGGAAGAAGAATTAACCAACGTCTCAGCCACCCACCGGGAACCAGTATAGGTCCTGAACCAAAATTTTGGACTTGCGGTCAGCTCACCAAAAACGAGTTGAAAAATGGAGCTCAGGGGCACAGCAATTCGCAAACTGGCCGAGTAATAAAGGACAACTATCGTCCAAAAATCTGTTGAGGGATGGCAACGAGGCGGACTTGAAAGCGAGGCAGAATAGCAGGAAACAGATTTCAAGAGGTACGTTGGATTCGACTTTAAAGCACAGGAAAAGGCGCACAACTTCGACAATGATGCACTTGGCCAAAAAGGGCGTATGCGTTTCCTCCTGAATATATTCAGGAGAAAACGCATACGCCCTTTTTGGCCAAGCAAACAAACGGGCAATGCAAATCTTCACTACAAAGAAGTATCACTTCCCACCGGTTAAAAGGGACATCCACAAAATGTGTAAAAACCAGAAAGGCAAGACAGTCCCTGGAGAACAGGGAGCCTTGTTATGCTGATGGGCGGGATGTAAATTGCCAACTGCCTCTCTGGAGGAGTGCATTGTGTTCCCTAAAACAAGTAAAGAACAGAGCTACAGAGCCAAGGGCACTTACAGTCTAGGGAATATACCTTGGGAAAACTGAAAATCAATAAGACAGAGCCACCCCAAAATTTAGGGCTGCACTGCTTACAAGGACCTCAACTTGGATACACCTTAAGTATCCCAGGAAATCTAAAAATGGGTCAAAAAATTGTGGTACTTACGTACGATGTTATATCCCTCAGCCATGAAATCAATGTCATAAGACCAGTAGCAGCAAAATGGGTGGATTCAGGTACGATGATTCTAAGCGAAATAAGTCACACAGAAAAATAAACTTATCATAAGATATCACTTAAGAAGATCCTATAAACATGGCTACACTTGAACTGAGTTAGGAAAGAGAACAGTGTCTCATATTTAGAAAACACTCTTATGCCTGCTTAAGGGGGAAGGAGAGGTGGGGTGATGCATAAAAGCAGAGTTTGATATAAGCACAGGTACCGTTCCAAAAACCAACTATAGAATAGAGAAGACCTACACTTTCCTCAGTGAAAGGGACTCAAAACCCCATATTTCCCGCAGAGGAATATATCTGACTAGTAAGAATCTTAAAACCTATGTATTGATATGTCTCCGTAAGAGAATCAAGTGTGTCTAGACTGACATAAACATGGCAGCGAGAATCAGCTCAAACCCACTATAAAAAGGAATTTCAAAAACAAAACAAAAAAACTGGGAAATTCTTTACAATTCCTTCAGGGTCTCTGATGAAACCTGCAATGACCCTATCTACAACAGCTGGGTGTGGCATAAGGAGGGACACTTGGGACTGAGACGATTGGTGAGATTGGGTGAGCAAATGCAGACCCTTTAAAGCACAAATGCCTGACACCCATTCCATGGGTCCCAACTCTCCAGGTTGTAGGGAATATTACTACAGCTATAACATGTACGGGAAACCTAGAGAACGGACACACTGTGAATACGAAAGGTTTCTAAAACTCAACGAATAGTCCCTCTCCTGGTGCTCCGGTTTGACATTCCATCTGCTTTACTATCAACCTCCCAACATGGAGAGACAGCCCCTTTAACCTCCTGGTTCACACAGGTTGCCAATTTGGCAGAGGATGAAAGCGAAGAGGGAGAACCAATGAGAGAGCAGCTGTTAGGCATTTGGACGGGCACATATCACTGTAATTTCCCAGCAGGAAGAAGAATTAACCAAAGTCTCAGCCACCCACCGGGAACCAGTATAGGTCCTGAACCAAAATTTTGGACTTGCGGTCAGCTCACCAAAAACGAGTTGAAAAATGGAGCTCAGGGGCACAGCAATTCACAAACTGGCCGAGTAAAAAAGGACAACTATCGTCCAAAAATCTGTTGAGGAAAGGCAACGAGGCGGACTTGAAAGCGAGGCAGAATAGCAGGAAACAGATTTCAAGAGGTATGTTGGAATCGCCTTTAAAGCACAGGAAGAGGGGCACAACTTCGACAATGATGAACTTGGCCAAAAAGGGCGTATGCGTTTTCTCCTGAATATATTCAGGAGAAAACGCATACGCCCTTTTTGGCCAAGCAAGCAAGCGGGCAATGCAAATCTTCACTACAAAGAAGTACCACTTCCCACCGGTCAAAAGGGACATCCACAAAATGTGTAAAAACCAGAAAAGCAAGACAGGCCCTGGAGAACAGGGAGCCTTGTTATGCTGATGGGCGGGATGTAAATTGCCAACTGCCTCTCTGGAGGAGTGCATTCTGTTCCCTAAAACAAGTAAACAACAGAGCTACAGAGCCAAGGGCACTTCCAGTCTAGGGAATATACCTTGGGAAAACTGAAAATCAATAAGACAGAGCCACCCCAAAATTTAGGGCTGCACTGCTTACAAGGACCTCAACTTGGGTACACCTTAAATATCCCAGGAAATATAAAAATGGTTCAAAAAATTGTGGTACTTACGTATGATGGAATATCCCTCAGCCATGAAATCAATGTCATAAGACCAGTAGCAGCAAAATGGGTGGATTCAGGTACGATGATTCTAAGTGAAATAAGTCACACAGAAAAAGAAACTTATCATAAGATATCACTTATGAAGATCCTGTAAACATGGCTACACTTGAACTGAGTTAGGAAAGAGAACAGGGTCTCACATTTAGAAAACACTCTTATGCCTGCTTAAGGGGGAAGGAGAGGTGGGGTGATGCATAAAACCAGAGTTTGATATAAGCAGAGGTACCGTTCCAAAAACCAACTATGGAATAGACAAGACCTACACCTTCCTCAGTGAAAGGGACTCAAAACCCCATATTTCCCACAGAGGAATATATCTGACAAGTAAAAATCTTAAAACCTATGTATTGATATGTCTCCGTAAGGGAATCAAGTGTGTCTAGACTGGCATAAACATGGCAGCGAGAATCAGCTCAAACCCACTCTAAAAAGGAATTTACAAACAAAACAAAAAAACTCGGAAATTCTTTACAATTCCTTCAGCATCTCTGATGAAACCTGGAATGACCCTATCTACAATGACAGCTGGATGTGGCATAAGGAGGTACACTTGGGACTGAGACGATTGGTGAGATTGGGTGAGCAAATGCAGACCCTTTAAAACCCAAATGCCTGGCACCCATTCCATGGGTCCCAACTCTCCAGGGTGAAGGGAATATTACTACAGTTACAACATGTACGGGAAACCTAAAGAACGGACACACTGTGAATACGAAAGGTTTCTAAAACTCAACGAATAGTCCCTCTCCTGGTGCTCCGGTTTGACTTTCCATCTGCTTTACTATCAATCTCCCAACTTGGAGAGACAGCCCCTTTAACCTCCTGGTTCGCACAGGTTGCCAATTTGGCAGAGGATGAAAGGGAAGAGGGAGAACCAATGAGAGAGTAGCTGTTAGGCATTTGGACGGGCACATATCACTCTAACTTCCCGGCAGGAAGAAGAATTAACCAAAGTCTCCGCCCCCCACCGGGAACCAGCATAGGTCCTGAACCAAAATTTTGGACTTGCTGTCAGCTCACAAATAACGAGTTGAAAAATGGAGGTCAGGGGCACAGCAATTCACAAACTGGCCGAGTAATAAAGGACAACTATCGTCCAAAAATCTGTTGAGGGAAGGCAACGAGGCGGACTTGAAAGCGAGGCAGAATAGCAGGAAACAGATTTCAAGAGGTACGTTGGAATCGCCTTTAAAGCACAGGAAGAGGGGCACAACTTCGACAATGATGCACTTGGCCAAAAAGGGCGTATGCGTTTTCTCCTGAATATATTCAGGAGAAAACGCATACGCCCTTTTTGGCCAAGCAAGCAAGCGGGCAATGCAACTCTGCACTACAAAGATGTATCACTTCCCACCGGTCAAAAGGGACATCCACAAAATGTGTAAAAACCAGAAAGGCAAGACAGGCCCTGGTGAACAGGGAGCCTTGTTATGCTGATGGGCGGGATGTAAATTGCCAACTGCCTCTCTGGAGGAGTGCATTGTGTTCCCTAAAACAAGTAAACAACAGAGCTACAGAGCCAAGGGCACTTCCAGTCTAGGGAATACACCTTGGGAAAACTGAAAATCAATAAGACAGAGCCACCCCAAAATTTAGGGCGGCACTGCTTTCAAGGACCTCAATTGGGGTACACCTTAAGTACACCAGGAAATATAAAAATGGTTCAAAAAATTGTGTTACTTAAGTACGATGGAATATCCCTCAGCCATGAAATCAATGTCATAAGACCAGTAGCAGCAAAATGGGTGGATTCAGGTACGATGATTCTAAGTGAAATAAGTCACACAGAAAAAGAAACTTATCATAAGATATCACTTATGAAGGCCCTATAAACATGGCTACACTTGAACTGAGTTAGGAAAGAGAACAGTGTCTCACATTTAGAAAACACACCTATGCCTGCTTAAGGGGGAAGGAGAGATGGGGTGATGCATAAAACCAGAGTTTGATATAAGCACAGGTACCGTTCCAAACACCAACTATGGAATAGACAAGACCTACACCTTCCTCAGTGAAAGGGACTCAAAATCCCATATTTCCCGCAGAGGAATATATCTGACTAGTAAGAATCTTAAAACCTATGTATTGAT
The DNA here is from genome assembly GCF_949752795.1 of Hyperoodon ampullatus. Lineage (NCBI taxonomy): Eukaryota > Metazoa > Chordata > Mammalia > Artiodactyla > Ziphiidae > Hyperoodon > Hyperoodon ampullatus. Next base: position 249,686 of record NW_027640954.1, on the reverse strand, counting down.
ATGTCTCTGTAAGGGAATGAAGTGTGTCTAGACTGGCATAAACATGGCAGCGAGAATCAGCTCAAACCCACTATAAAAAGGAATTTCAAAAACAAAACAAAAAAACTGGGAAATTCTTTACAATTCCTTCAGGGTCTCTGATGAAACCTGGAATGACCCTATCTACAACGACAGCTGGATGTGGCATAAGGCTGGACACTTGGGACTCAGAGGATTGGTGAGAGTGGGTGAGCAAATGCAGACCCTTTAAAGCAATAATGCATGGCACCCATTCCATGGGTCCCAACTCTCCAGGTTGAAGGGAATATTACTACAGTTATAACACGTACGGGAAACCTAGAGAACGGACACACTGTGAATACGAAAGGTTTCTAAAACTCAACGAATAGTCCGTCTCCTGGTGCTCCGTTTTGACTTTCCATCTGCTTTACTATCAACCTCCCAACTTGGAGAGACAGCCCCTTTAACCTCCCAGTTCACACAGGTTGCCCATTTGGCAGAGGATGAAAGGGAAGAGAGAGAACCAATGAGAGAGTAGCTGTTAGGCATTTGGACGGGCACATATCACTCTAACTTCCCGGCAGGAAGAAGAATTAACCAAACTCTCAGCCACCCACCGGGAACCAGTATAGGTCCTGAACCAAAATTTTGGACTTGCGGTCAGCTCACAAAAAACGAGTTGAAAAATGGAGCTCAGGGGCACAGCAACTCACAAACTGGCCAAGTAATAAAGGACAACTATCGTCCAAAAATCTGTTGAGGAAAGGCAACGAGGCGGACTTGAAAGCGAGGCAGAATAGCAGGAAACAGATTTCAAGAGGTACGTTGGAATCGCCTTTAAAGCACAGGAAGAGGGGCACAACTTCGACAATGATGCACTTGGCCAAAAAGTGTGTATGCGTTTTCTCCTGAATATATTCAGGAGAAAATGCATACGCCCTTTTTGGCCAAGCAAGCAAGCGGGCAATGCAACTCTGCACTACAAAGAAGTATCACTTCCCACTGGTCAAAAGGGACATCCACAAAATGTGTAAAAACCAGAAAGGCAAGACAGGCCCTGGAGAACAGGGAGCCTTGTTATGCTGATGGGCGGGATGTAAATTGCCAACTGCCTCTCTGGAGGAGTGCATTGTGTTCCCTAAAACAGTAAACAACAGAGCTAGAGAGCCAAGGGCACTTCCAGTCTAGGGAATATACCTCGGGAGAACTGAAAATCAATAAGACAGAGCCACCCCAAAATTTAGGGCTGCACTGCTTACAAGGACCTCAACTTGGATACACCTTAAGTATCCCAGGAAATATAAAAATGGTTCAAAAAATTGTGTTACTTACGTACGATGGAATATCCCTCAGCCATGAAATCAATGTCATAAGACCAGTAGCAGCAAAATGGGTGGATTCAGGTACGATGATTCTAAGTGAAATAAGTCACACAGAAAAAGAAACTTATCATAAGATATCACTTATGAAGGCCCTATAAACATGGCTACACTTGTACTGAGTTAGGAAAGAGAACAGTGTCTCACATTTAGAAAACACACTTATGCCTGCTTAAGGGGGAAGGAGAGATGGGGTGATGCATAAAACCAGAGTTTGATATAAACACAGGTACCGTTCCAAACACCAACTATGGAATAGACAAGACCTACACCTTCCTCAGTGAAAGGGACTTAAAATACCATATTTCCCGCAGAGGAATATATCTGACTAGTAAGAATCTTAAAACCTATGTATTGATATGTCTCTGTAAGGGAATCAAGTGTGTCTAGACTGGCATAAACATGGCATCGAGAATGAGCTCAAACCCACTATAAAAAGGAATTTCAAAAACAGAACAAAAAAACTGGGAAATTCTTTACAATTCCTTCAGGGTCTCTGATGAAACCTGGAATGACCCTATCTACAACGACAGCTGTATGTGGCATAAGGCTGGACACTTGGGACTGAGAGGATTGGTGAGAGTGGGTGAGCAAATGCAGACCCTTTAAAGCAATAATGCATGGCACCCATTCCATGGGTCCCAACTCTCCAGGTTGAAGGGAATATTACTACAGTTATAACACGTACGGGAAACCTAGAGAACGGACACACTGTGAATACGAAAGTTTTCTAAAACTCAACGAATAGTCCCTCTCCTGGTGCTCCGTTTTGACTTTCCATCTGCTTTACTATCAACCTCCCAACTTGGAGAGACAGCCCCTTTAACCTCCCGGTTCGCACAGGTTGCCCATTTGGCAGAGGATGAAAGGGAAGAGAGAGAACCAATGAGAGAGTAGCTGTTAGGCATTTGGACGGGCACATATCTCTGTAATTTCCCGGCAGGAAGAAGAATTAACCAAAGTCTCAGCCACCCACCGGGAACCAGCATAGGTCCTGAACCAAAATTTTGGACTTGCGGTCAGCTCACAAAAAACGAGTTGAAAAATGGAGCTCAGGGGCACAGCAATTCACAAACTGGCCAAGTAATAAAGGACAAGTATCGTCCAAAAATCTGTTGACGGAAGGCAACGAGGCGGACTTGAAAGCGAGGCAGAATAGCAGGAAACAGATTTCAAGAGGTACGTTGGAATCGCCTTTAAAGCACAGGAAGAGGGGCACAACTTCGACAATGATGCATTTGGCCAAAAAGGGCATATGCGTTTTCTCCTGAATATATTCAGGAGAAAATGCATACGCCCTTTTTGGCCAAGCAAGCAAGCGGGCAATGCAAATCTGCACTACAAAGAAGTATCACTTCCCACCGGTCAAAAGGGACATCCACAAAATGTGTAAAAACCAGAAAGGCAAGACAGGCCCTGGAGAACAGGGAGCCTTGTTATGCTGATGGGCGGCATGTAAATTGACAACTGCCTCTCTGGAAGAGTACATTGTGTTCCCTAAAACAAGTAAAGAACAGAGCTACTGAGCCAAGGGCACTTCCAGTCTAGGGAATATACCTTGGGAAAACTGAAAATCAATAAGACAGAGCCACCCCAAAATTTAGGGCTGCACTCCTTACAAGGACCTCAAATTGGGTACACCTTAAGTATCCCAGGAAATATAAAAATGGTTCAAAAAATTGTGGTACTTACGTACGATGGAATATCCCTCAGCCATGAAATCAATGTCATAAGACCAGTAGCAGCAAAATGTGTGGATTCAGGTACGATGATTCTAAGTGAAATAAGTCACACAGAAAAATAAACTTATCATAAGATATCACTTATGAAGATCCTGTAAACATGGCTACACTTGATCTGAGTTAGGAAAGAGAACAGTGTCTCACATTTAGAAAACACTCTTATGCCTGCTTAAGGGGGAAGGAGAGGTGGGATGATGCATAAAACCAGAGTTTGATATAAGCACAGGTACCGTTCCAAAAACCAACTATGGAATAGACAAGACCTACACCTTCCTCAGTGAAAGGGACTCAAAACCCCATATTACCCGCAGAGGAATATATCTGACTAGTAAGAATCTTAAAACCTATGTATTGATATGTCTCCGTAAGGGAATCAAGTGTGTCTAGACTGGCATAAACATGGCAGCGAGAATCAGCTCAAACCCACTCTAAAAAGGAATTTCAAAAACAAAACAAAAAAACTGGGAAATTCTTTACAATTCCTTCAGGGTCTCTGATGAAACCTGGAATGACCCTATCTACAACGACAGCGGGATGTGGCATAAGGAGGGACACTTGGGACTGAGACGATTTGTGAGATTGGGTGAGCAAATGCAGACACTTTAAAGCACAAATGCCTGGCACCCATTCAATGGGTCCCAACTCTCCAGGTTGAAGGGAATATTACTACAGCTATAACATGTATGGGAAACCTAGAGGACGGACACACTGTGAATACAAAAGGTTTCTAAAACTCAACGAATAGTCCCTCTCCTGGTCCTCTGGTTTGAATTTCCATCTGCTTTACTATCAACCTCCCAACTTGGAGAGAAAGCCCCTTTAACCTCCTGGTTTGCACAGGTTGCCAATTTTGCAGAGGATGAAAGGGAATAAGGGAATAGGGAGAACCAATGAGAGAGTAGCTGTTAGGCATTTGGACGGGCACATATCACTCTAACTTCCCGGCAGGAAGAAGAATTAACCAAAGTCTCAGCCTCCCACCGGGAACCAGTATAGGTCCTGAACCAAAATTTTGGACTTGCGGTCAGCTCACCAAAAACGAGTTGAAAAATGGAGCTCAGGGGCCCAGCAATTCACAAACTGGCCGAGTAATAAAGGACAACTATCGTCCAAAAATCTGTTGAGGGAAGGCAACGAGGCGGACTTGAAAGCGAGGCAGAATAGCAGGAAACAGATATCAAGAGGTACGTTGGAATCACCTTTAAAGCACAGGAAGAGGGGCACAACTTCGACAATGATGCACTTGGCCAAAAAGGGCGTATGTGTTTTCTCCTGAATATAATCAGCAGAAAACGCATACGCCCTTTTTGCCCAAGCAAGCAAGCGGGCAATGCAAATCTGCACTACAAAGAAGTATCACTTCCCACCGGTTAAAAGGGACATACACAAAATGTGTAAAAACCAGAAAAGCAAGACAGGCCCTGGAGAACAGGGATCCTTGTTATGCTGATGGGCGGGATGTAAATTGCCAACTGCCTCTCTGGAGGAGTGCATTGTGTTCCCTAAAACAAGTAAAGAACAGAGCTACAGAGCCAAGGGCATTTCCAGTCTAGGGAATATACCTTGGGAAAACTGAAAATCAATAAGACAGAGCCACCCCAAAATTTAGGGCTGAACTGCTTACAAGGACCTCAACTTGGGTACACCTTAAATATCCCAGGAAATATAAAAATGGTTCAAAAAATTGTGGTACTTACGTATGATGGAATATCCCTCAGCCATGAAATCAATGTCATAAGACCAGTAGCAGCAAAATGGGTGGATTCAGGTACGATGATTCTAAGTGAAATAAGTCACACAGAAAAAGAAACTTATCATAAGATATCACTTATGAAGATCCTGTAAACATGGCTACACTTGAACTGAGTTAGGAAAGAGAACAGTGTCTCACATTTAGAAAAAACTCTTATGCCTGCTTAAGGGTTAAGGGGAGGTGGGGTGATGCATAAAACCAGAGTTTGATATAAGCACACGTACCGTTCCAAAAACAAACTATGGTATAGACAAGACCTACACCTTACACAGTGAAAGGGACTCAAAACACCATATTTCCTGCAGAGGAATATATCTGACTAGGAAGAATCTTAAAACCTATGTATTGATATGTCTCCGTAAGGGAATCAAGTGTGTCTAGACTGGCATAAACATGGCAGCGAGAATCAGCTCAAACCCACTATAAAAAGGAATTTCAAAAACAAAACAAAAAAACTGGGAAATTCTTTACAATTCCTTCAGGGTCTCTGATGAAACCTGGAATGACCCTATGTACAACGACAGCTGGATGTGTCATAAGGAGGGACACTTGGGACTGAGACAATTGGTGAGATTGGGTGAGCAAATGCAGCCCCTTTAAAGCACAAATGCTTGTCACCCATTCCATGAGTCCCAACTCTCCAGGTTGAAGGGAATATTACTACAGCTATAACATGTGCGGGAAACCTAGAGAACGGACACACTGTGAATACGAAAGGTTTCTAAAACTCAACGAATAGTCCCTATCCTGGTGTTCCGGTTTGACTTTCCATCTGCTTTTCTATCAACTTCCCAACTTGGAGAGACAGCCCCTTTAACCTCCTGGTTCGCACAGGTTTCCAATTTGGCAGAGGATGAAAGGGAAGAGGGAGAACCAATGAGAGAGTAGCTGTTAGGCATTTGGACGGGCACATATCACTGTAATTTCCCGGCAGGAAGAAGAATTAACCAAAGTCTCAGCCACCCACCGGGAACCAGTATAGGTCCTGAACCAAAATTTTGGACTTGCCGTCAGCTCACCAAAAACGAGTTGAAAAATGGAGCTCAGGGGCACAGCAATTCACAAACTGGCCGAGTAATAAAGGACAACTATCGTCCAAAAATCTGTTGAGGGAAGGCAACGAGGCGGACTTGAAAGCGAGGCAGAATAGCAGGAAACAGATTTCAAGAGGTACGTTGGAATCGCCTTTAAAGCACAGGAAGAGGGGCACAACTTCCACAATGATGCACTTGGCCAAAAAGGGCGTATGCGTTTTCTCCTGAATATATTCAGGAGAAAACGCATACGCCCTTTTTGGCCAAGCAAGCAAGCGGGCAATGCAAATCTGCACTACAAAGAAGTATCACTTCCCACCCGTCAAAAGGGACATCCACAATATGTGTAAAAACCAGAAAGGAAAGACAGGCCCTGGAGAACAGGGAGCCTTGTTATGCTGATGGGCGGGATGTAAATTGCCAACTGCCTCTCTGGAGGAGTGCATTGTGTTCCCTAAAACAAGTAAACAACAGAGCTACAGAGCCAAGGGCACTTCCAGTCTAGGGAATATACCTGGGAAAAACTGAATATCAATAAGACAGAGCCACCCCAAAATTTAGGGCTGCACTGCTTACAAGGACCTCAACTTGGGTACACCTTAAATATCCCAGGAAATATAAAAATGGTTCAAAAAATTGTGGTACATACGTACCATGGAATATCCCTCAGCCGTGAAATCAATGTCATAACACCAGTAGCAGCAAAATGGGTGGATTCAGGTTCGGTGATTCTAAGTGAAATAAGTCACACAGAAAAAGAAACTTATCATAAGATATCACTTATGAAGATCCTGTAAACATGGCTACACTTGAACTGAGTTAGGAAAGAGAACAGTGTCTCACATTTAGAAAACACTCTTATGCCTGCTTAAGGGGAAGGAGAGGTGGGGTGATTCATAAAACCAGAGTTTGATATAAGCACACGTACCGTTCCAAAAACCAACTATGGAATAGACAAGACCTACACCTTCCTCAGTGAAAGGGACTCAAAACACCATATTTCCTGCAGAGGAATATATCTGACTAGTAAGAATCTTAAAACCTATGTATTGATATGTCTCCGTAAGGGAATCAAGTGTGTCTAGACTGGCATAAACATCGCAGCGAGAATCAGCTCAAACCCACTATAAAAAGGAATTTCAAAAACAAAACAAAAAAACTGGGAAATTTTTTACAATTCCTTCAGGGTCTCTGATGAAACCTGGAATGACCCTATCTACAACGACAGCTGGATGTGGCATAAGGAGGGACACTTGGGACTGAGACGATTGGTGAGATTGGGTGAGCAAATGCAGACCCTTTAAAGCACAAATGCTTGGCACCCATTCCATGAGTCCCAACTCTCCAGGTTGAAGGGAATATTACTACAGCTATAACATGTACGGGAAACCTAGAGAATGGACACACTGTGAATACGAAAGGTTTCTAAAACTCAACGAATAGTCCCTATCCTGGTGCTCCGATTTGACTTTCCATCTGCTTTACTATCAACTTCCCAACTCGGAGACACAGCCCCTTTAACCTCCTGGTTCGCACAGGTTTCCAATTTGGCAGAAGATGAAAGGGAAGAGGGAGAACCAATGAGAGAGTAGCTGTTAGGCATTTGGACGGGCACATATCACTGTAATTTCCCGGCAGGAAGAAGAATTAACCAAAGTCTCAGCCACCCACCGGGAACCAGTATAAGTCCTGATCCAAAATTTTGGACTTGGGGTCAGCTCACCAAAAACGAGTTGAAAAATGGAGCTCAGGGGCACAGCAATTCACAAACTGGCCGAGTAATAAAGGACAACTATCGTGCAAAAATATGTTGAGGGAAGGCAACGAGGCGGACTTGAAAGTGAGGCAGAATAGCAGGAAACAGATTTCAAGAGGTACGTTGGAATCGCCTTTCAAGCACAGGAAGTGGGGCACAACTTCGACAATGATGCACTTGACCAAAAAGGGCATATGCGTTTTCTCCTGAATATATTCAGGAGAAAACGCATACTCCCTTTTTGGCCAAGCAAGCATGCGGGCAATGCAAATCTACACTACAAAGAAGTATCACTTCCCACCGGTCAAAAAGGACATCCACAATATGTGTAAAAACCAGAAAGGCAAGACAGGCCCTGGAGAACAGGGAGCCTTGTTATGCTGATGGGCGGCATGTAAATTGCCAACTGCCTCTCTGGAGGAGTGCATTGTTTTCCCTAAAACAAGTAAACAACAGAGCTACAGAGCCAAGGGCACTTCCAGTCTAGGGAATATACCTTGGGAAAACTGAAAATCAATAAGACAGAGCCACCCCAATATTTAGGGCTGCACTGCTTACAAGGACCTCAACTTGGATACACCTTAAGTATCCCAGGAAATATAAAAATGGTTCAAAAAATTGTGGTACTTACGTACGATGGAATATCCCTCAGCCATGAAATCAATGTCATAAGACCAGTAGCAGCAAAATGGGTGGATTCAGGTACGATGATTCTAAGTGAAATAAGTCACACAGAAAAAGAAACTTATCATAAGATATCACTTATGAAGATCCTATAAACATGGCTACACTTGAACTGAGATAGGAAAGAGAACAGTGTCTCATATTTAGAAAACACTCTTATGCCTGCTTAAGGGGGAAGGAGAGGTGGGATGATGCATAAAACCAGAGTTTGATATAAGCACAGGTACCGTTCCAAAAACCAACTATGGAATAGACTAGACCTACACATTCCTCAGTGAAAGGGACTGAAAACACCTTATTTCCCGCAGAGGAATATATGTGACTAGTAAGAATCTTAAAACCTATGTATTGATATGTCTCCGTAAGGGAATCAAGTGTGTCTAGACCGGCATAAACATGGCAGCGGGAATCAGCTCAAACCCACTATAAAAAGGAATTTCAGAAACAAAACAAAAAAAAACTGGGAAATACTTTACAATTCCTTCAGGGTCTCTGATGAAACCTGGAATGACCCTATCTACAACGACAGCTGGATGTGGCATAAGGAGGGACACTTGGGACTGAGATGATTGGTGAGATTGGGTGAGCAAATGCAGACCCTTTAAAGCACAAATGCCTGGCACCCATTCCATGGGTCCCAACTCTCCAGGTTGAAGGGAATATTACTACAGCAATAACATGTACGGGAAACCTAGAAAACGGACACACTGTGAATACGAAAGGTTTCTAAAACTCAACGAATAGTCCCTCTCCTGGTGCTCCGGTTTGACTTTACATCTGCTTTACTATCAACTTCCCAACTTGGAGAGACAGCCCCTTTAACCTCCTGGTTCCCACAGGTTTCCAATTTGGCAGAGGATGAAAGGGAAGAGGGAGAACCAATGAGAGAGTAGCTGTTAGGCATTTGGATGGGCACATATCACTGTAATTTCCCAGCAGGAAGAAGAATTAACCAAAGTCTCAGCCACCCACCGGGAACCAGTATAGGTCCTGAAGCAAAATTTTGGACTTGCGGTCTACTCACCAAAAACGAGTTGAAAAATGGAGCTCAGGGGCACAGCAATTCACAAACTGGCTGAGTAATAAAGGACAACTATCGTCCAAAAATCTGTTGAGGGAAGGCAACGAGGCGAACTTGAAAGCGAGGCAGAATAGCAGGAAACAGATTTCTAGAGGTACGTTGGAATCGCCTTTAAAGCACAGGAAGAGGGGCACAACTTCGACAATGATGCACTTGGCCAAAAAGGGTGTATGCGTTTTCTCCTGAATATATTCAGGAGAAAACGCATACGCCCTTTTTGGCCAAGCAAGCAAGCGGGCAATGCAAATCTGCACTACAAAGAAGTATCACTTCCCACCAGTCAAAAGGGACATCCACAAAATGTGTAAAAACCAGAAAGGAAAGACAGGCCCTGGAGAACAGGGAGCCTTGTTATGCTGATGGGCGGCATGTAAATTGCCAACTGCCTCTCTGGAGGAGTGCATTGTGTTCCCTAAAACAAGTAAAGAACAGAGCTACAGAGCCAAGGGCACTTCCAGTGTAGGGAATATACGTTGGGAAAACTGAAAATCAATAAGACAGAGCCACCCCAAAATTTAGTGCTGCACTGCTTACAAGGACCTCAACTTGGGTACACCTTAAATATCCCAGGAAATATTAAAATGGTTCAAAAAATTGTGGTACTTACGTACGATGGAATATCCCTCAGCCATGAACTCAATGTCATAAGACCAGTAGCAGCAAAATGGGTGGATTCAGGTACGATGATTCTAAGTGAAATAAGTCACACAGAAAAAGAAACTTATCATAAGATATCACTTATGAAGATCCTGAAAACATGGCTACACTTGAACTGAGTCAGGAAAGAGAACAGTGTCTCACATTTAGAAAAAACTCTTATGCCTGCTTAAGGGGTAAGGGGAGGTGGGGTGATGCATAAAACCAGAGTTTGATATAAGCACACGTACCGTTCCAAAAACAAACTATGGTATAGACAAGACCTACACCTTCCTCAGTGAAAGGGACCCAAAACTCCATATTTCCCGCAGAGGAATATATCTGACTAGTAAGAATCTTAAAACCTATGTATTGATATGTCTCCGTAAGGGAATCAAGTGTGTCTAGACTGGCATAAACATGGCAGCGAGAATCAGCTCAAACCCACTATAAAAAGGAATTTCAAAAACAAAACAAAAAAACTGGGAAATTCTTTACAATTCCTTCAGGGTCTCTGATGAAACCTAGAATGACCCTATATACAACGACAGCTGGATGTGGCATAAGGAGGGACACTTGGGACTGAGACGATTGGTGAGATTGGGTGAGCAAATGCAGCCCCTTTAAAGCAAAAATGCTTGGCACCCATTCCATGAGTCCCAACTCTCCAGGTTGAAGGGAATATTACTACAGCTATAACATGTACGGGAAACCTAGAGAACGGACACACTGTGAATACGAAAGGTTTCTAAAACTCAACGAATAGTCCCTATCCTGGTGTTCCGGTTTGACTTTCCATCTGCTTTACTATCAACTTCCCAACTTGGAGAGACAGCCCCTTTAACCTCCTGGTTCGCACAGGTTTCCAATTTGGCAGAGGATGAAAGGGAAGAGGGAGAACCAATGAGAGAGTAGCTGTTAGGCATTTGGACGGGCACATATCACTGTAATTTCCCGGCAGGAAGAAGAATTAACCAAAGTCTCAGCCACCCACCGGGAACCAGTATAGGTCCTGAACCAAAATTTTGGACTTGCGGTCAGCTCACCAAAAACGAGTTGAAAAATGGAGCTCAGGGGCACAGCAATTCACAAACTGGCCGAGTAATAAAGGACAACTATCGTCCAAAAATCTGTTGAGGAAAGGCAACGAGGCGGACTTGAAAGCGAGGCAGAATAGCAGGAAACAGATTTCAATAGGTACGTTGGAATCGCCTTTAAGGCACAGGAAGAGGGGCACAACTTCGTCAATGATGCACTTGGCCAAAAAGGGCGTATGCGTTTTCTCCTGAATATATTCAGGAGAAAACGCATACGCCCTTTTTGGCCAAGCAAGCAAGCGGGCAATGCCAATCTGCACTACAAAGATGTATCACTTCCCACTGGTCAAAAGGGACATCCACAAAATGTGTAAAAACCAGAAAGGCAAGACAGGCCCTGGAGAACAGGGAGCCTTGCTATGCTGATGGGCGGGATGTAAATTGCCAACTGCCTCTCTGGAGGAGTGCATTGTGTTCCCTAAAACAAGTAAAGAACAGAGCTACAGAGCCAAGGGCACTTCCAGTCTAGGGAATATACCTTGGGAAAACTGAAAATCAATAAGACAGAGCCACCCCAAAATTTAGGGCTGCACTGCTTACAAGGAACTCAACTTGGATACACATTAAGCATCCAAGGAAATATAAAAATGGTTCAAAAAATTGTGGTACTTACGCACGATGGAATATCCCTCAGCCATGAAATCAATATCATAAGACCAGTAGAAGCAAAATGGGTGGATTCAGGTACGATGATTCTAAGTGAAATAAGTCACACAGAAAAAGAAACTTATCATAAGATATCACTTATGAAGATCCTATAAACATGGCTACACTTGAACTGAGTTAGGAAAGAGAACAGTGTCTCACATTTAGAAAACACTCTTATGCCTGCTTAAGGGGGAAGGAGAGGTGGGGTGATGCATAAAACCAGAGTTTGATATAAGCACAGGTACCGTTCCAAAAACCAACTATGGAATAGACAAGACCTACACCTTCTTGAGTCAAAGGGACTCAAAACCCCATATTTCCCGCAGAGGAATATATCTGATTAGTAAGAATATTAAAACCTATGTATTGATATGTCTCTGAAAGGGAAAAAAGTGTGTCTAGACTGGCATAAACATTGCAGCGAGAATCAGCTCAAACCCACTATAAAAAGGAATTTCAAAAACAAAACAAAAAAACTGGGAAATTCTTTACAATTCCTTCAGGGTCTCTGATGAATCCTGGAATGACCCTATCTACAACGACAGCTGGATGTGGCATAAGGAGGGACACTTGGGACTGAGAGGATTGGTGAGATTGGGTGAGCAAATGAAGACCCTTTAAAGCACAAATGCCTGGCACCCATTCCATGGGTCCCAACTCTCCAGTTTGAAGGGAATATTACTACAGCTATAACATGTACGGGAAACCTAGAGAACGGACACACTGTGAATACGAAAGGATTCTAAAACTCAACGAATAGTCCCTCTCCTGGTGCTCGGGTTTGACTTTACATCTGCTTTACTATCAAGCTCCCAACTTGGAGAGACAGCCCCTTTAACCTCCTGGTTCGCACAGGTTGCCAATTTGGCAGAGGATGAAAGGGAAGAGGGAGAACCAATGAGAGAGTAGCTCTTAGGAATTTGGACGGGCACATATCACTGTAATTTCCCAGCAGGAAGAAGAATTAACCAAAGTCTCAGCCACCCACCGGGAACCAGCATAGGTCCTGAACCAAAATTTTGGACTTGCGGTCAGCTCACCAAAAACGAGTTGAAAAATGGAGCTCAGGGGCACAGCAATTCACAAACTGGCCGAGTAATAAAGGACAACTATCGTCCAAAAATCTGTCGAGGGAAGGCAACGAGGCGGACTTGAAAGTGAGCAGAATAGCAGGAAACAGATTTCAAGAAGTACGTTGGAATCGCCTTTAAAGCACAGGAAGAGGGGCACAACTTCGAAAATGATGCAGTTGGCCAAAAAGGGCGTATGCGTTTTCTCCTGAATATCTTCAGGAGAAAACGCATACGCCCTTTTGGCCAAGCAAGCAAGCGGACAATGCAAATCTGCACTACAAAGAAGTATCACTTCCCACGGGTCAAAAGGGACATCCACAAAATGTGTAAAAACCAGAAAGGCAAGACAGGCCCTGGAGAACAGGGAGCCTTGTTATGCTGATGGGCGGGATGTAAATTGCCAACTGCCTCTCTGGAGGTGTGCATTGTGTTCCCTAAAATAAGTAAAGAACAGAGCTACAGAGCCAAGGGCCCTTCCAGTCTAGGGAATATACCTTGGGAAAACTGAAAATCAATAAGACAGAGCCACCCCAAAATTTAGGGCTCCACTGCTTACAAGGACCTCAACTTGGATACACCTTAAGTATCCCAGGAAATATAAAAATGGTTCAAAAAATTCTGGTACTTACGTACGATGGAATATCCCTCAGCCATGAAATCAATGTCATAAGACCAGTAGCAGCAAAATGGGTGGATTCAGGTACGATGATTCTAAGTGAAATAAGTCACACAGAAAAAGAAACTTATCATAAGATATCACTTATGAAGATCCTGTAAACATGGCTACACTTGAACTGAGTTAGGAAAGAGAACAGTATCTCATATTTAGAAAACATTCTTATGCCTGCTTAAGGTGGAAGGAGAGGTGGGGTGATGCATAAAACCAGAGTTTGATATAAGCACAGGTACCGTTCCAAAAACCAACAATGGAATACACAAGACCTACTCCTTTCTCAGTGAAAGGGACTCAAAACCCCATATTTCCCGCAGAGGAATATATCTGACTAGTAAGAATCTTAAAACCTATGTATTGATATGTCTCCATAAGGGAATCAAGTGTGTCTAGACTGGCATAAACATGGCAGCGAGAATCAGCTCAAACCACTATAAAAAGGAATTTCAAAAACAAAACAAAAAAAACTGGGAAATTCTTTACAATTCCTTCCGGGTCCCTGATGAAACCTGGAATGACCCTATCTATAACGACAGCTGGATGTGGCATAAGGAGGGACACTTGAGACTGAGTCGATTGGTGAGATTGGGTGAGCAAATGCAGACCATTTAAAGCAATAATGCATGGCACCAATTCCATGGGTCCCAACTCTCCAGGTTGAAGGGAATATTACTACAGCTATAACATGTACGGGAAACCTAGAGAACGGACACACTGTGAATACGAAAGGTTTCTAAAACTCAACGAATAGTCCCTCTCCTGGTGCTCCGGTTTGACTTTCCATCTGCTTTACTATCAACCTCCCAACTTGGAGAGACAGCCCCTTTAACCTCCTGGTTCACACAGGTTGCCAATTTGGCAGAGGATGAAAACGAAGAGGGAGAACCAATGAGAGAGTAGCTGTTAGGCATTTGGACGGGCACATCTCACTCTAACTTACCCGCAGGAAGAAGAATTAACCAAAGTCTCAGCCACCCACCGGGAACCAGTATAGGTCCTGAACCAAAATTTTGGACTTGCGGTCAGCTCACCAAAAACGAGTTGAAAAATGGAGCTCAGGGGCACAGCAATTCACAAACTGGCCGAGTAATAAAGGACAACTATCGTCCAAAAATCTGTTGAGGGAAGGCAACGAGGCGGACTTGAAAGCGAAGCAGAATAGCAGGAAACAGATTTCAAGAAGTACGTTGGAATCGCCTTTAAAGCACAGGAAGAGGGGCACAACTTCGAAAATGATGCACTTGGCCAAAAAGGGCGTATGCATTTTCCCCTGAATATCTTCAGGAGAAAAAGCATATGCCCTTTTTGGCCAAGCAAGCAAGCGGGCAATGCAAATCTGCACTACAAAGAAGTATCACTTCCCACCGGTCAAAAGGGACATCCAAAAAATGTGTAAAAACCAGAAAGGCAAGACAGGCCCTGGAGAACAGGGAGCCTTGTTATGCTGATGGGCGGGATGTAAATTGCCAACTGCCTCTCTGGAGGAGTGCATTGTGTTCCCTAAAACAAGTAAAGAACAGAGCTACAGAGCCAAGGGCCCTTCCAGTCTAGGGAATATACCTCGGGAAAAATGAAAATCAATAAGACAGAGCCACCCCAAAATTTAGGGCTGCACTGCTTACAGGGACCTCAACTTGGATACACCTTAAGTATCCCAGGAAATTTAAAAATGGTTCAAAAAATTCTGGTACTTACGTACGATGGAATATCCCTCAGCCATGAAATCAATGTCATAAGACCAGTAGCAGCAAAATGGGTGTATTCAGGTACGATGATTCTAAGCGAAATAAGTCACACAGAAAAAGAAACTTATCATAAGGTATGACTTAAGAAGATCCTATAAACATGGCTACACTTGAACTGAGTTAGGAAAGAGAACAGTGTCTCATATTTAGAAAACACTCTTATGCCTGCTTAAGAGGGAAGGAGAGGTGGGGTGATGCATAAAACTAGAGTTTGATATAAGCACAGGTACCGTTCCAAAAACCAACTATGGAATAGACAAGACCTACACCTTCCTCAGTGAAAGGGATTCAAAACCCCATATTTCCCGGAGAGGAATATATCTGACTAGTAAGAATCTTAAAACCTATGTATTGATATGTCTCCGTAAGGGAATCAAGTGTGTCTAGACTGACATAAACATAGCAGCGAGAATCAGCTCAAACCCACTCTAAAAAGGAATTTCAAAAACAAAACAAAAAAACTGGGAAATTCTTTACAATTCCTTCAGTGTCTCTGATGAAACCTGGAATGACCCTATCTACAACGACAGCTGGATGTGGCATAAGGAGGGACACTTGGGACTGAGACGATTGGTGAGTTTGGGTGAGCAAATGAAGACCCTTTAAAGCACAAATGCAAGGCACCCATTCCATGGGTCCCAACTCTCCAGGTTGAAGGGAATATTACTACAGTTATAACATGTACGGGAAACCTAGAGAACGGACATGCTGTGAATACGAAAGGTTTCTAAAACTCAATGAATAGTCCCTCTCCTGGTGCTCCGGTTTGACTTTCCATCTGCTTAACTATCAACCTCCCAACTTGGAGAGACAGCCCCTTTAACCTCCTGGTTCGCACAGGTTGCCAATTTGGCAGAGGATGAAAGGGAAGAGGGAGAACCAATGAGAGAGTAGCTGTTAGGCATTTGGACGGGCACATAACACTGTAATTTCCCGGAAGGAAGAAGAATTAAATAAATTCTCAGCCACCCACTGGGAACCAGTATAGGTCCTGCACCAAAATTTTGGACTTGCGGTCAGCTCTCCAAAAACGAGTTGAAAAATGGAGCTCAGGGGCACAGCAATTCACAAACTGGCAGAGTAATAAAGGACAAGTATCGTCCAAAAATCTGTTGAGGGAAGGCAACGAGGCGGACTTGAAAGCGAGGCAGAGTACCAGGAAAGAGATTTCAAGAGGTACATTGGAATCGCCTTTAAAGCACAGGAAGAAGGGCACAACTTCGACAATGATGCACTTGGCCAAAAAGGGCGTATGCGTTTTCTCCTGAATATATTCAGGAGAAAACGCATAAGCCCTCTTTGGCCAAGCAAGCAAGCGGGCAATGGAAATCTGCACTACAAAGAAGTATCACTTCCCACCGGTCAAAAGGGACATCCACAAAATGTGTAAAAACCAGAAAGGCAAGACAGGCCCTGGAGAACAGGGAGCCTTGTTATGCTGATGGGTGGGATGTAAATTGCCAACTACCTCTCTGGAGGAGTGCTTTGTGTTCCCTAAAACAAGTAAAGAACAGAGCTACAGAGCCAAGGGCACTTCCAGTCTAGGGAATATACCTTGGGAAAACTGAAAATCTATAAGACAGAGCCACTCCAAAATTTAGGGCTGCACTGCTTACAAGGACCTCAACTTGGGTACACCTTAAATATCCCAGGAAATATAAAAATGGTTCAAAAAATTGTGGTACTTACGTACGATGGAATATCCCTCAGCCATGAAATCAATGTCATAAGACCAGTAGCAGCAAAATGGGTGGATTCAGGTACGATGATTCTAAGTGAAATAAGTCACACAGAAAAAGAAACTTATCATAAGATATCACTTATGAAGATCCTGTAAACATGGCTACACTTGAACTGAGTTAGGAAAGAGAACAGTGTCTCACATTTAGAAAACACTCTTATGCCTGCTTAAGGGGGAAGGAGAGGTGGGGTGATGCATAAAACCAGAGTTTGATATAAGCACAGGTACCGTTCCAAAAACCAACTATGGAATAGACAAGACCTACACCTTCCTCAGTGAAAGGGACTCAAAACCCCATATTTCCCGCAGAGGAATATATCTGACTAGTAAGAATCTTAAAACCTATGTATTGATATGTCTCCATAAGGGAATCAAGTGTGTCTAGACTGGCATAAACATGGCAGCGAGAATCAGCTCAAACCCACTATAAAAAGGAAATTCAAAAACAAAACAAAAAAACTGGGAAATTCTTTACAATTCCTTCAGCGTCTCTGATGAAACCTGGAATGACCCTATCTACAATGACAAATGGATGTTGCATAAGGCTGGACACTTGGGACTGAGACGATTGGTGAGATTGGGTGAGCAAATGCAGACACTTTAAAGCACAAATGCCGGGCACCCATTCCATGGGTCCCAACTCTCCAGGTTGAAGGGAATATTACTACAGCTATAACATGTACGGGAAACCTAGAGAACGGACACACTGTGAATACAAAAGGTTTCTATGACTCAACGAATAGTCCCTCTCCTGGTGCTCCGGTGTGACTTTCCATCTGCTTTACTATCAACCTCCCAACTTGGAGAGATAGCCCCTTTAACCTCCTGGTTTGCACAGGTTGCCAATTTGGCAGAGGATGAAAGGGAAGAGGGAGAACCAATGAGAGAGTAGCTGTTAGGCGTTTGGACGGGCACATATCACTCTAAATTCCCGGCAGGAAGAAGAATTAACCAACGTCTCAGCCACCCACCGGGAACCAGTATAGGTCCTGAACCAAAATTTTGGACTTGCAGTCAGCTCACCAAAAAAGAGTTGAAAAATTGAGCTCAAGAGCACAGCATTTCACAAACTGGCCGAGTTATAAAGGACAACTATCGTCCAAAAATCTGTTGAGGGAAGGCAACGAGGCGGACTTGAAAGCGAGGCAGAATAGCAGGAAACAGATTTCAAGAGGTACGTTGGATTCGACTTTAAAGCACAGGAAGAGGGGCACAACTTCGACAATGATGCACTTGGCCAAAAAGGGCGTATGCATTTTCTCCTGAATATATTCAGGGGAAAATGCATACGCCCTTTTTGGCCAAGCAAGCAAGCGGGCAATGCAAATCTGCACTACAAAGAAGTATCACTTCCCACCGGTCAAAAGGGACATCCACAAAATGTGTAAAAACCAGAAAGGCAAGACAGGCCCTGGAGAACAGAGAGCCTTGTTATGCTGATGGGCGGGATGTAAATTGCCAACTGCCTCTCTGGAGGAGTGCATTGTGCTCCCTAAAACAAGTAAAGAACAGAGCTACAGAGCCAAGGGCACTTCCAGTCTAGGGAATATACCTTGGGAAAACTGAAAATCAATAAGACAGAGCCACGCCAATATTTAGGGCTGCACTGCTTACAAGGACCTCAACTTGGATACACATTAAGTATCCCAGGAAATATAAAAATGGTTCAAAAAATTGTGGTACCTACGTACGATGGAATATCCCTCAGCCATGAAATCAATGTCATAAGACCAGTAGCAGCAAAATGGGTGTATTCAGGTACGATGATTCTAAGTGAAATAAGTCTCATAGAAAAAGAAACTTATCATAAGATATCACTTATGAAGATCCTGTAAACATGGCTACACTTGAACTGAGTTAGGAAAGAGAAGAGAGTCTCACATTTAGAAAACACTCTTATGCCTGCTTAAGGGGGAAGGAGAGGTGGGGTGATGCATAAAACCTGAGTTTGATATAAGCACACGTACCGTTCCAAAAACCAACTATGGAATAGACAAGACATACACCTTTCTCAGTGAAAGGGACTCAAAACACCATATTTCCCACAGAGGAATATAACTGACTAATAAGAAACTTAAAACCTATGTATTGATATGTCTCCGTAAGGGAATCAAGTGTGTCTAGACTGGCATAAACATGGCAGCGAGAATCAGCTCAAACCCACTATAAAAAGGAATTTCAAAAACAAAACAAAAAACATGGGAAATTCTTTACAATTCCTTCAGGGTCTCTGAGGAAACCTGGAATGACCGTATCTACAGCGACAGCTGGATGTGGCATAATGAGGGACACTTGGGAATGAGACGATTGGTGAGATTGGGTGAGCAAATGCAGACCCTTTAAAGCACAAATGCCTGGCACCCATTCCATGGGTCCAAACTCTCCAGGTTGAAGGGAATATTACTACAGCTATAACATGTACGGGAAACCTAGAGAACGGACACACTGCGAATACGAAAGGTTTCTAAAACTCAACGAATAGTCCCTCTCCTGGTGCTCCGGTTTGACTTTCCATCTGCTTTACTATCAACCTCCCAACTTGGAGAGACAGCCCCTTTAACCTCGTGGTTCGCACAGGTTGCCAATTTGGCAGAGGATGAAAGGGAAGAGGGAGAACCAATGAGAGAGTAGCTATTAGGCATTTGGACGGGCACATATCACTGTAATTTCCCGGCAGGAAGAAGAATTAAATAAAGTCTCAGCCACCCACTGGGAACCAGTATAGGTCCTGAACCAAAATTTTGGACTTGCGGTCAGATCTCCAAAAACGAGTTGAAAAATGGAGCTCAGGGGCACAGCAATTCACAAACTGGCCGAGTAAAAAAGGACAAGTATCGTCCAAAATCTGTTGAGGGAAGGCAACGAGGCGGACTTGAAAGCGAGGCAGAATAGCAGGAAACAGATTCCAAGAGGTACATTGGAATCGCCTTTAAAGCACAGGAAGAAGGGCACAACGTCGACAATGATGCACTTGGCCAAATAGGGCGTATGCGTTTTCTCCTGAATATATTCAGGAGAAAACGCATACGCCCTCTTTGGTCAAGCAAGAAAGCGGGCAATGTAAATCTGCACTACAAAGAAGTATCACTTCCCACCGGTCAAAAGGGACATCCACAAAATGTGTAAAAACCAGAAAGGCAAGACAGACCCTGGAGAACAGGGAGCCTTGTTATGCTGATGGGCGGGATGTAAATTGCCAACTGCCTCTCTGGAGGAGTGCATTGTGTTCCCTAAAAGAAGTAAAGAACAGAGCTACAGAGCCAAGGGCACTTCCAGTCTAGGGAATATACCTTGGGAAAACTGAAAATCAATAAGACAGAGCCACCCCAAATGTAGGGCAGCACTGCTTACAAGGACCTCAATTTGGGTACACCTTAAATATCCCAGGAAATATAAAAATGGTTCAAAAAATTGTGGTACTTACGTACGATGGAATATCCCTCAGCCATGAAATCAATGCCATAAGACCTGTGGCAGCAAAATGGGTGGATTCAAGTACGATAATTCTAAGTGAAATAAGTCACAGAGAAAAAGAAACTTATCATAAGATATCACTTATGAAGATCCTGTAAACATGGCTACACTTGAACTGAGTTAGGAAAGAGAAGAGTGTCTCACGTTTAGAAAACACTCTTATGCCTGCTTAAGGGGGAAGGAGAGGTGGGGTGATGCATAAAACCAGAGTTTGATATAAGCACAGGTACCGTTCCAAAAACCAACTATGGAATAGACAAGACCTACACCTTCCTCAGTGAAAGGGACTCAAAACCCCATATTTCCCGCAGAGGAATATATCTGACTAGTAAGAATCTTAAAACCTATGTATTGATATGTCTCCGTAAGGGAATCAAGTGTGTCTAGACTGGCATAAACATGGCAGCGAGAATCAGCTCAAACCCACTATAAAAAGGAATTTCAAAAACAAAACAAAGAAACTGGGAAATTCTTTACAATTCCTTCAGGGTCTCTGATGAAACCTGGAATGACCCTATCTACAATGACAGCTGGATGTGGCATAAGGCTGGACACTTGGGACTGAGAGGATTCGTGAGATTGGGTGAGCAAATGCAGACCCTTTAAAGCACAAATGCCTGGCACCCATTCCATGTGTCCCAACTCTCCAGTTTGAAGGGAATATTACTACAGCTATAACATGTACGGGAAACCTAGAGAACGGACACACTGTGAATACGAAAGGTTTCTAAAACTCAACGAATAGTCCCTATCCTGGTGCTCCGGTTTGACTTTCCATCTGCTTTACTATCAACCTCCCAACTTGGAGAGATAGCCCATTTAACCTCCTGGTTTTCACAGGTTGCCAATTTGGCTGAGGATGAAAGGGAATTGGGAGAACCAATGAGATAGTAGCTGTTAGGCATTTGGACGGCCACATATCACTCTAACTTCCCGGCAGGAAGAAGAATTAACCAACGTCTCAGCCACCAACCGGGAACCAGTATAGGTCCTGAACCAAAATTTTGGACTTGCGGTCAGCTCACCAAAAACGAGGTGAAAAATAGAGCTCAGGGGCACAGCAATTCACAAACTGGCCGAGTAATAAAGGACAACTATCGTCCAAAAATCTGTTGAGGGAAGGCAACGAGGCGGACTTGAAAGCGAGGCAGAATAGCAGGAAACAGATTTCAAGAGGTACGTTGGATTCGACTTTAAAGAACAGGAAGAGGCGCACAACTTTGACAATGATGCACTTGGCCAAAAAGGGCGTATGCGTTTCCTCCTGAATATATTCAGGAGAAAACGCATACGCCCTTTTTGGCCAAGCAAGCAAGCGGGCATTGCAAATCTGCACTACAAAGAAGTATCACTTCCCACCGGTCAAAACGAACATCCACAAAATGTGTAAAAACCAGAAAGGCAAGACAGGCCCTGGAGAACAGGGAGCCTTGTTATGCTGATGAGCGGGATGTAAATTGCCAACTGCCTCTCTGGAGGAGTATATTGTGTTCCCTAAAACAAGTAAAGAACAGAGCTACAAAGCCAAGGGCACTTCCAGTCTAGGGAATATACCTTGGGAAAACTGAAAATCAATAAGACAGAGCCACCCCAAAATTTAGGGCTGCACTGCTTACAAGGAACTCAACTTGGGTACACCTTAAATATCCCAGGAAATATAAAAATGGTTCAAAAAATTGTGGTACTTACGTACGATGGAATATCCCTCAGCCATGAAATCAAGGTCATAAGACCAGTAGCAGCAAAATGGGTGGATTCAGGTACGATGATTCTAAGTGAAATAAGTCACACAGAAAAAGAAACTTATCATAAGATATCACTTATGAAGATCCTGTAAACATGGCTACACTTGAACTGAGTTAGGAAAGAGAACAGTGTCTCACATTTAGAAAACACTCTTATGCCTGCTTAAGGGGGAAGGAGAGGTGGGGTGATGCATAAAACCAGAGTTTGATATAAGCACAGGTACCGTTCCAAAAACCAACTATGGAATAGACAAGACCAACACCTTCCACAGTGAAAGGGACTCAAAACCCCATATTTCCTGCAGAGAAATATATCTGACTAGTAAGAATCTTAAAACCTATGTATTGATATGTCTCCATAAGGGAATCAAGTGTGTCTAGACTGGCATAAACATGGCAGTGAGAATCAGCTCAAACCCACTATAAAAAGGTATTTCAAAAACAAAACAAAAAAACTGGGAAATTCTTTACAATTCCTTCAGGGTCTCTGATGAAATCTGGAATGACCCTATCTACAACGACAGCTGGATGTGGCATAAGGAGGGACACTTGGGACTGAGAAGATTGGTGAAATTTGGGGACCAAATGCAGACCCTTTGAAGCACAAGTGCCTGGCACCCATTCCATGGGTCCCAACTCTCTATGTTGAAGGGAATATAACTACAGCTATAACATGTACGGGAAACCTAGAGAACGGACACACTGTGAATACGAAAGGTTTCTAAAACTCAACGAATAGTCCCTCTCCTGGTGCTCCGGTTTGACATTCCATCTGCTTTACTATCAACCTCCCAACATGGAGAGACAGCCCCTTTAACCTCCTGGTTCACACAGGTTGCCAATTTGACAGAGGATGAAAGCGAAGAGGGAGAACCAATGAGAGAGCAGCTGTTAGGCATTTGGACGGGCACATATCACTGTAATTTCCCAGCAGGAAGAAGAATTAACACAAGTCTCAGCCACCCACCGGGAACCAGTATAGGTCCTGAACCAAAATTTTGCACTTGCGGTCAGCTCACCAAAAACGAGTTGAAAAATGGGGCTCAGGGGCACAGCAATTCACAAACTGGCCGAGTAATAAAGGACAACTATCGTCCAAAAATCTGTTGAGGGAAGGCAACGAGTTGGACTTGAAAGCGAGGCAGAATAGCAGGAAACAGATTTCAAGAGGTACGTTGGAATCACCTTTAAAGCACAGGAAGAGGGGCACAACTTCGACAATGATGCACTTGGCCAAAAAGGGCGTATGCGTTTTCTCCTGAATATATTCAGGAGAAAACGCATACGCCCTTTTTGGCCAAGCAAGCAAACGGGCAATGCAAATCTTCACTACAAAGAAGTATCACTTCCCACCGGTTAAAAGGGACATCCACAAAATGGGTAAAAACCAGAAAAGCAAGACAGGCCCTGGAGAACAGGGAGCCTTGTTATGCTGATGGGAGGGATGTAAATTGCCAACTGCCTCTCTGGAGGAGTGCATTGTGTTCCCTAAAACAAGTAAACAACAGAGCTACAGAGCCAAGGGCACTTCCAGTCTAGGGAATATACCTTGGGAAAACCAAAAATCAATAAGACAGAGCCACCCCAAAATTTAGGGCTGCACTGCTTACAAGGACCTCAACTTGGGTACACCTTAAATATCCCAGGAAATATAAAAATGGTTCAAAAAATTGTGGTACTTACGTACGATGGAATATCCCTCAGCCATGAAATCAATGTCATAAGACCAGTAGCAGCAAAATGGGTGGATTCAGGTACGATGATTCTAAGTGAAATAAGTCACACAGAAAAAGAAACTTATCATAAGATATCACTTATGAAGATCCTGTAAACATGGCTACACTTGAACTGAGTTAGGAAAGAGAACAGTGTCTCACATTTAGAAAACACTCTTATGCCTGCTTAAGGGGGAAGGAGAGGTGGGGTGATGCATAAAACC
This sequence comes from Hyperoodon ampullatus, assembly GCF_949752795.1. Taxonomy (NCBI): domain Eukaryota; kingdom Metazoa; phylum Chordata; class Mammalia; order Artiodactyla; family Ziphiidae; genus Hyperoodon; species Hyperoodon ampullatus. The sequence continues at coordinate 225,486 of NW_027640954.1, read as the reverse complement.
AGAGTTTGATATAAGCACAGGTACCGTTCCAAAAACCAACTATGGAATAGACAAGACCTACACCTTCCTCAGTGAAAGGGACTCAAAACCCCATATTTCCCGCAGAGGAATATATCTGACTAGTAAGAATCTTAAAACCTATGTATTGATATGTCTCCATAAGGGAATGAAGTGTGTCTAGACTGGCATAAACATGGCAGCGAGAATCAGCTCAAACCCACTCTAAAAAGGAATTTCAAAAACAAAACAAAAAAACTGGGAAATTCTTTACAATTCCTTCAGCATCTCTGATGAAACCTGGAATGACCCTATCTACAATGACAGCTGGATGTGGCATAAGGAGGTACACTTGGGACTGAGACGATTGGTGAGATTGGGTGAGCCAATGCAGACCCTTTAAAGCCCAAATGCCTGGCACCCATTCCATGGGTCCCAACTCTCCAGGTTGAAGGGAATATTACTACAGTTATAACATGTACGGGAAACCTAAAGAACGGACACACTGTGAATACGAAAGGTTTCTAAAACTCAACGAATAGTCCCTCTCCTGGTGCTCCGGTTTGACTTTCCATCTGCTTTACTATCAATCTCCCAACTTGGAGAGACAGCCCCTTTAACCTCCTGGTTCGCACAGGTTTCCAATTTGGCAGAGGATGAAAGGGAAGAGGGAGAACCAATGAGAGAGTAGCTGTTAGGCATTTGGACGGGCACATATCACTCTAACTTCCCGGCAGGAAGAAGAATTAACCAAAGTCTCAGCCCCCCACCGGGAACCAGCATAGGCCCTGAACCAAAATTTTGGACTTGCTGTCAGCTCACAAATAACGAGTTGAAAAATGGAGGTCAGGGGCACAGCAATTCACAAACTGGCCGAGTAATAAAGGACAAGTATCGTCCAAAAATCTGTTGAGGGAAGGCAACGAGGCGGACTTGAAAGCGAGGCAGAATAGCAGGAAACAGATTTCAAGAGGTACGTTGGAATCGCCTTTAAAGCACAGGAAGAGGGACACAACTTCGACAATGATGCACTTGGCCAAAAAGGGTGTATGCGTTTTCTCCTGAATATATTCAGGAGAAAACGCATACGCCCTTTTTGGCCAAGCAAGCAAGCGGGCAATGCAAATCTGCACTACAAAGATGTATCACTTCCCACCGGTCAAAAGGGACATCCACAAAATGTGTAAAAACCAGAAAGGCAAGACAGGCCCTGGAGAACAGGGAGCCTTGTTATGCTGATGCGCGGGATGTAAATTGCCAACTGCCTCTCTGGAGGAGTGCATTGTGTTCCCTAAAACAAGTAAACAACAGAGCTACAGAGCCAAGGGCACTTCCAGTCTAGGGAATACACCTTGGGAAAACGGAAAATCAATAAGACAGAGCCACCCCAAAATTTAGGGCCGCACTGCTTACAAGGACCTCAACTTGGACACACCTTAAGTATCCCAGGAAATATAAAAATGGTTCAAAAAATTGTGTTACTTACGTACGATGGAATATCCCTCAGCCATGAAATCAATGTCATAAGACCAGTAGCAGCAAAATGGGTGGATTCAGGTACGATGATTCTAAGTGAAATAAGTCACACAGAAAAAGAAACTTATCATAAGATATCACTTATGAAGGCCCTATAAACATGGCTACACTTGAACTGAGTTAGGAAAGAGAACAGTGTCTCAAGTTTAGAAAACACACTTATGCCTGCTTAAGGGGGAAGGAGAGGTGGGGTGATGCATAAAACCAGAGTTTGATATAAGCACAGGTACCGTTCCAAAAACCAACTATGGAATAGACAAGACCTACACCTTCCTCAGTGAAAGGGACTCAAAACCCCATATTTCCCGCAGAGGAATATATCTGACTAGTAAGAATCTTAAAACCTATGTATTGATATGTCTCCGTAAGGGAATCAAGTGTGTCTAGACTGGGATAAATATGGCAGCGAGAATCAGCTCAAACCCACTATAAAAAGGAATTTCAAAAATAAAACAAAAAAACTGGGAAATTCTTTACAATTCCTTCAGGGTCTCTGATGAAACCTGAAATGACCCTATCTACAATGACAGCTGGATGTGGCATAAGGCTGGACACTTGAGACTGAGAGGATATGTGAGATTGGGTGAGCAAATGCAGACCCTTTAAAGCACAAATGCCTGGCACCCATTCAATGGGTCCCAACTCTCCAGGTTGAAGGGAATATTACTACAGCTATAACATGTATGGGAAACCTAGAGAACGGACACACTGTGAATACGAAAGGTTTCTAAAACTCAACGAATAGTCCCTCTCCTGGTGCTCTGGTTTGACTTTCCATCTGCTTTACTATCAACCTCCCAACTTGAAGAGAAAGCCCCTTTAACCTCCTGGTTTGCACAGGTTGCCAATTTGACAGAGGATGAAAGCGAAGAGGGAGAACCAATGAGAGAGCAGCTGTTAGGCATTTGGACGGGCACATATCACTCTAACTTCCCGGCAGGAAGAAGAATTAACCAACGTCTCAGCCTCCCACCGGGAACCAGTATAGGTCCTGAACCAAAATTTTGGACTTGCGGTCAGCTCACCAAAAACGAGTTGAAAAATGGAGCTCAGGGGCCCAGCAATTCACAAACTGGCCGAGTAATAAAGGACAACTATCGTCCAAAAATCTGTTGACGGAAGGCAACGAGGCGGACTTGGAAGCGAGGAAGAATAGCAGGAAACAGATTTCCAGAGGTACCTTGGAATCGCCTTTAAAGCACAGGAAGAGTGGCACAACTTCGACAATGATGCACTTGCCCAAAAAGGGCGTATGCATTTTCTCCTGAATATATTCAGGAGAAAACGCATACGCCCTTTTTGGCCAATCAAGCAAGCGGGCAATGCAAATCTGCACTAAAAAGAAGTATCACTTCCCACCGGTCAAAAGGGACATCCACAAAATGTGTAAAAACCAGAAAGTCAAGACAGGCCCTGGAGAACAGGCAGCCTTGTTATGCTGATGGGCGGCATGTAAACTGCCAACTGCCTCTCTGGAGGAGTGCATTGTGTTTCCCAAAACAAGTAAACAACAGAGCTACAGAGCCGAGGGCACTTCCAGTCTAGGGAATATACCTTGGGAAAACTGAAAATCAATAAGACAGAGCCACCCCAAAATTTAGGGCTGCACTGCTTACAAGGACCTCAACTTGGGTACACCTTAAATATCCCAGGAAATATAAAAATCGTTCAAAAAATTGTGGTACTTACGTAGGATGGAATATCCCTCAGCCATGAAATCAATGTCATAAGACCAGTAGCAGCAAAATGGGTGGATTCAGGTACGATGATTCTAAGTGAAATAAGTCACACAGAAAAAGAAACTTATCATAAGATATCACTTATGAAGATCCTGTAAACATGGCTACACTTGAACTGAGTTAGGAAAGAGAACAGTGTCTCACATTTAGAAAACACTCTTATGCCTGCTTAAGGGGGAAGGAGAGGTGGGGTGATGCATAAAACCAGAGTTTGATATAAGCATAGGTACCGTTCCAAAAACCAACTATGGAATAGACAAGACCTACACCTTCCTCAGTGAAAGGGACTCAAAACCCCATATTTCCCGCAGAGGAATATATCTGACAAGTAAAAATCTTAAAACCTATGTATTGATATGTCTCCGTAAGGGAATCAAGTGTGTCTAGACTGGCATAAACATGGCAGCGAGAATCAGCTCAAACCCACTCTAAAAAGGAATTTCAAAAACAAAACAAAAAACTGGGAAATTCTTTACAATTCCTTCAGCATCTCTGATGAAACCTGGAATGACCCTATCTACAATGACAGCTGGATGTGGCATAAGGAGGTACACTTGGGACTGAGACGATTGGTGAGATTGGGTGAGCCAATGCAGACCCTTTAAAGCCCAAATGCCTGGCACCCATTCCAAGGGTCCCAACTCTCCAGGTTGAAGGGAATATTACTACAGTTATAACATGTACGGGAAACCTAAAGAACGGACACACTGTGAATACGAAAGGTTTCTAAAACTCAATGAATAGTCCCTCTCCTGGTGCTCCGGTTTGACTTTCCATCTGCTTTACTATCAATCTCCCAACATGGAGAGACAGCCCCTTTAACATCCAGGTTCGCACAGGTTTCCAATTTGGCAGAGGATGAAAGGGAAGAGGGAGAACAAATGAGAGAGTAGCTGTTAGGCATTTGGACGGGCACATATCACTCTAACTTCCCGGCAGGAAGAAGAATTAACCAAAGTCTCAGCCCCCCACCGGGAACCAGCATAGGTCCTGAACCAAAATTTTGGACTTGCTGTCAGCTCACAAATAACGAGTTGAAAAATGGAGGTCAGGGGCACAGCAATTCACAAACTGGCCGAGTAATAAAGGACAACTATCGTCCAAAAATCTGTTGAGGGAAGGCAACGAGGCGGACTTGAAAGCGAGGCAGAATAGCAGGAAACAGATTTCAAGAGGTACGTTGGAATCGCCTTTAAAGCACAGGAAGAGGGGCACAACTTCGACAATGATGCACTTGGCCAAAAAGGGCGTATGCGTTTTCTCCTGAATATATTCAGGAGAAAACGCATACGCCCTTTTTGGCCAAGCAAGCAAGCGGGCAATGCAAATCTGCACTACAAAGATGTATCACTTCCCACCGGTCAAAAGGGACATCCACAAAATGTGTAAAAACCAGAAAGGCAAGACAGGCCCTGGAGAACAGGGAGCCTTGTTATGCTGATGGGCAGGATGTAAATTGCCAACTGCCTCTCTGGAGGAGTGCATTGTGTTCCCTAAAACAAGTAAACAACAGAGCTACAGAGCCAAGGGAACTTCCAGTCTAGGGAATACACCTTGGGAAAACGGAAAATCAATAAGACAGAGCCACCCCAAAATTTAGGGCTGCACTGCTTACAAGGACCTCAATTTGGGTACACCTTAAGTACACCAGGAAATATAAAAATGGTTCAAAAAATTGTGTTACTTAAGTACGATGGAATATCCCTCAGCCATGACATCAATGTCATAAGACCAGTAGCAGCAAAATGGGTGGATTCAGGTACGATGATTCTAAGTGAAATAAGTGACACAGAAACAGAAACTTATCATAAGATATCACGTATGAAGATCCTGTAAACATGGCTACACTTGAACTGAGTTAGGAAAGAGAACAGTGTCTCACATTTAGAAAACACTCTTATGCCTGCTTAGGGGGAAGGAGAGGTGGGGTGATGCATAAAACCAGAGTTTGATATAAGCACAGGTACCGTTCCAAAAACCAACTATGGAATAGACAAGACCTACACCTTCCTCAGTGAAAGGGACTCAAAACCACATATTTCCCGCAGAGGAATATATCTGACTAGTAAGAATCTTAAAACCTATGTATTGATATGTCTCTGTAAGGTAATCAAGTGTGTCTAGACTGGCATAAACATGGCAGCGAGAATCAGCTCAAACCCACTATAAAAAGGAATTTCAAAAACAAAACAAAAAAACTGGGAAATTCTTTACAATTCCTTCAGGGTCTCTGATGAAACCTGGAATGACCCTATCTACAACGACAGCTGGATGTGGCATAAGGCTGGACACTTGGGACTGAGAGGATTGGTGAGAGTGGGTGAGCAAATGCAGACCCTTTAAAGCAATAATGCATGGCACCCATTCCATGGGTCCCAACTCTCCAGGTTGAAGGGAATATTACTACAGTTATAACACGTACGGGAAACCTAGAGAACGGACACACTGTGAATACGAAAGGTTTCTAAAACTCAACGAATAGTCCGTCTCCTGGTGCTCCGTTTTGACTTTCCATCAGCTTTACTATCAACCTCCCAACTTGGAGAGACAGCCCCTTTAACCTCCCAGTTCACACAGGTTGCCCATTTGGCAGAGGATGAAAGGGAAGAGAGAGAACCAATGAGAGAGTAGCTGTTAGGCATTTGGACGGGCACATATCTCTGTAATTTCCCGGCAGGAAGAAGAATTAACCAAAGTCTCAGCCTCCCACCGGGAACCAGCATAGGTCCTGAACCAAAATTTTGGACTTGCGGTCAGCTCACAAAAAACGAGTTGAAAAATGGAGCTCAGGGGCACAGCAATTCACAAACTGGCCAAGTAATAAAGGACAAGTATCGTCCAAAAATCTGTTGAGGGAAGGCAACGAGGCGGACTTGAAAGCGAGGCAGAATAGCAGGAAACAGATTTCAAGAGGTACGTTGGAATCGCCTTTAAAGCACAGGAAGAGGGGCACAACTTCGACAATGATGCACTTGGCCAAAAAGGGCGTATGCGTTTTCTCCTGAATATATTCAGGAGAAAACGCATACGCCCTTTTTGGCCAAGCAAGCAAGCCGGCAATGCAAATCTGCACTACAAAGATGTATCACTTCCCACCGGTCAAAAGGGACATCCACAAAATGTGTAAAAACCAGAAAGGCAAGACAGGCCCTGGAGAACAGGGAGCCTTGTTATGCTGATGGGCGGGATGTAAATTGCCAACTGCCTCTCTGGAGGAGTGCATTGTGTTCCCTAAAACAAATAAACAACAGAGCTACAGAGCCAAGGGCACTTCCAGTCTAGGGAATACACCTTAGGAAAACGGAAAATCAATAAGACAGAGCCACCCCAAAATTTAGGGCTGCACTGCTTACAAGGACCTCAATTTGGGTACACCTTAAGTACACCAGGAAATATAAAAATGGTTCAAAAAATTGTGTTACTTATGTACGATGGAATATCCCTCAGCCATGACATCAATGTCATAAGACCAATAGCAGCAAAATGGGTGGATTCAGGTACGATGATTCTAAGTGAAATAAGTGACACAGAAACAGAAACTTATCATAAGATATCACTTATGAAGATCCTGTAAACATGGCTACACTTGAACTGAGTTAGGAAAGAGAACAGTGTCTCACATTTAGAAAACACTCTTATGCCTGCTTAGGGGGAAGGAGAGGTGGGGTGATGCATAAAACCAGAGTTTGATATAAGCACAGGTACCGTTCCAAAAACCAACTATGGAATAGACAAGACCTACACCTTCCTCAGTGAAAGGGACTCAAAACCACATATTTCCCGCAGAGGAATATATCTGACTAGTAAGAATCTTAAAACCTATGTATTGATATGTCTCTGTAAGGGAATCAAGTGTGTCTAGACTGGCATAAACATGGCAGCCAGAATCAGCTCAAACCCACTATAAAAAGGAATTTCAAAAACAAAACAAAAAAACTGGGAAATTCTTTACAATTCCTTCAGGGTCTCTGATGAAACCTGGAATGACCCTATCTACAACGACAGCTGGATGTGGCATAAGGCTGGACACTTGGGACTGAGAGGATTGGTGAGAGTGGGTGAGCAAATGCAGACCCTTTAAAGCAATAATGCATGGCACCCATTCCATGGGTCCCAACTCTCCAGGTTGAAGGGAATATTACTACAGTTATAACACGTACGGGAAACCTAGAGAACGGACACACTGTGAATACGAAAGGTTTCTAAAACTCAACGAATAGTCCGTCTCCTGGTGCTCCGTTTTGACTTTCCATCTGCTTTACTATCAACCTCCCAACTTGGAGAGACAGCCCCTTTAACCTCCCAGTTCACACAGGTTGCCCATTTGGCAGAGGATGAAAGGGAAGAGAGAGAACCAATGAGAGAGTAGCTGTTAGGCATTTGGACGGGCACATATCTCTGTAATTTCCCGGCAGGAAGAAGAATTAACCAAAGTCTCAGCCACCCACCGGGAACCAGCATAGGTCCTGAACCAAAATTTTGGACTTGCGGTCAGCTCACAAAAAACGAGTTGAAAAATGGAGCTCAGGGGCAGAGCAATTCACAAACTGGCCAATTAATAAAGGACAAATATCGTCAAAAAATCTGTTGAGGGAAGGCAACGAGGCGGACTTGAAAGCGAGGCAGAATAGCAGGAAACAGATTTCAAGAGGTACGTTGGAATCGCCTTTAAAGCACAGGAAGAGGGGCACAACTTCGACAATGATGCACTTGGCCAAAAAGGGCGTATGCGTTTTCTCCTGAATATATTCAGGAGAAAACGCATACGCCCTTTTTGGCCAAGCAAGCAAGCGGGCAATGCAAATCTGCACTACAAAGATGTATCACTTCCCACCGGTCAAAAGGGACATCCACAAAATGTGTAAAAACCAGAAAGGCAAGACAGGCCCTGGAGAACAGGGAGCCTTGTTATGCTGATGGGCGGGATGTAAATTGCCAACTGCCTCTCTGGAGGAGTGCATTGTGTTCCCTAAAACAAGTAAACAACAGAGCTACAGAGCCAAGGGCACTTCCAGTCTAGGGAATACACCTTGGGAAAACGGAAAATCAATAAGACAGAGCCACCCCAAAATTTAGGGCTGCACTGCTTACAAGGACCTCAATTTGGGTACACCTTAAGTACACCAGGAAATATAAAAATGGTTCAAAAAATTGTGTTACTTAAGTACGATGGAATATCCCTCAGCCATGACATCAATGTCATAAGACCAGTATCAGCAAAATGGGTGGATTCAGGTACGATGATTCTAAGTGAAATAAGTCACACAGAAAAAGAAACTTATCATAAGATATCACTTATGAAGATCCTGTAAACATGGCTACACTTGAACTGAGTTAGGAAAGAGAACAGTGTCTCACATTTAGAAAACACTCTTATGCCTGCTTAAGGGGGAAGGAGAGGTGGGGTGATGCATAAAACCATAGTTTGATATAAGCAGAGGTACCGTTCCAAAAACCAACTATGGAATAGACAAGACCTACACCTTCCTCAGTGAAAGGGACTCAAAACCCCATATTTCCCGCAGAGGAATATATCTGACAAGTAAAAATCTTAAAACCTATGTATTGATATGTCTCCATAAGGGAATCAAGTGTGTCTAGACTGGCATAAACATGGCAGCGAGAATCAGCTCAAACCCACTCTAAAAAGGAATTTCAAAAACAAAACAAAAAAACTGGGAAATTCTTTACAATTCCTTCAGCATCTCTGATGAAACCTGGAATGACCCTATCTACAATGACAGCTGGATGTGGCATAAGGAGGGACACTTGGGACTGAGAATATTTGTGAGATTGGGTGAGCAAATGCAGACCCTTTAAAGCAATAATGCATGGCACCCATTCCATGGGTCCGAACTCTCCAGGTTGAAGGGAATATTACTACAGCTATAACATGTGCGGGAAACCTAGGGAACGGACACACTGTGAATACGAAAGGTTTCTAAAACTCAACGAATAGTCCCTCTCCTGGTGCTCTGATTTGACTTTCCATCTGCTTTACTATCAACCTCCCAACTTGGAGAGAAAGCCCCTTTAACCTCCTGGTTTGCACAGGTTGCCAATTTGGCAGAGGATGAAAGGGAAGAGGGAGAACCAATGAGAGAGTAGCTGTTAGGCATTTGGACGGACACATATCACTCTAACTTCCCGGAAGGAAGAAGAATTAACCAAAGTCTCAGCCTCCCACCGGGAACCAGTATAGGTCCTGAACCAAAATTTTGGACTTGCGGTCAGCTCACCAAAAACGAGTTGAAAAATGGAGCTCAGGGGCCCAGCAATTCACAAACTGGCCAAGTAATAAAGGACAACTATCGTCCAAAAATCTGTTGAGGGAAGGCAACGAGGCGGACTTGGAAGCGAGGCAGAATAGCAGGAAACAGATTTCAAGAGGTACCTTGGAATCGCCTTTAAAGCACAGGAAGAGTGGCACAACTTCGACAATGATGCACTTGCCCAAAAAGGGCGTATGCATTTTCTCCTGAATATATTCAGGAGAAAACGCATACGCCCTTTATGGCCAATCAAGCAAGCGGGCAATGCAAATCTGCACTACAAAGAAGTATCACTTCCCACCGGTCAAAAGGGACATCCACAAAATGTGTAAAAACCAGAAAGGCAAGACAGGCCCTGGAGAACAGGGAGCCTTGTTATGCTGATGGGCGGGATGTAAATTGCCAACTGCCTCTCTGGAGGAGTGCATTGTGTTTCCTAAAACAAGTAAACAACAGAGCTACAGAGCCGAGGGCACTTCCAGTCTAGGGAATATACCTTGGGAAAACTGAAAATCAATAAGACAGAGCCACCCCAAAATTTAGGGCTGCACTGCTTACAAGGACCTCAACTTGGGTACACCTTAAATATCCCAGGAAATATAAAAATGGTTCAAAAAATTGTGGTACTTACGTAGGATGGAATATCCCTCAGCCATGAAATCAATGTCATAAGACCAGTAGCAGCAAAATGGGTGGATTCAGGTACGATGATTCTAAGTGAAATAAGTCACACAGAAAAAGAAACTTATCATAAGATATCACTTATGAAGATCCTGTAAACATGGCTACACTTGAACTGAGTTAGGAAAGAGAACAGGGTCTCACATTTAGAAAACACTCTTATGCCTGCTTAAGGGGGAAGGAGAGGTGGGGTGATGCATAAAACCATAGTTTGATATAAGCAGAGGTACCGTTCCAAAAACCAACTATGGAATAGACAAGACCTACACCTTCCTCAGTGAAAGGGACTCAAAACCCCATATTTCCCGCAGAGGAATATATCTGACAAGTAAAAATCTTAAAACCTATGTATTGATATGTCTCCGTAAGGGAATCAAGCGTGTCTAGACTGGCATAAACATGGCAGCGAGAATCAGCTCAAACCCACTATAAAAAGGAATTTCAAAAACAAAACAAAAAAACTGGGAAATTCTTTACAATTCCTTCAGCATCTCTGATGAAACCTGGAATGACCCTATCTACAATGACAGCTGGATGTGGCATAAGGAGGTACACTTGGGACTGAGACGATTGGTGAGATTGGGTGAGCAAATGCAGACCCTTTAAAGCCCAAATGCCTGGCACCCATTCCATGGGTCCCAACTCTCCAGGTTGAAGGGAATATTCCTACAGTTATAACATGTATGGGAAACCTAAAGAACGGACACACTGTGAATACGAAAGGTTTCTAAAACTCAACGAATAGTCCCTCTCCTGGTGCTCCGGTTTGACTTTCCATCTGCTTTACTATCAATCTCCCAACTTGGAGAGACAGCCCCTTTAACCTCCTGGTTCGCACAGGTTGCCAAATTTGCAGAGGATGAAAGGGAAGAGGGAGAACCAATGAGAGAGTAGCTGTTAGGCATTTGGACGGGCACATATCACTGTAATTTCCCTGCAGGAAGAAGAATTAAACAAAGTCTCAGCCACCCACCGGGAACCAGTATAGGTCCTGAACCAAAATTTTGGACTTGCGGTCAGCTCACCATAAACGAGTTGAAAAATGGAGCTCAGGGGCACAGCAATTCACAAACTGGCCGAGTAATAAAGGACAACTATCGTCCAAAAATCTGTTGATGAAAGGCAACGAGGCGGACTTGAAAACGAGGCAGAATAGCAGGAAACAGATTTCAAGAGGTACGTTGGAATCGCCTTTAAAGCACAGGAAGAGGGGCACAACTTCGACAATGATGCACTTGGCCAAAAAGGGCGTATGCGTTTTCTCCTGAATATATTCAGGAGAAAACGCATACGCCCTTTTTGGCCAAGCAAGCAAGCGGGCAATGCAAATCTGCACTACAAAGAAGTATCACTTCCCACCGGTCAAAAGGGACATCCACAAAATGTGTAAAAACCAGAAAGGCAAGACAGGCCCTGGAGAACAGGGAGCCTTGTTATGCTGATGGGCGGGATGTAAATTGCCAACTGCCTCTCTGGAGGAGTGCATTGTGTTCCCTAAAACAAGTAAACAACAGAGCTACAGAGCCAAGGGCACTTCCAGTATAGGGAATATACCTTGGAAAAAATGAAAATCAATAAGACAGAGCCACCCCAAAATTAGGGCTGCACTGCTTACAAAGACCTCAACTTGGATACACCTTAAGTATCCCAGGAAATACAAAAATGGTTCAAAAAATTGTGGTACTTACGTACGATGGAATATCCCTCAGCCATGAAATCAATGTCATAAGACCAGTAGCAGCAAAATGGGTGGATTCAGGTACGATGATTCTAAGTGAAATAAGTCACACAGAAAAAGAAACTTATCATAAGATATCACTTATGAAGATCCTATAAACATGGCTACACTTGAACTGAGTTAGGAAAGAGAACAATGTCTCATATTTAGAAAACACTCTTATGGCTGCTTAAGGGGGAAGGAGAGGTGGGGTGATGCATAAAACCAGAGTTTGATATAAGCACAGGTACCGTTCCAAAAACCAACTATGGAATAGACAAGACCTACACCTTCCTCAGTGAAAGGGACTCAAAACACCATATTTCCCGCAGAGGAATATATCTGACTAGTAAGAATCTTAAAACCTATGTACTGATATGTCTCTGTAAGGGAATCTAGTGTGTCTAGACTGGCATAAACATGGCAGCGAGAATCAGCTCAAGCCCACTATAAAAATGAATTTCAAAAACAAAACAAAAAAACTGGGAAATTCTTTACAATTCCTTCAGGGTACCTGATGAAACCTGGAATGACCCTATCTACAACGACAGCTGGATGTGGCATAAGGAGGGACACTTGGGACTGAGAGGATTGGTGAGATTGGGTTTGCAAATGCAGACCCTTTAAATCACAAATGCCTGGCACCCATTCCATGGGCCCCAACTCTCCAGGTTGAAGTGAATATTACTCCAGCTATAACATGTACGGGAAACCTAGAGAACGGACACACTGTGAATACGAAAGGTTTCTAAAACTCAACGAATAGTCCCTCTCCTGGTGCTCCGCTTTGACTTTCCATCTGCTTTACTATCATCCTCCCAACTTGGAGAGACAGCCCCTTTAACCTCCTGGTTCACACACGTTGCCAATTTGGCAGAGGATGAAAGGGAAGAGGGAGAACCAATGAGAGAGTAGCTGTTAGGCATTTGGACGGGCACATATCACTGTAATTTCCCGGCAGGAAGAAGAATTAACCAAAGTCTCAGCCACCAACCGGGAACCAGTATAGGTCCTGAACCAAAATTTTGGACTTGCGGTCAGCTCACCAAAAACGAGTTGAAAAATGGAGCTCAGGGGCACAGCAATTCACAAACTGGCCGAGTAATAAAGGACAACTATCGTCCAAAAATCTGTTGAGGGAAGGCAACGAGGCGGACTTGAAAGCGAGGCAGAATAGCAGGAAACAGATTTCAAGAGGTACGTTGGAATTGCCTTTAAAGCACAGGAAGAGGGGCACAACTTCGAAAATGATGCCCTTGTCCAAAAAGGGCGTATGCGTTTTCTCCTGAATATATTCAGGAGAAAACGCATACGCCCTTTTTGGCCAAGCAAGCAAGCGGGCAATGCAAATCTGCACTACAAAGAGGTATCACTTCCCACGGGTCAAAAGGGACATCCACAAAATGTGTAAAAACCAGAAAGGCAAGACAGGCCCTGGAGAACCGGGAGCCTTGTTATGCTGATGGGAGGGATGTAAATTGCCAACTGCCTCTCTGGAGGAATGCATTGTGTTCCCTAAAACAAGTAAAGAACAGAGCTACAGAGCCAAGGGCACTTCCAGTCTAGGGAATATACCTTGGGAAAATTGAAAATCAATAATACAGAGCCACCACAAAATTACGGCTGCACTGCTTACAAAGACCTCAACTTGGATACACCTTAAGTATCCCAGGAAATATAAAAATCGTTCAAAAAATTGTGGTACTTACGTACGATGGAATATCCCTCAGCCATGAAATCAATGTCATAAGACCAGTAGCAGCAAAATGGGTGGATTCAGGTACGATGATTCTAAGTGAAATAAATCAGACAGAAAAAGAAACGTATCATAAGTTATCACTTATGAAGATCCTATAAACATGGCTTCACTTGAACTGAGTTAGGAAAGAGAACAGTGTCTCATATTTAGAAAACACTCTTATGCCTGCTTAAGGGGGAAAGAGAGGTGGGTTGATGCATAAAACCAGAGTTTGATATAAGGACAAGTACCGTTCCAAAAACCAACTATGGAATACACAAACCTACACCTTCCTCAGTGAAAGGGACTCAAAACCCCATATTTCCCACAGAGGAATATCTCTGACTAGTAAGAATCTTAAAACCTATGTATTGATATGTCTCCGTAAGGGAAACAAGTGTGTCTAGACTGGCATAAACATGGCAGCGAGAATCAGCTCAAACCCACTATAAAAAGGAATTTCAAAAACAAAACAAAAAAACTGGGAAATTCTTTACAATTCCTTCAGGGTCCCTGATGAAACCTGGAATGACCTTATCTAAAACGACAGCTGGATGTGGCATAAGGAGGGACACTTGGGACTGAGACGATTGGTGAGATTGGGTGGGCAAATGCAGACCCTTTAAATCACAAATGCCTGGCACCCATTCCATGGGCCCCAACTCTCCAGGTTGAAGGGAATATTACTACAGCTATAACATGTACGGGAAACCTAGAGAATGCACACACAGTGAATACGAAAGATTTCTAAAACTCAACGAATAGTCCCTCTCCTGGTGCTCCGGTTTGACTTTTCATCTGCTTTACTATCAACCTCCCATCTTGGAGATACAGCCCCTTTAACCTCCTGGTTCACACACGTTGCCAATTTGGCAGAGGATGAAAGGGAAGAGGGAGAACCAATGAGAGAGTAGCTGTTAGGCATTTGGACGGGCACATATCACTGTAATTTCCCGGCAGGAAGAAGAATTAACCAAAGTCTCAGCCACCCACTGGGAACCAGTATAGGTCCTGAACCAAAATTTTGGACTTGCGGTCAGCTCACCAAAAACGAGTTGAAAAATGGAGCTCAGGGGCACAGCAATTCACAAACTGGCCGAGTAATAAAGGAAAACTATCGTCCAAAAATCTGTTGAGGGAAGGCAATGAGGCAGACTTGAAAGCGTGGCAGAATAGCAGGAAACAGATTTCAAGAGGTACGTTGGAATCGCCTTTAAAGCACAGGAAGAGGGGCACAACTTCGACAATGATGCACTTGGCCAAAAAGGGCGTATGCGTTTTCTCCTGAATATATTCAGGAGAAAACGCATACGCCCTTTTTGGCCAAGCAAGCAAGAGGGCAATGCAAATCTGCACTACAAAGAAGTATCACTTCCCACCGGTCAAAAGGGACATCCACAAAATGTGTAAAAACCAGAAAGGCAAGACAGGCCCTGGAGAACAGGGTGCCTTGTTATGCTGATGGGCGGGATGTAAATTGCCAACTGCCTCTCTGGAGGAGTGCATTGTGTTCCCTAAAACAAGTAAACAACAGAGTTACAGAGCCAAGGGCACTTCCAGTCTAGGGAATATACCTTGGGAAAACTGAAAATCAAAAAGACACAGCCACCCCAAAATTTAGGGCTGCACTGCTTACAAGGACCTCAACTTGGGTACACCTTAAATATCCCAGGAAATATAAAAATGGTTCAAAAAATTGTGGTACTTACGTAGGATGGAATATCCCTCAGCCATGAAATCAATGTCATAAGACCAGTAGCAGCAAAATGGGTGGATTCAGGTACGATGATTCTAAGTGAAATAAGTCACACAGAAAAAGAAACTTATCATAAGATATCACTTATGAAGATCCTGTAAACATGGCTACACTTGAACTGAGTTAGGAAAGAGAACAGTGTCTCACATTTAGAAAACACTCTTATGCCTGCTTAAGGGGGAAGGAGAGGTGGGGTGATGCATAAAACCAGAGTTTGATATAAGCACAGGTACCGTTCCAAAAACCAACTATGGAATAGACAAGACCTACACCTTCCTCAGTGAAAGGGACTCAAAACCCCATATTTCCCGCAGAGGAATATATCTGACTAGTAAGAATCTTAAAACCTATGTATTGATATGTCTCCGTAAGGGAATCAAGTGTGTCTAGACTGGGATAAATATGGCAGCGAGAATCAGCTCAAACCCACTATAAAAAGGAATTTCAAAAATAAAACAAAAAAACTGGGAAATTCTTTACAATTCCTTCAGGGTCTCTGATGAAACCTGAAATGACCCTATCTACAATGACAGCTGGATGTGGCATAAGACTGGACACTTGGGACTGAGAGGATTGGTGAGATTGGGTGAGCAAATGCAGACCCTTTAAAGCAATAATGCATGGCACACATTCCATGGGTCCCAACTCTCCAGGTTGAAGGGAATATTACTACAGATATAACATGTACGGGAATCCTAGAGAACGGACACACTGTGAATACGAAAGGTTTCTAAAACTCAACGAATAGTCCCTCTCCTGGTGCTCCGGTTTGACTTTCCATCTGCTTTATTATCAACCTCCCAACTTGGAGAGACAGCCCCTTTAACCTCCTGGTTCGAACAGGTTGCCAATTTGGCAGAGGATGAAAGGGAAGAGGGAGAACCAATGAGAGAGTAGCTGTTAGGCATTTGGACGGGCACATATCACTGTAATTTCCCGGCAGGAAGAAGAATTAACCAAAGTCTCAGCCACCCACCGGGAATCAGTATAGATCCTGAACCAAAATTTTGGACTTGCGGTCAGCTCACCAAAAACGAGTTGAAAAATGGAGCTCAGGGGCACAGCAATTCACAAACTGGCCGAGTAATAAAGGACAACTATCGTCCAAAAATCTGTTGAGGGAAGGCAACGAGGCGGACTTGAAAGCGAGGCAGAATAGCAGGAAACAGATTTCAAGAGGTACGTTGGAATCGCCTTTAAAGCACAGGAAGAGGGGCACAACTTCGACAATGATGCACTTGGCCAAAAAGGGCGTATGCGTTTTCTCCTGAATATATTCAGGAGAAAACGCATACGCCCTTTTTGGCCAAGCAAGCAAGCGGGCAATGCAAATCTGCACTACAAAGAAGTATCACTTCCCACCGGTCAAAAGGGACATCCACAAAATGTGTAAAAACCAGAAAGGCAAGACAGGCCCTGGAGAACAGGGAGCCTTGTTATGCTGATGGGCCGGATGTAAATTGCCAACTGCCTCTCTGGAGGAGTGCATTGTGTTCCCTAAAACAAGTAAACAACAGAGCTACAGAGCCAAGGGCACTTCCAGTCTAGGGAATATACCTTGGGAAAACTGAAAATCAAAAAGACACAGCCACCCCAAAATTTAGGGCTGCACTGCTTACAAGGACCTCAACTTGGGTACACCTTAAATATCCCAGGAAATATAAAAATGGTTCAAAAAATTGTGGTACTTACGTACGATGGAATATCCCTCAGCCATGAAATCAATGTCATAAGACCAGTAGCAGCAAAATGGGTGGATTCAGGTACGATGATTCTAAGTGAAATAAGTCACAGAGAAAAAGAAACTTATCATAAGATATCACTTATGAAGATCCTGTAAACATGGCTACACTTGAACTGAGTTAGGAAAGAGAACAGTGTCTCACATTTAGAAAACACTCTTATGCCTGCTTAAGGGGGAAGGAGAGGTGGGGTGATGCATAAAACCAGAGTTTGATATAAGCACAGGTACCGTTCCAAAAACCAACTATGGAATAGACAAGACCTACACCTTTCTCAGTGAAAGGGACTCAAAACCCCATATTTCCCGCAGAGGAATATATCTGACTAGTAAGAATCTTAAAACCTATGTATTGATATGTCTCCGTAAGGGAATCAAGTGTGTCTAGACTGGGATAAATATGGCAGCGAGAATCAGCTCAAACCCACTATAAAAAGGAATTTCAAAAATAAAACAAAAAAACTGGGAAATTCTTTACAATTCCTTCAGGGTCTCTGATGAAACCTGAAATGACCCTATCTACCATGACAGCTGGATGTGGCATAAGGCTGGACACTTGGGACTGAGAGGATTGGTGAGTTTGGGTGAGCAAATGCAGACCCTTTAAAGCAATAATGCATGGCACATTTTCCATGGGTCCCAACTCTCCAGGTTGAAGGGAATATTACTACAGATATAAAATGTACGGGAATCCTAGAGAACGGACACACTGTGAATACGAAAGGTTTCTAAAACTCAACGAATAGTCGCTCTCCTGGTGCTCCGGTTTGACTTTCCATCTGCTTTATTATCAACCTCCCAACTTGGAGAGACAGCCCCTTTAACCTCCTGGTTCTCACAGGTTGCCAATTTGGCAGAGGATGAAAGGGAAGAGGGAGAACCAATGAGAGAGTAGCTGTTAGGCATTTGGACGGGCACATATCACTGTAATTTCCCGGCAGGAAGAAGAATTAACCGAAGTCTCAGCCACCCACCGGGAATCAGTATAGATCCTGAACCAAAATTTTGGACTTGCGGTCAGCTCACCAAAAACGAGTTGAAAAATGGAGCTCAGGGGCACAGCAATTCACAAACTGGCCGAGTAATAAAGGACAACTATCGTCCAAAAATCTGTTGAGGGAAGGCAACGAGGCGGACTTGAACGTGAGGCAGAATAGCAGGAAACACATTTCCAGAGGTATGTTGGAATCGCCTTTAAAGCACAGGAAGAGGGGCACAACTTCGACAATGATGCACTTGGCCAAAAAGGGCGTATGCGTTTTCTCCTGAATATATTCAGGAGAAAACGCATACGCCCTTTTTGGCCAAGCAAGCAAGCGGGCAATGCAAATCTGCACTACAAAGAAGTATCACTTCCCACCGGTCAAAAGGGACATCCACAAAATGTGTAAAAACCAGAAAGGCAAGACAGGCCCTGGAGAACTGGGAACCTTGTTATGCTGATGGGCGGGATGTAAATTGCCAACTGCCTCTATGGAGGAGTGCATTGTGTTCCCTAAAACAAGTAAACAACAGAGCTACAGAGCCAAGGGCACTTCCAGTCTAGGGAATATACCTTGGGAAAACCAAAAATCAAAAAGACACAGCCACCCCAAAATTTAGGGCTGCACTGCTTACAAGGACCTCAACTTGGGTACACCTTAAATATCCCAGGAAATGTAAAAATGGTTCAAAAAATTGTGGTACTTACGTACGATGGAATATCCCTCAGCCATGAAATCAATGTCATAAGACCAGTAGCAGCAAAATGGGTGGATTCAGGTACGATGATTCTAAGTGAAATAAGTCACAGAGAAAAAGAAACTTATCATAAGATATCACTTATGAAGATCCTGTAAACATGGCTACACTTGAACTGAGTTAGGAAAGAGAACAGTGTCTCACATTTAGAAAACACTCTTATGCCTGCTTAAGGGGGAAGGAGAGGTGGGGTGATGCATAAAACCAGAGTTTGATATAAGCACAGGTACCGTTCCAAAAACCAACTATGGAATAGACAAGACCTACACCTTCCTCAGTGAAAGGGACTCAAAACCCCATATTTCCCGCAGAGGAATATATCTGACTAGTAAGAATCTTAAAACCTATGTATTGATATGTCTCCGTAAGGGAATCAAGTGTGTCTAGACTGGGATAAATATGGCAGCGAGAATCAGCTCAAACCCACTATAAAAAGGAATTTCAAAAATAAAACAAAAAAACTGGGAAATTCTTTACAATTCCTTCAGGGTCTCTGATGAAACCTGAAATGACCCTATCTACAATGACAGCTGGATGTGGCATAAGGCTGGACACTTGGGACTGAGAGGATTGGTGAGATTGGGTGAGCAAATGCAGACCCTTTAAAGCAATAATGCATGGCACACATTCCATGGGTCCCAACTCTCCAGGTTGAAGGGAATATTACTACAGATATAACATGTACGGGAATCCTAGAGAACGGACACACTGTGAATACGAAAGATTTCTAAAACTCAACGAATAGTCCCTCTCCTGGTGCTCCGGTTTGACTTTCCATCTGCTTTATTATCAACCTCCCAACTTGGAGAGACAGCCCCTTTAACCTCCTGGTTCGCACAGGTTGCCAATTTGGCAGAGGATGAAAGGGAAGAGGGAGAACCAATGAGAGAGTAGCTGTTAGGCATTTGGACGGGCACATATCACTGTAATTTCCCGGCAGGAAGAAGAATTAACCAAAGTCTCATCCACCCACCGGGAATCAGTATAGATCCTGAACCAAAATTTTGGACTTGCGGTCAGCTCACCAAAAACGAGTTGAAAAATGGAGCTCAGGGGCACAGCAATTCACAAACTGGCCGAGTAATAAAGTAAAACTATCGTCCAAAAATCTGTTGGGGGAAGGCAATGAGGCGGACTTGAAAGCGTGGCAGAATAGCAGGAAACAGATTTCAAGAGGTACGTTGGAATCGCCTTTAAAGCACAGGAAGAGGGGCACAACTTCGACAATGATGCACTTGGCCAAAAAGGGCGTATGCGTTTTCTCCTGAATATATTCAGGAGAAAACGCATACGCCCTTTTTGGCCAAGCAAGCAAGCGGGCAATGCAAATCTGCACTACAAAGAAGTATCACTTCCCACCGGTCAAAAGGGACATCCACAAAATGTGTAAAAACCAGAAAGGCAAGACAGGCCCTGGAGAACAGGGTGCCTTGTTATGCTGATGGGCGGGATGTAAATTGCCAACTGCCCCTCTGGAGGAGTGCATTGTGTTCCCTAAAACAAGTAAACAACAGAGTTACAGAGCCAAGGGCACTTCCAGTCTAGGGAATATACCTTGGGAAAACTGAAAATCAAAAAGACACAGCCACCCCAAAATTTAGGGCTGCACTGCTTACAAGGACCTCAACTTGGGTACACCTTAAATATCCCAGGAAATATAAAAATGCTTCAAAAAATTGTGGTACTTACGTACGATGGAATATCCCTCAGCCATGAAATCAATGTCATAAGACCAGTAGCAGCAAAATGGGTGGATTCAGGTACGATGATTCTAAGTGAAATAAGTCACACAGAAAAAGAAACTTATCATAAGATATCACTTATGAAGATCCTGTAAACATGGCTACACTTGAACTGAGTTAGGAAAGAGAACAGTGTCTCACATTTAGAAAACACTCTTATGCCTGCTTAAGGGGGAAGGAGAGGTGGGGTGATGCATAAAACCAGAGTTTGATATAAGCACAGGTACCGTTCCAAAAACCAAGTATGGAATAGACAAGACCTACACCTTCCTCAGTGAAAGGGACTCAAAACCCCATATTTCCCGCAGAGGAATATATCTGACTAGTAAGAATCTTAAAACCTATGTATTGATATGTCTCCGTAAGGGAATCAAGTGTGTCTAGACTGGGATAAATATGGCAGCGAGAATCAGCTCAAACCCACTATAAAAAGGAATTTCAAAAATAAAACAAAAAAACTGGGAAATTCTTTACAATTCCTTCAGGGTCTCTGATGAAACCTGAAATGACCCTATCTACCATGACAGCTGGATGTGGCATAAGGCTGGACACTTGGGACTGAGAGGATTGGTGAGATTGGGTGAGCAAATGCAGAATGTTTACAGCACAAATGCCTGGCTCCCATTCCATGGGTCCCAACTCTCCAGGTTGAAGGGAATATTACTACAGATATAACATGTACGGGAATCCTAGAGAACGGACACACTGTGAATACGAAAGGTTTCTAAAACTCAACGAATAGTCCCTCTCCTGGTGCTCCGGTTTGACTTTCCATCTGCTTTATTATCAACCTCCCAACTTGGAGAGACAGCCCCTTTAACCTCCTGGTTCGCACAGGTTGCCAATTTGGCAGAGGATGAAAGGGAAGAGGGAGAACCAATGAGAGAGTAGCTGTTAGGCATTTGGACGGGCACATATCACTCTAACTTCCCGGCAGGAAGAAGAATTAACCAAAGTCTCAGCCACCCACCGGGAATCAGTATAGATCCGGAACCAAAATTTTGGACTTGCGGTCAGCTCACCAAAAACGAGTTGAAAAATGGAGCTCAGGGGCACAGCAATTCACAAACTGGCCGAGTAATAAAGGACAACTATCGTCCAAAAATCTGTTGAGGGAAGGCAACGAGGCGGACTTGAAAGCGAGGCAGAATAGCAGGAAACAGATTTCAAGAGGTACGTTGGAATCGCCTTTAAAGCACAGGAAGAGGGGCACAACTTCGACAATGATGCACTTGGCCAAAAAGGGCGTATGCGTTTTCTCCTGAATATATTCAGGAGAAAACGCATACGCCCTTTTTGGCCAAGCAAGCAAGCGGGCAATGCAAATCTGCACTAGAAAGATGTATCACTTCCCACCGGTCAAAAGGGACATCCACAAAATGTGTAAAAACCAGAAAGGCAAGACAGGCCCTGGAGAACAGGGAGCCTTGTTATGCTGATGGGCCGGATGTAAATTGCCAACTGCCTCTCTGGAGGAGTGCATTGTGTTCCCTAAAACAAGTAAACAACAGAGCTACAGAGCCAAGGGCACTTCCAGTCTAGGGAATATACCTTGGGAAAACTGAAAATCAAAAAGACACAGCCACCCCAAAATTTAGGGCTGCACTGCTTACAAGGACCTCAACTTGGGTACACCTTAAATATCCCAGAAAATATAAACATGGTTCAAAAAATTGTGGTACTTACGTACGATGGAATATCCCTCAGCCATGAAATCAATGTCATAAGACCAGTAGCAGCAAAATGGGTGGATTCAGGTACGATGATTCTAAGTGAAATAAGTCACAGAGAAAAAGAAACTTATCATAAGATATCACTTATGAAGATCCTGTAAACATGGCTACACTTGAACTGAGTTAGGAAAGAGAACAGTGTCTCACATTTAGAAAACACTCTTATGCCTGCTTAAGGGGGAAGGAGAGGTGGGGTGATGCATAAAACCAGAGTTTGATATAAGCACAGGTACCGTTCCAAAAACCAACTATGGAATAGACAAGACCTACACCTTTCTCAGTGAAAGGGACTCAAAACCCCATATTTCCCGCAGAGGAATATATCTGACTAGTAAGAATCTTAAAACCTATGTATTGATATGTCTCCGTAAGGGAATCAAGTGTGTCTAGACTGGGATAAATATGGCAGCGAGAATCAGCTCAAACCCACTATAAAAAGGAATTTCAAAAATAAAACAAAAAAACTGGGAAATTCTTTACAATTCCTTCAGGGTCTCTGATGAAACCTGAAATGACCCTATCTACCATGACAGCTGGATGTGGCATAAGGCTGGACACTTGGGACTGAGAGGATTGGTGAGATTGGGTGAGCAAATGCAGACCCTTTAAAGCAATAATGCATGGCACATTTTCCATGGGTCCCAACTCTCCAGGTTGAAGGGAATATTACTACAGATATAAAATGTACGGGAATCCTAGAGAACGGACACACTGTGAATACGAAAGGTTTCTAAAACTCAACGAATAGTCCCTCTCCTGGTGCTCCGGTTTGACTTTCCATCTGCTTTATTATCAACCTCCCAACTTGGAGAGACAGCCCCTTTAACCTCCTGGTTCGCACAGGTTGCCAATTTGGCAGAGGATGAAAGGGAAGAGGGAGAACCAATGAGAGAGTAGCTGTTAGGCATTTGGACGGGCACATATCACTGTAATTTCCCAGCAGGAAGAAGAATTAACCAAAGTCTCAGCCACCCACCGGGAATCAGTATAGATCCTGAACCAAAATTTTGGACTTGCGGTCAGCTCACCAAAAACGAGTTGAAAAATGGAGCTCAGGGGCACAGCAATTCACAAACTGGCCGAGTAATAAAGGACAACTATCGTCCAGAAATCTGTTGAGGGAAGGCAACGAGGCGGACTTGAAAGCGAGGCAGAATGGCAGGAAACAGATTTCCAGAGGTACGTTGGAATCGCCTTTAAAGCACAGGAAGAGGGACAACTTCGACAATGATGCACTTGGCCAAAAAGGGCGTATGCGTTTTCTCCTGAATATATTCAGGAGAAAACGCATACGCCCTTTTTGGCCAAGCAAGCAAGCAGGCAATGCAAATCTGAACTACAAAGAAGTATCACTTCCCACCGGTCAAAAGGGACATCCACAAAATGTGTAAAAACCAGAAAGGCAAGACAGGCCCTGGAGAACAGGGAGCCTTGTTATGCTGATGGGCCGGATGTAAATTGCCAACTGCCTCTCTGGAGGAGTGCATTGTGTTCCCTAAAACAAGTAAACAACAGAGCTACAGAGCCAAGGGCACTTCCAGTCTAGGGAATATACCTTGGGAAAACTGAAAGTCAAAAAGACACAGCCACCCCATAATTTAGGGCTGCACTGCTTACAAGGACCTCAACTTGGGTACACCTTAAATATCCCAGGAAATATAAAAATGGTTCAAAAAATTGTGGTACTTACGTACGATGGAATATCCCTCAGCCATGAAATCAATGTCATAAGACCAGTAGCAGCAAAATGGGTGGATTCAGGTACGATGATTCTAAGTGAAATAAGTCACAGAGAAAAAGCAACTTATCATAAGATATCACTTATGAAGATCCTTTAAACATGGCTACACTTGAACTGAGTTAGGAAAGAGAACAGTGTCTCACATTTAGAAAACACTCTTATGCCTGCTTAAGGGGGAAGGAGAGGTGGGGTGATGCATAAAACCAGAGTTTGATATAAGCACAGGTACCGTTCCAAAAACCAACTATGGAATAGACAAGACCTACACCGTCCTCAGTGAAAGGGACTCAAAACCCCAAATTTCCCGCAGAGGAATATATCTGACTAGTAAGAATCTTAAAACCTATGTATTGATATGTCTCCGTAAGGGAATCAAGTGTGTCTAGACTGGGATAAATATGGCAGCGAGAATCAGCTCAAACCCACTATAAAAAGGAATTTCAAAAATAAAACAAAAAAACTGGGAAATTCTTTACAATTCCTTCAGGGTCTCTGATGAAACCTGAAATGACCCTATCTACAATGACAGCTGGATGTGGCATAAGGCTGGACACTTGGGACTGAGAGGATTGGTGAGATTGGGTGAGCAAATGCAGACCCTTTAAAGCAGTAATGCATGGCACACATTCCATGGGTCCCAACTCTCCAGGTTGAAGGGAATATTACTACAGATATAACATGTACGGGAATCCTAGAGAACGGACACACTGTGAATACGAAAGGTTTCTAAAACTCACCGAATAGTCCCTCTCCTGGTGCTCTGGTTTGACTTTCCATCTGCTTTATTATCAACCTCCCAACTTGGAGAGACAGCCCCTTTAACCTCCTGGTTCGCACAGGTTGCCAATTTGGCAGAGGATGAAAGGGAAGAGGGAGAACCAATGAGAGAGTAGCTGTTAGGCATTTGGACGGGCACATATCACTGTAATTTCCCGGCAGGAAGAAGAATTAACCAAAGTCTCAGCCACCCACCGGGAATCAGTATAGATCCTGAACCAAAATTTTGGACTTGCGGTCAGCTCACCAAAAACGAGTTGAAAAATGGAGCTCAGGGGCACAGCAATTCACAAACTGGCCGAGTAATAAAGGACAACTATCGTCCAAAAATCTGTTGAGGGAAGGCAACGAGGCGGACTTGAAAGCGAGGCAGAATAGCAGGAAACAGATTTCAAGAGGTACGTTGGAATCGCCTTTAAAGCACAGGAAGAGGGGCACAACTTCGACAATGATGCACTTGGCCAAAAAGGGCGTATGCGTTTTCTCCTGAATATATTCAGGAGAAAACGCATACGCCCTTTTTGGCCAAGCAAGCAAGCGGGCAATGCAAATCTGCACTACAGAGAAGTATCACTTCCCACCGGTCAAAAGGGACATCCACAAAATGTGTAAAAACCAGAAAGGCAAGACAGGCCCTGGAGAACAGGGAGCCTTGTTATGCTGATGGGCGGGTTGTAAATTGCCAACTGCCTCTCTGGAGGAGTGCATTGTGTTCCCTAAAACAAGTAAACAACAGAGCTACAGAGCCAAGGGCACTTCCAGTCTAGGGAATATACCTTGGGAAAACTGAAAATCAAAAAGACACAGCCACCCCAAAATTTAGGGCTGCACTGCTTAAAAGGACTTCAACTTGGGTACACCTTAAATATCCGAGGAAATATAAAAATGGTTCAAAAAATTGTGGTACTTCCGTACGATGGAATATCCCTCAGCCATGAAATCAATGTCATAAGACCAGTAGCAGCAAAATGGGTGGATTCAGGTACGATGATTCTAAGTGAAATAAGTCACAGAGAAAAAGAAACTTATCATAAGATATCACTTATGAAGATCCTGTAAACATGGCTACACTTGAACTGAGTTAGGAAAGAGAACAGTGTCTCACATTTAGAAAACACTCTTATGCCTGCTTAAGGGGGAAGGAGAGGTGGGGTGATGCATAAAACCAGAGTTTGATATAAGCACAGGTACCGTTCCAAAAACCAACTATGGAATAGACAAGACCTACACCTTCCTCAGTGAAAGGGACTCAAAACCCCATATTTCCCGCAGAGGAATATATCTGACTAGTAAGAATCTTAAAACCTATGTATTGATATGTCTCCGTAAGGGAATCAAGTGTGTCTAGACTGGGATAAATATGGCAGCGAGAATCAGCTCAAACCCACTATAAAAAGGAATTTCAAAAATAAAACAAAAAAACTGGGAAATTCTTTACAATTCCTTCAGGGTCTCTGATGAAACCTGAAATGACCCTATCTACAATGACAGCTGGATGTGGCATAAGGCTGGACACTTGGGACTGAGAGGATTGGTGAGACTGGGTGAGCAAATGCAGACCCTTTAAAGCAATAATGCATGGCACACATTCCATGGGTCCCAACTCTCCAGGTTGAAGGGAATATTACTACAGATATAACATGTACGGGAATCCTAGAGAACGGACACACTGTGAATACGAAAGGTTTCTAAAACTCAACGAATAGTCCCTCTCCTGGTGCTCCGCTTTGACTTTCCATCTGCTTTATTATCAACCTCCCAACTTGGAGAGACAGCCCCTTTAACCTCCTGGTTCGCACAGGTTGCCAATTTGGCAGAGGATGAAAGGGAAGAGGGAGAACCAATGAGAGAGTAGCTGTTAGGCATTTGGACGGGCACATATCACTGTAATTTCCCAGCAGGAAGAAGAATTAACCAAAGACTCAGCCACCCACCGGGAATCAGTATAGATCCTGAACCAAAATTTTGGACTTGCGGTCAGCTCACCAAAAACGAGTTGAAAAATGGAGCTCAGGGGCACAGCCATTCACAAACTGGCCGAGTAATAAAGGACAACTATCGTCCAAAAATCTGTTGAGGGAAGGCAACGAGGCGGACTTGAAAGCGAGGCAGAATAGCAGGAAACAGATTTCAAGAGGTACGTTGGAATCGCCTTTAAAGCACAGGAAGAGGGGCACAACTTCGACAATGATGCACTTGGCCCAAAAGGGCGTATGCGTTTTCTCCTGAATATATTCAGGAGAAAACGCATACGCCCTTTTAGGCCAAGCAAGCAAGCGGGCAATGCAAATCTGCACTACAAAGAAGTATCACTTCCCACCGGTCAAAAGACACATCCACAAAATGTGTAAAAATCAGAAAGGCAAGACAGGCCCTGGAGAACAGGGAGCCTTGTTATGCTGATGGGCGGGATGTAAATTGCCCACTGCCTAACTGGAGGAGTGCACTGTGTTCCCTAAAACAAGTAAACAACAGAGCTACAGAGCCAAGGGCACTTCCAGTCTAGGGAATATACCTGGGAAAAACTGAAAATCAATAAGACAGAGCCACCCCAAAATTTAGGGCTGCACTGCTTACAAGGACCTCAACTTGGGTACACCTTAAATATCCCAGTAAATATAAAATTGGTTCAAAAAATTGTGGTACTTACGTACGATGGAATATCCCTCAGCCATGAAATCAATGTCATAAGACCAGTAGCAGCAAAATGGGTGGATTCAGGTACGATGATTCTAAGTGAAATAAGTCACAGAGAAAAAGAAACTTATCATAAGTTATCACTTATGAAGATCCTGTAAACATGGCTACACTTGAACTGAGTTAGGAAAGAGAACAGTGTCTCACATTTAGAAAACACTCTTATGCCTGCTTAAGGGGGAAGGAGAGGTGGGGTGATGCATAAAACCAGAGTTTGATATAAGCACAGGTACCGTTCCAAAAACCAACTATGGAATAGACAAGACCTACACCTTCCTCAGTGAAAGGGACTCAAAACCCCATATTTCCCGCAGAGGAATATATCTGACTAGTAAGAATCTTAAAACCTATGTATTGATATGTCTCCGTAAGGGAATCAAGTGTGTCTAGACTGGCATAAACATGGCAGCGAGAATCAGCTCAAACCCACTATAAAAAGGAATTTCAAAAACAAAACAAAAAAACTGGGAAATTCTTTACAATTCCTTCAGGGTCTCTGATGAAACCTGAAATGACCCTATCTACAATGACAGCTGGATGTGGCATAAGGCTGGACACTTGGGACTGAGAGGATTGGTGAGATTGGGTGAGCAAATGCAGACCCTTTAAAGCAATAATGCATGGCACACATTCCATGGGTCCCAACTCTCCAGGTTGAAGGGAATATTACTACAGATATAACATGTATGGGAATCCTAGAGAACGGACACACTGTGAATACGAAAGGTTTCTAAAACTCAACGAATAGTCCCTCTCCTGGTGCTCCGGTTTGACTTTCCATCTGCTTTATTATCAACCTCCAAACTTGGAGAGACAGCACCTTTAACCTCCTGGTTCGCACAGGTTGCCAATTTGGCAGAGGATGAAAGGGAAGAGGGAGAACCAATGAGAGAGTAGCTGTTAGGCATTTGGACGGGCACATATCACTGTAATTTCCCGGCAGGAAGAAGAATTAACCAAAGTCTCAGCCACCCACCGGGAATCAGTATAGATCCTGAACCAAAATTTTGGACTTGCGGTCAGCTCACCAAAAACGAGTTGAAAAATGGAGCTCAGGGGCACAGCAATTCACAAACTGGCCGAGTAATAAAGGACAACTATCGTCCAAAAATCTGTTGAGGGAAGGCAACGAGGCGGACTTGAAAGCGAGGCAGAATAGCAGGAAACAGATTTCCAGAGGTACGTCGGAATCGCCTTTAAAGCACAGGAAGAGGGGCACAACTTCGACAATGATGCACTTGGCCAAAAAGGGCGTATGCGTTTTCTCCTGAATATATTCAGGAGAAAACGCATACGCCCTTTTTGGCCAAGCAAGCAAGCGGGCAATGCAAATCTGCACTACAAAGAAGTATCACTTCCCACCGGTCAAAAGGGACATCCACAAAATGTGTAAAAACCAGAAAGGCAAGACTGGTCCTGGAGAACAGGGAGCCTTGTTATGCTGATGGACGGGATGTAAATTGCCAACTGCCTCTCTGGAGGAGTGCATTGTGTTCCCTAAAACAAGTAAACAACAGAGCTACAGAGCCAAGGGCACTTCCAGTCTAGGGAATATACCTTGGGAAAACTGAAAATCAAAAAGACACAGCCACCCCAAAATTTAGGGCTGCACTGCTTACAAGGACCTCAACTTGGGTACACCTTAAATATCCCAGGAAATATAAAAATGGTTCAAAAAATTGTGGTACTTACGTACGATGGAATATCCCTCAGCCATGAAATCAATGTCATAAGACCAGTAGCAGCAAAATGGGTGGATTCAGGTACGATGATTCTAAGTGAAATAAGTCACAGAGAAAAAGAAACTTATCATAAGATATCACTTATGAAGATCCTGTAAACATGGCTACTCTTGAACTGAGTTAGGAAAGAGAACAGTGTCTCACATTTAGAAAACACTCTTATGCCTGCTTAAGGGGGTAGGAGAGGTGGGGTGATGCATAAAACCAGAGTTTGATATAAGCACAGGTACCGTTCCAAAAACCAACTATGGAATAGACAAGACCTACACCTTCCTCAGTGAAAGGGACTCAAAACCCCATATTTCCCGCAGAGGAATATATCTGACTAGTAAGAATCTTAAAACCTATGTATTGATATGTCTCCGTAAGGGAATCAAGTGTGTCTAGACTGGGATAAATATGGCAGCGAGAATCAGCTCAAACCCACTATAAAAAGGAATTTCAAAAATAAAACAAAAAAACTGGGAAATTCTTTACAATTCCTTCAGGGTCTCTGATGAAACCTGAAATGACCCTATCTACAATGACAGCTGGATGTGGCATAAGGCTGGACACTTGGGACTGAGAGGATTGGTGAGATTGGGTGAGCAAATGCAGACCGTTTAAAGCAATAATGCATGGCACACATTCCATGGGTCCCAACTCTCCAGGTTGAAGGGAATATTACTACAGATATAACATGTACGGGAATCCTAGAGAACGGACACACTGTGAATACGAAAGGTTTCTAAAACTCAACGAATAGTCCCTCTCCTGGTGCTCCGGTTTGACTTTCCATCTGCTTTATTATCAACCTCCCAACTTGGAGAGACAGCACCTTTAACCTCCTGGTTCGCACAGGTTGCCAATTTGGCAGAGGATGAAAGGGAAGAGGGAGAACCAATGAGAGAGTAGCTGTTAGGCATTTGGACGGGCACATATCACTGTAATTTCCCGGCAGGAAGAAGAATTAACCAAAGTCTCAGCCACCCACCGGGAATCAGTATAGATCCTGAACCAAAATTTTGGACTTGCGGTCAGCTCACCAAAAACGAGTTGAAAAATGGAGCTCAGGGGCACAGCAATTCACAAACTGGCCGAGTAATAAAGGACAACTATCGTCCAAAAATCTGTTGAGGGAAGGCAACGAGGCGGACTTGAAAGCGAGGCAGAATAGCAGGAAACAGATTTCCAGAGGTACGTTGGAATCGCCTTTAAAGCACAGGAAGAGGGGCACAACTTCGACAATGATGCACTTGGCCCAAAAGGGCGTATGCGTTTTCTCCTGAATATATTCAGGAGAAAACGCATACGCCCTTTTAGGCCAAGCAAGCAAGCGGGCAATGCAAATCTGCACTACAAAGAAGTATCACTTCCCACCGGTCAAAAGGGACATCCACAAAATGTGTAAAAACCAGAAAGGCAAGACAGGCCCTGGAGAACAGGGAGCCTTGTTATGCTGATGGGCGGGATGTAAATTGCCAACTGCCTCTCTGGAGGAGTGCATTGTGTTCCCTAAAACAAGTAAACAACAGAGCTACAGAGCCAAGGGCACTTCCAGTCTAGGGAATATACCTGGGAAAAACTGAAAATCAATAAGACAGAGCCACCCCAAAATTTAGGGCTGCACTGCTTACAAGGACCTCAACTTGGGTACACCTTAAATATCCCAGGAAATATAAAAATGGTTCAAAAAATTGTGGTACTTACGTACGATGGAATATCCCTCAGCCATGAAATCAATGTCATAAGACCAGTAGCAGCAAAATGGGTGGATTCAGGTACGATGATTCTAAGTGAAATATGTCACAGAGAAAAAGAAACTTATCATAACATATCACTTATGAAGATCCTGTAAACATGGCTACACTTGAACTGAGTTAGGAAAGAGAACAGTGTCTCACATTTAGAAAACACTCTTATGCCTGCTTAAGGGGGAAGGAGAGGTGGGGTGATGCATAAAACCAGAGTTTGATATAAGCACAGGTACCGTTCCAAAAACCAACTATGGAATAGACAAGACCTACACCTTCCTCAGTGAAAGGGACTCAAAACCCCATATTTCCCGCAGAGGAATATATCTGACTAGTAAGAATCTTAAAACCTATGTATTGATATGTCTCCGTAAGGGAATCAAGTGTGTCTAGACTGGGATAAATATGGCAGCGAGAATCAGCTCAAACCCACTATAAAAAGGAAATTCAAAAATAAAACAAAAAAACTGGGAAATTCTTTACAATTCCTTCAGGGTCTCTGATGAAACCTGAAATGACCCTATCTACAATGACAGCTGGATGTGGCATAAGGCTGGACACTTGGGACTGAGAGGATTGGTGAGACTGGGTGAGCAAATGCAGACCCTTTAAAGCAATAATGCATGGCACACATTCCATGGGTCCCAACTCTCCAGGTTGAAGGGAATATTACTACAGATATAACATGTACGGGAATCCTAGAGAACGGACACACTGTGAATACGAAAGGTTTCTAAAACTCAACGAATAGTCCCTCTCCTGGTGCTCCGCTTTGACTTTCCATCTGCTTTATTATCAACCTCCCAACTTGGAGAGACAGCCCCTTTAACCTCCTGGTTCGCACAGGTTGCCAATTTGGCAGAGGATGAAAGGGAAGAGGGAGAACCAATGAGAGAGTAGCTGTTAGGCATTTGGACGGGCACATATCACTGTAATTTCCCAGCAGGAAGAAGAATTAACCAAAGACTCAGCCACCCACCGGGAATCAGTATAGATCCTGAACCAAAATTTTGGACTTGCGGTCAGCTCACCAAAAACGAGTTGAAAAATGGAGCTCAGGGGCACAGCCATTCACAAACTGGCCGAGTAATAAAGGACAACTATCGTCCAAAAATCTGTTGAGGGAAGGCAACGAGGCGGACTTGAAAGCGAGGCAGAATAGCAGGAAACAGATTTCAAGAGGTACGTTGGAATCGCCTTTAAAGCACAGGAAGAGGGGCACAACTTCGACAATGATGCACTTGGCCCAAAAGGGCGTATGCGTTTTCTCCTGAATATATTCAGGAGAAAACGCATACGCCCTTTTAGGCCAAGCAAGCAAGCGGGCAATGCAAATCTGCACTACAAAGAAGTATCACTTCCCACCGGTCAAAAGACACATCCACAAAATGTGTAAAAATCAGAAAGGCAAGACAGGCCCTGGAGAACAGGGAGCCTTGTTATGCTGATGGGCTGGATGTAAATTGCCCACTGCCTAACTGGAGGAGTGCATTGTGTTCCCTAAAACAAGTAAACAACAGAGCTACAGAGCCAAGGGCACTTCCAGTCTAGGGAATATACCTGGGAAAAACTGAAAATCAATAAGACAGAGCCACCCCAAAATTTAGGGCTGCACTGCTTACAAGGACCTCAACTTGGGTACACCTTAAATATCCCAGTAAATATAAAATTGGTTCAAAAAATTGTGGTACTTACGTACGATGGAATATCCCTCAGCCATGAAATCAATGTCATAAGACCAGTAGCAGCAAAATGGGTGGATTCAGGTACGATGATTCTAAGTGAAATAAGTCACAGAGAAAAAGAAACTTATCATAAGTTATCACTTATGAAGATCCTGTAAACATGGCTACACTTGAACTGAGTTAGGAAAGAGAACAGTGTCTCACATTTAGAAAACACTCTTATGCCTGCTTAAGGGGGAAGGAGAGGTGGGGTGATGCATAAAACCAGAGTTTGATATAAGCACAGGTACCGTTCCAAAAACCAACTATGGAATAGACAAGACCTACACCTTCCTCAGTGAAAGGGACTCAAAACCCCATATTTCCCGCAGAGGAATATATCTGACTAGTAAGAATCTTAAAACCTATGTATTGATATGTCTCCGTAAGGGAATCAAGTGTGTCTAGACTGGCATAAACATGGCAGCGAGAATCAGCTCAAACCCACTATAAAAAGGAATTTCAAAAACAAAACAAAAAAACTGGGAAATTCTTTACAATTCCTTCAGGGTCTCTGATGAAACCTGAAATGACCCTATCTACAATGACAGCTGGATGTGGCATAAGGCTGGACACTTGGGACTGAGAGGATTGGTGAGATTGGGTGAGCAAATGCAGACCCTTTAAAGCAATAATGCATGGCACACATTCCATGGGTCCCAACTCTCCAGGTTGAAGGGAATATTACTACAGATATAACATGTACGGGAATCCTAGAGAACGGACACACTGTGAATACGAAAGGTTTCTAAAACTCAACGAATAGTCCCTCTCCTGGTGCTCCGGTTTGACTTTCCATCTGCTTTATTATCAACCTCCAAACTTGGAGAGACAGCCCCTTTAACCTCCTGGTTCGCACAGGTTGCCAATTTGGCAGAGGATGAAAGTGAAGAGGGAGAACCAATGAGAGAGTAGCTGTTAGGCATTTGGACGGGCACATATCACTGTAATTTCCCGGCAGGAAGAAGAATTAACCAAAGTCTCAGCCACCCACCGGGAATCAGTATAGATCCTGAACCAAAATTTTGGACTTGCGGTCAGCTCACCAAAAACGAGTTGAAAAATGGAGCTCAGGGGCACAGCAATTCACAAACTGGCCGAGTAATAAAGGACAACTATCGTCCAAAAATCTGTTGAGGGAAGGCAACGAGGCAGACTTGAAAGCGAGGCAGAATAGCAGGAAACAGATTTCCAGAGGTACGTCGGAATCGCCTTTAAAGCACAGGAAGAGGGGCACAACTTCGACAATGATGCACTTGGCCAAAAAGGGCGTATGCGTTTTCTCCTGAATATATTCAGGAGAAAACGCATACGCCCTTTTTGGCCAAGCAAGCAAGCGGGCAATGCAAATCTGCACTACAAAGAAGTATCACTTCCCACCGGTCAAAAGGGACATCCACAAAATGTGTAAAAACCAGAAAGGCAAGACAGGCCCTGGAGAACAGGGAGCCTTGTTATGCTGATGGGCGGGATGTAAATTGCCAACTGCCTCTCTGGAGGAGTGCATTGTGTTCCCTAAAACAAGTAAACAACAGAGCTACAGAGCCAAGGGCACTTCCAGTCTAGGGAATATACCTTGGGAAAACTGAAAATCAAAAAGACACAGCCACCCCAAAATTTAGGGCTGCACTGCTTACAAGGACCTCAACTTGGGTACACCTTAAATATCCCAGGAAATATAAAAATGGTTCAAAAAATTGTGGTACTTACGTACGATGGAATATCCCTCAGCCATGAAATCAATGTCATAAGACCAGTAGCAGCAAAATGGGTGGATTCAGGTACGATGATTCTAAGTAAAATAAGTCACAGAGAAAAAGAAACTTATCATAAGATATCACTTATGAAGATCCTGTAAACATGGCTACACTTGAACTGAGTTAGGAAAGAGAACAGTGTCTCACATTTAGAAAACACTCTTATGCCTGCTTAAGGGGGAAGGAGAGGTGGGGTGATGCATAAAACCAGAGTTTGATATAAGCACAGGTACCGTTCCAAAAACCAACTATGGAATAGACAAGACCTACACCTTCCTCAGTGAAAGGGACTCAAAACCCCATATTTCCCGCAGAGGAATATATCTGACTAGTAAGAATCTTAAAACCTATGTATTGATATGTCTCCGTAAGGGAATCAAGTGTGTCTAGACTGGGATAAATATGGCAGCGAGAATCAGCTCAAACCCACTATAAAAAGGAATTTCAAAAATAAAACAAAAAAACTGGGAAATTCTTTACAATTCCTTCAGGGTCTCTGATGAAACCTGAAATGACCCTATCTACAATGACAGCTGGATGTGGCATAAGGCTGGACACTTGGGACTGAGAGGATTGGTGAGATTGGGTGAGCAAATGCAGACCGTTTAAAGCAATAATGCATGGCACACATTCCATGGGTCCCAACTCTCCAGGTTGAAGGGAATATTACTACAGATATAACATGTACGGGAATCCTAGAGAACGGACACACTGTGAATACGAAAGGTTTCTAAAACTCAACGAATAGTCCCTCTCCTGGTGCTCCGGTTTGACTTTCCATCTGCTTTATTATCAACCTCCCAACTTGGAGAGACAGCCCCTTTAACCTCCTGGTTCGCACAGGTTGCCAATTTGGCAGGGGATGAAAGGGAAGAGGGAGAACCAATGAGAGAGTAGCTGTTAGGCATTTGGACGGGCACATATCACTGTAATTTCCCGGCAGGAAGAAGAATTAACCAAAGACTCAGCCACCCACCGGGAATCAGTATAGATCCTGAACCAAAATTTTGGACTTGCGGTCAGCTCACCAAAAACGAGTTGAAAAATGGAGCTCAGGGGCACAGCAATTCACAAACTGGCCGAGTAATAAAGGACAACTATCGTCCAAAAATCTGTTGAGGGAAGGCAACGAGGCGGACTTGAAAGCGAGGCAGAATAGCAGGAAACAGATTTCAAGAGGTACGTTGGAATCGCCTTTAAAGCACAGGAAGAGGGGCACAACTTCGACAATGATGCACTTGGCCCAAAAGGGCGTATGCGTTTTCTCCTGAATATATTCAGGAGAAAACGCATACGCCCTTTTAGGCCAAGCAAGCAAGCGGGCAATGCAAATCTGCACTACAAAGAAGTATCACTTCCCACCGGTCAAAAGGGACATCCACAAAATGTGTAAAAACCAGAAAGGCAAGACAGGCCCTGGAGAAAAGGGAGCCTTGTTATGCTGATGGGCGGGATGTAAATTGCCCACTGCCTCTCTGGAGGAGTGCATTGTGTTCCCTAAAACAAGTAAACAACAGAGCTACAGAGCCAAGGGCACTTCCAGTCTAGGGAATATACCTGGGAAAAACTGAAAATCAATAAGACAGAGCCACCCCAAAATTTAGGGCTGCACTGCTTACAAGGACCTCAACTTGGGTACACCTTAAATATCCCAGTAAATATAAAATTGGTTCAAAAAATTGTGGTACTTACGTACGATGGAATATCCCTCAGCCATGAAATCAATGTCATAAGACCAGTAGCAGCAAAATGGGTGGATTCAGGTACGATGATTCTAAGTGAAATAAGTCACACAGAAAAAGAAACTTATCATAAGATATCACTTATGAAGATCCTGTAAACATGGCTACACGTGAACTGAGTTAGGAAAGAGAACAGTGTCTCACATTTAGAAAACACTCTTATGCCTGCTTAAGGGGGAAGGAGAGGTGGGGTGATGCATAAAACCAGAGTTTGATATAAGCACAGGTACCGTTCCAAAAACCAACTATGGAATAGACAAGACCTACACCTTCCTCAGTGAAAGGGACTCAAAACCCCATATTTCCCGCAGAGGAATATATCTGACTAGTAAGAATCTTAAAACCTATGTATTGATATGTCTCCATAAGGGAATCAAGTGTGTCTAGACTGGCATAAACATGGCAGCGAGAATCAGCTCAAACCCACTATAAAAGGAATTTAAAAACAAAACAAAAAAACTGGGAAATTCTTTACAATTCCTTCAGGGTCTCTGATGAAACCTGGAATGACCCTATGTACAACGACAGCTGGATGAGGCATAAGGCTGGACACATGGAACTTAGAGGATTGGTGAGATTGGGTGAGCAAATGCAGACCCTTTAAAGCACAAATGCCTGGCACCCATTCCATGGGTCCCAACTCTCCAGGTTGTAGGGAATATTACTACAGTTATAACATGTACAGGAAACCTAGAGAATGGACCCACTGTGAAAACGAAATGTTTCTAAAACTCAACGAATAGTCCCTCTCCTGGTGCTCCGGTTTGACTTTCCATCTGCTTTACTATCAATCTCCCAACTTGGAGAGACAGCCCCTTTAACCTCCTGGTTCACACAGGTTTCCAAATTGGCAGAGGATGAAAGGGAAGAGGGAAAACCAATGAGAGAAGAGCTGTTATGCATGAGGATGGGCACATATCACTCTAACTTCCCAGCAGGAAAATGAATTAACCAAAGTCTCAGCCTCCAACCGGGAACCAGCATAGGTCCTGAACCAAAATTTTGGACTTGCGGTCAGCTCACAAAAAACGGCTTGCAAAATGGAGCTCAAGGGCACAGCAATTCACAAACTGGCCGAGTAATAAAGGACAACTATCGTCCAAAAATCTGTTAAGTGAAGGCAACGAGGCGGACTTGAATGCGAGGCAGAATAGCAGGAAACAGATTTCAAGTGGTACATTGGAATTGAGTTTAAAGCACAGGATGAGGGGCACAACTTCAACAATGTTGCACTTGAGCAAAAAGGGCGTATGCGTTTTCTCCTGAATATATTCAGGAGAAAATGCATACGCCCTTTTTGGCCAAGCAATCAAGCGGGAAATGCAAATCTGCACTAAAAAGAAGTATCACTTCCGACTGTTCAAAAGGGACATCCACAAAATGTGTAAAATCCAGAAAGGCAAGACAGGCCCCGGAGAACAGGGAGGCTTGTTTTGCTGATGGGCGGGTTGTAAACTGCCAACTGCATCTCTGGAGGAGTGCATTGTGTTCCCTAAAACAAGAAAACAACAGAGCTACAGAGCCAAGGGCACTTCCAGTCTAGGGAGTATACCTTGGGAAACCTGAAAATCAATAAGACAGATCCACCCCAAAATTTAGGGGTGCACTGCTTACAAGAACCTCAACTTGGGTACACCTTAAATATCCCAGGAAATATAAAAATGGTTCAAAAATTTGTGGTACTTCCGTACGATGGAATATCCCTCAGCCATGCAATCAATGGCATAAGACCAGTAGCAGCAAAATGAGTGGATTGAGGTATGATGCTTCTAAGTGAAATAAGTCACACAGAAAAAGAAACTTATATTAAGATATCACTTATGAAGATCCTATAAACATGGCTACACTTGAACTCAGTTAAGAAAGAGAACAGAGTCTCACCTTTGGAAAACAATCTGATGCCTGCTTAAGGGGGAATGAGAGGTGGGGTGATGCATAAAACCAGAGTTTGATATAAGCACAGGTACCGTTCCAAACACAAACTATGGAATAGACAAGACCTACTCCTTCGTCAGTGAAAGGGACCCGAGGCATCTGTGAGTAACCGTGAGCTGAGCCCCAGGCCAGATGCTGTTGAACTTTTCCCACCCTTCCCAGGTAAAACACCTGAATATGTACAAGGGCTTGAAAGCCTAGAGGAAGGGGCGTGAAGCCACACCAGCGACGGCACACAGGCCAACTTGGTGCCTGCAGGCCAGCCAGTATGGTCCTGGACCTGGTCGCTCTTCTGGAAGCTTTCCATTGCCCTGCCTGAGATACCCCTCCTGTCCCGGCACCCACTGCTTTTTTCCTTCCTCACCTCTGTCCGGAGAGAAATTCCAGTGGAAGTTATGTGTGCCACATCCTCTTCTTTACAGGTGGAAGCCTGGCAACTCCTGCAGAAAGTCCAGCAGAGACCCACTCACACCGGGCCACCAACAAAGCCATGGCCCCTCACTCCCTCCCACCAGCACAGCCCCGAGACTGCTGACGGGGCAGAGAATATGGAGTCAGGCACAGCTTCAGGGGCTATTGCTGCCTGCAGCGCTGTTTATATTGACCTCAACCCAGGCACACCTAGGGAGGGCCGGCCTGCAGTGTCAAGCTACCCAGGTCAGCTAATCTTCAGCCCTCAGGGAATCACATTGTTGAAAATGGACCTCGCTAAGGCAGAATAGAAGCCAAGGAATAAAAGGACACAATGCCATTTGCAGCACCGTAGGTGTGTCTAGAGGTAATCACGTGACTTTTAGTAAGTCAGAAAGTGAAAGACACATATCATATCATATCTCTTATAGGTGTGACCGAAAAATGGATACCAGGGCAGATATTTCCACGGAGAAGGGCAATCAGAGATTCATTCAACAAACTTATGGTTCACCAATGGAAAGGTGTGAGGATTGGTTTCATTATGATATTGGGGTTAACAGACATATACAAACACAGGTGACATATAGAATCACCAAAGACCTACAGAATACCAAGAGAAGACTACTCAACATTCTGTCATAAGGTACATGGGAAAAGGATCCCAGGAAGAACAGACATATGTGTATGTGTAAAAGAACCACATCTTCCACACCTACAACAAGCCAAACATTGTAATCAAATTTGCTGTAATAAAAAATAAAAAAATTAAATTAAAAACACGAACAAGAAGTAGTGAGACAAACTTGAGGGGCTTTCTCCTGGCACATTCCATTCTAAATTCCAATCTAGAACACGACTTCCATTGAGGCTCTGTTGCCCCAGTAACCAGATTTGGTAAGGGAGACCTGCTGCCACCTTGTGGCCGTTTCACACAACAGCAGCTTTAATCCCAGCGCTAATGGTCAGTTGATATTCAAAATCATTGCAGGCCTGTAAATGACACCTGGCCTGAAAACAAATCCTGGGTTCATATATCGACCAAAAAATTCAAAGGACGTCCATATTTCAAAACGACAGTTTCAAAAGGCATATTTTACTCACATTAGTGTTCTGCTTCTTTTTCTTTCTTTCTTTTTTTGTTAAAAAAACGGGAATGGCAAAAAGCATCCCTC
Source organism: Hyperoodon ampullatus (assembly GCF_949752795.1). NCBI lineage: Eukaryota > Metazoa > Chordata > Mammalia > Artiodactyla > Ziphiidae > Hyperoodon > Hyperoodon ampullatus. The sequence goes on along the minus strand of NW_027640954.1, from coordinate 185,660 downwards.
AGAATGGGCGAAAATATTTGCAAACGAATCAATGGACAAAAGTTTAATCTCCAATATATATAAAGAGCTCATGCAGCTTAATATTAAAAAAACAAACAACCCAATACAAAAATGGGCAGAAGATCTAAAGAGACGTTTCTTCAAAGAAGACACAGAGATGGCCAAGACGCACATGAAAAGCTGCTCAACATCACTAATTATTAGAGAAATGCAAATCAAAACTACAATGAGGTATCACCTCACACCTGTTACAATTGGCATCATCAGAAAATCTACAAACAACGAATTCTGGGGAGGGTGTGGACAAAAGGATCCCTCTTCCACTAGTGGTGGAAATGTAAATTGATACAGTCACGATGGAGAACAGTATGGAGTTTCCTTAAAAAAACTAGAAATAGAATTACCATATGATCCAGCAATCCCACTTCTGGGCATATACCCAGATAAAACCATATATCAAAAAGGCACATTCACCACAATGCTCATTTCAGCACTATTTACGATAGCCAGGTAATGGAAGCAACCTAAATACCCACAGACAGACGAATGGATAAAGATGTGGTACATATATAAAATGGAATATTACTCAGCCATAAGAAGGAATGAAACTGGGTCATTTGTAGAGACGTCGATGGATCTAGAGACTGTCATACAGAATGAAGTAAGTCAGAAAGAGACAAACAAATATTGTATATTAATGCATATATGTGGAACCTAGAAAAATGGTACAGATGAACTGGTTTGCAGGGAAGAAATAGAGACACAGAGGTAGAGAACCCACGTATGGACACCAAGTGTGGGAAGCCACGGGGAGGTGGTGTTGGGGTGAGTTGGGAGATTGGCATTGACCTGTATACATGTATATGCATAAAATACATAACTAATAATAACCTGCTGTATAAAAAATAAATAAAATTAAATTTCAAAATTTTAAAAAATAAAATTTAAAAATAAAACAGAAAAAAGTTCTTCCCTTCACACAGATGTATTTATATGAATGAATTATTTCCATGCTTATATCTATAAATACATAAAAGAGGAATAAAATCTAACTTGAACCAAAAACGAAAAAAAAAAAACCTGAACCCACGAGTTAGACAGAGGAAAACACAATCAGGGCACTTGCACCATCGGTAAACAATTCTGAAATTGGTCAGAGGTGGGGAATCATCTCCCATAGAGCCAGCAGCCCACTCCTACGCAAGGAGCGTCCTCATTGCAAAGCGGGCGGCCATGCCGAGGCATCTGTGAGTAACCGTGAGCTGAGCCCCAGGCCAGCTGCTGTTGAACTTTTCCCACCCTTCCCAGGTAAAACACCTGAATATGTACAAGGGCTTGAAAGCCTAGAGGAAGGGCCGTGGAGCCACACCAGCGACAGCACACAGGCCAACTTGGTGCCTGCAGGCCAGTCAGGATGCTCCTGGACCTGGGCGCTCTTCTGGAAGCTTTCCATTGTCCTGCCTGAGATACCCCTCCTGGCCCGGCCCCCACTGCTTTTTTCCTTCCTCACCTCTGTCCGGAGAGAAATTCCAGCGGAAGGTATGGGTGACACATCCTCTTCATTACAGGTGGAAGCCTGGCAACTCCTGCAGAAAGTCCAGCAGAGACCCACTCACACCGGGCCACCCACAAAGCCGTGGCCCCTCACTCCCTCCCACCAGCACAGCCCCGACACTGCTGACGGGGCAGAGAATATGGAGTCAGGCACAGCTTCAGGGGCTATTGCTGCCTGCAGCGCTGTTTATATTGACCTCAACCCAGGCACACCTGGGGAGGGCCGGCCGGCAGGGTCAGGCTACCCAGGTCAGCTAATCCTCAGCCCTCAGGGAATCACATTGTTGAAAATGGACCTCGCTAAGGCAGAATAGAAGCCAAGGAATAAAAGGACACAATGCCATTTGTAGCACCGTAGGTGTGTCTAGAGGTAAGCACGTGAGTTGTTGTAAGTCAGAAAGTGAAAGACACATATCATATCATATCTCTTATAGGTGTGACCGAAAAATGGATACCAGGGCAGATATTTCCACGGAGAAGGGCAATCACAGATTCATTCAACAAACTTATGGTTCACCAATGGAAAGGTGTGAGGATTGGTTTCATTATGATATTGAGGTTAACAGACATATACAAACACAGGTGACATATAGAATCACCAAAGACCTACAGAATACCAAGAGAAGACTACTCAACATTCTGTCATAAGGTACATGGGAAAAGGATCCCAGGAAGAACAAACATATGTGTATGTGTAAAAGAACCACATCTTCCACACCTACAACAAGCCAAACATTGTAATCAAATTTGCTGTAATAAAAAATAAAAAATTAAATTAAAAACACGAACAAGAAGTAGTGAGACAAACTTGAGGGGCTTTCTCCTGGCACATTCCATTCTAAATTCCAATCTAGAACACGACTTCCATTGAGGCTCTGTTGCCCCAGTAACCAGATTTGGTAAGGGAGAGCTGCTGCCACCTTGTGGCCGTTTCACACAACAGCAGCTTTAATCCCAGCGCTAATGGTCAGTTGATATTCAAAATCATTGCAGGCCTGTAAATGACACCTGCCCTGAAAACAAATCCTGGGTTCATATATCGACCAAAAAATTCAAAGGACGTCCATATTTCAAAACGACAGTTTCAAAAGGCATATTTTACACACATTAGTGTACTGCTTATTTTTCTTTCTTTTTTTGTTAAAAAAACGGGAATGGCAAAAAGCATCCCTCAGAATGGGCGAAAATATTTGCAAACGAATCAATGGACAAAGGTTTAATCTCCAATATATATAAAGAGCTCATGCAGCTTAATATTAAAAAAACAAACAACCCAATACAAAAATGGGCAGAAGATCTAAAGAGACGTTTCTTCAAAGAAGACACAGAGATGGCCAAGACGCACATGAAAAGCTGCTCAACATCACTAATTATTAGAGAAATGCAAATCAAAACTACAATGAGGTATCACCTCACACCTGTTAGAATCGGCATCATCAGAAAATCTACAAACAACGAATTCTTGGAAGGGTGTGGACAAAAGGATCCCTCTTCCACTAGTGGTGGAAATGTACATTGATACAGTCACGATGGAGAACAGTATGGAGTTTCCTTAAAAAAACTAGAAATAGAATTACCATATGATCCAGCAATCCCACTTCTGGGCATATACCCAGAGAAAACCATAAATCAAAAAGGCACATTCACCACAATGCTCATTTCAGCACTATTTACGATAGCCAGGTAATGGAAGCAACCTAAATACCCACAGACAGACGAATGGATAAAGATGTGGTACATATATAAAATGGAATATTACTCAGCCATAAGAAGGAATGAAACTGGGTCATTTGTAGAGACGTCGATGGATCTAGAGACTGTCATACAGAATGAAGTAAGTCAGAAAGAGACAAACAAATATTGTATATTAATGCATATATGTGGAACCTAGAAAAATGGTACAGATGAACTGGTTTGCAGGGAAGAAATAGAGACACAGAGGTAGAGAACACACGTATGGACACCAAGTGTGGGAAGCCATGGGGAGGTGGTGTTGGGGTGAGTTGGGAGATTGGGATTGACCTGTATACATGTATATGCATAAAATACATAACTAATAATAACCTGCTGTATAAAAAATAAATAAAATTAAATTTCAAAATTTTAAAAAATAAAATTTAAAAATAAAACAGAAAAAAGTTCTTCCCTTCACACAGATGTATTTATATGAATGAATTATTTCCATGCTTATATCTATAAATACATAAAAGAGGAATAAAATCTAACTTGAACCAGAAAAGAAAAAAAAAAACCTGAACACACGAGTTAGACAGAGGAAAACACAATCAGGGCACTTGCTCCATCGGTAAACAATTCTGAAATTGGTCAGAGGTGGGGAATCATCTCCCATAGAGCCAGCAGCCCACTCCTACGCAAGGATCGTCCTCATTGCAAAGCGGGGGGCCATGCCGAGGCATCTGTGAGTAACCGTGAGCTGAGCCCCAGGCCAGCTGCTGTTGAACTTTTCCCACCCTTCCCTGGTAAAACACCTGAATATATACAAGGTCTTGAAAGCCTAGAGGAAGGGCCGTGGAGCCACACCAGTGACAGCACACAGGCCAACTTGGTGCCTGCAGGCCAGTCAGGATGCTCCTGGACCTGGGCGCTCTTCTGGAAGCTTTCCATTGTCCTGCCTGAGATACCCCTCCTGGCCCGGCCCCCACTGCTTTTTTCCTTCCTCACCTCTGTCCGGAGAGAAATTCCAGCGGAAGGTATGGGTGACACATCCTCTTCATTACAGGTGGAAGCCTGGCAACTCCTGCAGAAAGTCCAGCAGAGACCCACTCACACCGGGCCACCCACAAAGCCGTGGCCCCTCACTCCCTCCCACCAGCACAGCCCCGACACTGCTGACGGGGCAGAGAATATGGAGTCAGGCACAGCTTCAGGGGCTATTGCTGCCTGCAGCGCTGTTTATATTGACCTCAACCCAGGCACACCTGGGGAGGGCCGGCCGGCAGGGTCAGGCTACCCAGGTCAGCTAATCCTCAGCCCTCAGGGAATCACATTGTTGAAAATGGACCTCGCTAAGGCAGAATAGAAGCCAAGGAATAAAAGGACACAATGCCATTTGTAGCACCGTAGGTGTGTCTAGAGGTAAGCACGTGAGTTGTTGTAAGTCAGAAAGTGAAAGACACATATCATATCATATCTCTTATAGGTGTGACCGAAAAATGGATACCAGGGCAGATATTTCCACGGAGAAGGGCAATCACAGATTCATTCAACAAACTTATGGTTCACCAATGGAAAGGTGTGAGGATTGGTTTCATTATGATATTGAGGTTAACAGACATATACAAACACAGGTGACATATAGAATCACCAAAGACCTACAGAATACCAAGAGAAGACTACTCAACATTCTGTCATAAGGTACATGGGAAAAGGATCCCAGGAAGAACAAACATATGTGTATGTGTAAAAGAACCACATCTTCCACACCTACAACAAGCCAAACATTGTAATCAAATTTGCTGTAATAAAAAATAAAAAATTAAATTAAAAACACGAACAAGAAGTAGTGAGACAAACTTGAGGGGCTTTCTCCTGGCACATTCCATTCTAAATTCCAATCTAGAACACGACTTCCATTGAGGCTCTGTTGCCCCAGTAACCAGATTTGGTAAGGGAGAGCTGCTGCCACCTTGTGGCCGTTTCACACAACAGCAGCTTTAATCCCAGCGCTAATGGTCAGTTGATATTCAAAATCATTGCAGGCCTGTAAATGACACCTGCCCTGAAAACAAATCCTGGGTTCATATATCGACCAAAAAATTCAAAGGACGTCCATATTTCAAAACGACAGTTTCAAAAGGCATATTTTACACACATTAGTGTTCTGCTTCTTTTTCTTTCTTTCTTTTTTTGTTAAATAAACGGGAATGGCAAAAAGCATCCCTCAGAATGGGCGAAAATATTTGCAAACGAATCAATGGACAAAGGTTTAATCTCCAATATATATAAAGAGCTCATGCAGCTTAATATTAAAAAAACAAACAATCGAATACAAAAATGGGCAGAAGGTCTAAAGAGACGTTTCTTCAAAGAAGACACAGAGATGGCCAAGACGCACATGAAAAGCTGCTCAACATCACTAATTATTAGAGAAATGCAAATCAAAACTACAATGAGGTATCACCTCACACCTGTTACAATTGGAATCATCAGAAAATCTACAAACAACGAATTCTGGGGAGGGTGTGGACAAAAGGATCCCTCTTCCACTAGTGGTGGAAATGTAAATTGATGCAGTCACGATGGAGAACAGTATGGAGTTTCCTTAAAAAAACGAGAAATAGAATTACCATATGATCCAGCAATCCCACTTCTGGGCATATACCCAGAGAAAACCATAAATCAAAAAGGCACATTCACCACAATGCTCATTTCAGCACTATTTACGATAGCCAGGTAATGGAAGCAACCTAAATACCCACAGACAGACGAATGGATAAAGATGTGGTACATATATAAAATGGAATATTACTCAGCCATAAGAAGGAATGAAACTGGGTCATTTGTAGAGACGTCGATGGATCTAGAGACTGTCATACAGAATGAAGTAAGTCAGAAAGAGACAAACAAATATTGTATATTAATGCATATATGTGGAACCTAGAAAAATGGTACAGATGAACTGGTTTGCAGAGAAGAAATAGAGACACAGAGGTAGAGAACACACGTATGGACACCAAGTGTGGGAAGCCATGGGGAGGTGGTGTTGGGGTGAGTTGGGAGATTGGGATTGACCTGTATACATGTATATGCATAAAATACATAACTAATAATAACCTGCTGTATAAAAAAATAAATAAAATTAAATTTCAAAATTTTAAAAAATAAAATTTAAAAATAAAACAGAAAAAAGTTCTTCCCTTCACACAGATGTATTTATATGAATGAATTATTTCCATGCTTATATCTATAAATACATAAAAGAGGAATAAAATCTAACTTGAACCAAAAAAGAAAAAAAAAAACCTGAACACACGAGTTAGATAGAGGAAAACACAATCAGGGCACTTGCTCCATCGGTAAACAATTCTGAAATTGGTCAGAGGTGGGGAATCATCTCCCATAGAGCCAGCAGCACACTCCTACGCAAGGAGCGTCCTCATTGCAAAGCGGGGGGTCATGCCGAGGCATCTGTGAGTAACCGTGAGCTGAGCCCCAGGCCAGCTGCTGTTGAACTTTTCCCACCCTTCCCTGGTAAAACACGTGAATATGTACAAGGGCTTGAAAGCCTAGAGGAAGGGCCGTGGAGCCACACCAGCGACAGCACGCAGGCCAACTTGGTGCCTGCAGGCCAGTCAGGATGGTCCTGGCCCTGGGCGCTCTTCTGGAAGCTTTCCATTGTCCTGCCTGTGATACCCCTCCTGTCCCGGCACCCTCTGCTTTTTTCTTCCTCACCTCTGTCCAGAGAGAAATTCCAGCGGAAGGTATGGGTGCCACATCCTCTTCTTTACAGGTGGAAGCCTGGCAACTCCTGCAGAAAGTCCAACAGATACCCACTCACACCGGGCCACCAACAAAGCCGTGGCCCCTCACTCCCTCCCACCAGCAGAGCCCCGACACTGCTGACGGGGCAGAGAATATGGAGTCAGGCACAGCTTCAGGGGCTATTGCTGCCTGCAGCGCTGTTTATATTGACCTCAACCCAGGCACACCTGGGGAGGGCCGGCCGGCAGGGTCAGGCTACCCAGGTCAGCTAATCCTCAGCCCTCAGGGAATCACATTGTTGAAAATGGACCTCGCTAAGGCAGAATAGAAGCCAAGGAATAAAAGGACACAATGCCATTTGCAGCACCGTAGGTGTGTCTAGAGGTAAGCACGTGACTTTTAGTAAGTCAGAAAGTGAAAGACACATATCATATCACATCTCTTATAGGTGTGACCGAAAAATGGATACCAGGGCAGATATTTCCACGGAGAAGGGCAATCAGAGATTCATTCAACAAACTTATGGTTCACCAATGGAAAGGTGTGAGGATTGGTTTCATTATGATATTGGGGTTAACAGACATATACAAACACAGGTGACATATATAATCACCAAAGTCCTACAGAATACCAAGAGAAGACTACTCAACATTCTGTCATAAGGTACATGGGAAAAGGTTCCCAGGAAGAACAGACATATGTGTATGTGTAAAAGAACCACATCTTCCACACCTACAACAAGCCAAACATTGTAATCAAATTTGCTGTAATAAAAAATAAAAAATTAAATTAAAAACACGAACAAGAAGTAGTGAGGCAAACTTGAGGGGCTTTCTCCTGGCACATTCCATTCTAAATTCCAATCTAGAACACGACTTCCATTGAGGCTCTGTTGCCCCAGTAACCAGATTTGGTAAGGGAGACCTGCTGCCACCTTGTGGCCGTTTCACACAACAGCAGCTTTAATCCCAGCGTTAATGGTCAGTTGATATTCAAAATCATTGCAGGACTGTAAATGACACCTGCCCTGAAAACAAATCCTGGGTTCATATATCGACCAAAAAATTCAAAGGACGTCCATATTTCAAAACGACAGTTTCAAGAGGCATATTTTACACACATTAGTGTTCTGCTTCTTTTTCTTTCTTTCTTTTTTTGTTAATAAAACGGGTATGGCAAAAAGCATCCCTCAGAATGGGCGAAAATATTTGCAAACGAATCAATGGACAAAAGTTTAATCTCCAATATATATAAAGAGCTCATGAAGCTTAATATTAAAAAAACAAACAACCCAATACAAAAATGGGCAGAAGATCTAAAGAGACGTTTCTTCAAAGAAGACACAGAGATGGCCAAGACGCACATGAAAAGCTGCTCAACATCACTAATTATTAGAGAAATGCAAATCAAAACTACAATGAGGTATCACCTCACACCTGTTACAATTGGCATCATCAGAAAATCTACAAACAACGAATTCTTGGGAGGGTGTGGACAAAAGGATCCCTCTTCCACTAGTGGTGGAAATATAAATTGATACAGTCACGATGGAGAACAGTATGGAGTTTCCTTAAAAAAACTAGAAATAGAATTACCATATGATCCAGAAATCCCACTTCTGGGCATATACCCAGAGAAAACCATAAATCAAAAAGGCACATTCACCACAATGCTCATTTCAGCACTATTTACGATAGCCAGGTAATGGAAGCAACCTAAATACCCACAGACAGACGAATGGATAAAGATGTGGTACATATATAAAATGGAATATTACTCAGCCATAAGAAGGAATGAAACTGGGTCATTTGTAGAGACGTCGATGGATCTAGAGACTGTCATACAGAATGAAGTAAGTCAGAAAGAGCAAAACAAATATTGTATATTAATGCATATATGTGGAACCTAGAAAAATGGTACAGATGAACTGGTTTGCAGGGAAGAAATAGAGACACAGAGGTAGAGAACACACGTATGGACACCAAGTGTGGGAAGCCATGGGGAGGTGGTGTTGGGATGAGTTGGGAGATTGGGATTGACTTGTATACATGTATATGCATAAAATACATAACTAATAATAACCTGCTGTATAAAAAAATAAATAAAATTAAATTTCAAAATTTTAAAAAATAAAATTTAAAAATAAAACAGAAAAAAGTCCTTCCCTTCACACAGATGTATTTATATGAATGAATTATTTCCATGCTTATATCTATAAATACATAAAAGAGGAATAAAATCTAACTTGAACCAAAAAAGAAAAAAAAAAAAAAAACCTGAACCCTCCTGTTATACAGAGGAAAACCCTATCAGGGCACTTGCTCCAGCGGTAAACAATTCTGAAACTGGTAAGAGGTGGGGAGTCATCTCCCATACAGCCAGCAGCCCACTCCTATGCAAAGAGCGTACTCATTGCAATGGAGGGGGCCATTCCGAGGCATCTGTGAGTAACCGTGACCTGAGACACAGGCCAGATGCCTTTGAACTTTTCCCACCCTTCCGAGGTAAAACACCTGAATATGTACAAGGGCTTGAAAGCCTAGAGGAAGGGGCGTGGAGCCACACCAGCGACAGCACACAGGCCAACTTGGTGCCAGCAGGCCAGCCAGGATGGTTCTGGCCCTGGGCGCTCTTCTGGAAACTTTCCATTGCCCTGCCTGAGATACCCCTCCTGTCCCGGCACCCACTGTTTTTTTCCTTCCTCACCTCTGTCCGGAGAGAAATTCCAGCGGAAGGTATGTGTGCCACATCCTCTTCTTTACAGGTGGAAGACTGGCAACTCCTGCAGAAAGTCCAGCAGAGACCCACTCACACCGGGCCACCCACAAAGCCGTGGCCCCTCACTCCCTCCCACCAGCACAGCCCCGACACTGCTGACGGGGCAGAGAATATGGAGTCAGGCACAGCTTCAGGGGCTATTGCTGCCTGCAGCGCTGTTTATATTGACCTCAACCCAGGCACACCTGGGGAGGGCGGGCCGGCAGGGTCAGGCTACCCAGGTCAGCTAATCCTCAGCCCTCAGGAAATCACATTGTTGAAAATGGACCTCACTAAGGCAGAATAGAAGCCAAGGAATAAAAGGACACAATGCCATTTGCAGCACCGTAGGTGTGTCTAGACGTAATCACGTGACTTTTAGTAAGTCAGAAAGTGAAAGACACATATCATATCATATCTCTTATAGGTGTGACCGAAAAATGGATACCAGGGCAGATATTTCCACGGAGAAGGGCAATCAGAGATTCATTCAACAAACTTATGGTTCACCAATGGAAAGGTGTGAGGATTGGTTTCATTATGATATTGGGGTTAACAGACATATACAAACACAGGTGACATATATAATCACCAAAGACCTACAGAATACCAAGAGAAGACTACTCAACATTCTGTCATAAGGTACATGGGAAAAGGATCCCAGGAAGAACAGACATATGTGTATGTGTAAAAGAACCACATCTTCCACACCTACAACAAGCCAAACATTGTAATCAAATTTGCTGTAATAAAAAATAAAAAATTAAATTAAAAACACGAACAAGAAGTAGTGAGACAAACTTGAGGGGCTTTCTCCTGGCACATTCCATTCTAAATTCCAATCTAGAACACGACTTCCATTGAGGCTCTGTTGCCCCAGTAACCAGATTTGGTAAGGGAGACCTGCTGCCACCTTGTGGCCGTTTCACACAACAGCAGCTTTAATCCCAGCGCTAATGGTCAGTTGATATTCAAAATCATTGCAGGACTGTAAATGACACCTGCCCTGAAAACAAATCCTGGGTTCATATATTGACCAAAAAATTCAAAGGACGTCCATATTTCAAAAAGACAGTTTCAAAAGGCATATTTTACTCACATTAGTGTTCTGCTTCTTTTTCTTTCTTTCTTTTTTTGTTAAAAAAACGGGAATGGCAAAAAGCATCCCTCAGAATGGGCGAAAATATTTGCAAACGAATCAATGGACAAAGGTTTAATATCCAATATATATAAAGAGCTCATACAGCTTAATATTAAAAAAACAAACAACGCAATACAAAAATGGGCAGAAGATCTAAAGAGACGTTTCTTCAAAGAAGACACAGAGATGGCCAAGACACACATGAAAAGCTGCTCAACATCACTAATTATTAGAGAAATGCAAATCAAAACTACAATGAGGTATCACCTCACACCTGTTACAATTGACATCATCAGAATATCTTCAAACAACGAATTCTGGGGAGGGTGTGGACAAAAGGATCCCTCTTCCACTAGTGGTGGAAATGTAAATTGATACAGTCACGATGGAGAACAGTATGGAGTTTCCTTAGAAAAACTAGAAATAGAATTACCATATGATGCAGCAATCCCAATTCTGGGCATATACCCAGAGAAAACCATAAATCAAAAAGGCACATTCACCACAATGCTCATTTCAGCACTATTTACGATAGCCAGGTAATGGAAGCAACCTAAATACCCACAGACAGACGAATGGATAAAGATGTGGTACATATATAAAATGGAATATTACTCAGCCATAAGAAGGAATGAAACTGGGTCATTTGTAGAGACGTCGATGGATCTAGAGACTGTCATACAGAATGAAGTAAGTCAGAAAGAGACAAACAAATATTGTATATTAATGCATATATGTGGAACCTAGAAAAATGGTATAGATGAACTGGTTTGCAGGGAAGAAATAGAGACACAGATGGAGAGAACACACGTATGGACACCAAGTGTGGGAAGCCATGGGGTGGTGTTGGTGGCATATGTTGGGAGATTGGGATTGACCTGTATACATGTATATGCATAAAATACATAACTAATAATAACCTGCTGTATAAAAAAATAAATTAAATTAAATTTCAAAATTTTAAAAAATAAAATTTAAAAATAAAACCGAAAAAAGTTCTTCCCTTCACACAGATGTATTTTTATGAATGAATTATTTCCATTCTTATATCAATAAATACATAAAAGAGGAATAAAATCTAACTTGAACCAAAAAAGGAAAAAAAACCTGAACCCACCAGTTATACAGAGGAAAACCCTATCAGGGCACTTGTTCCAGCGGTAAACAATTGTGAAATTGGTCAGAGGTGGGGAATCATCTCCCATACAGCCAGCAGCCCACCCCCCAAGCAAGGAGGGTCCTCATTGCAAAGCTGGGGTACGAAGCCAAGGCATCTGTGAGTAAACGTGAGCTAAGCCCCAGTCCTGCTGCAGCTGAACTCTTCCCACCCTTTCCAGTTAAAACACCTGAATATGTACAAGAACTTGCAAGCTTAGAGGAAGGGCTGTGGAGCCACAACAGCGACAGCACACAGGCCGACTTGGTGCCTGCAGGCCAGTCAGGATGGTCCTGGCCCCAGATGCTCTTCTGGAAGCTTTCCATTTCCCTGCCTGAGATACCCCTCCTGCCATGGCCCCCACTGCTTTTTTACTTCCTCACCTCTGCCTGGGGAGAAATTCCAGCGGCATGTATCGGTGACACATCCTCTTCTTTAGCAGGTGGCAGCCTGGCATCTCCTGCAGAAAGTCCAGCAGAGCCCCACTCACACTGGGCCACCCACAAAGCCGTGGCCCCTCACTCCCTCCCACCAGCACAGCCCCGGCACTGCCTACGGGGCAGAGAATATGGCGTCAGTCACAGCTACAAGGGCTGTCGCTCACTGGAGAGCTCTTTATATTGCCCTCAACTCAGGCACACCTGTGGAGGGCTGGCAGGCAGTTTCAGGCTGCCAAAATCAGCCAATCCTCACCCCTCAGGGGCTCACAGTTGCAGAAAATGAAACTTGCTAAACGGGCCAGGCCCTAGGAACAGGTGTGGGCTCTTGAGAGTCAGGATAGACAAGGGGCTGCAGCTGCGGCTTGTTTTCTGATCATTTTATCTGGTCCATGAGTGGATAACAACTTCAAGAAGACCCTATCCTAATGAGAGGAACCCAGGAGTCAGAGAGAGGAGTGATGGTGGGTGGAGACAGAGGCCTGGTGCCCTGGCTGCAGTGGAAGTGTCTGGAAGACCAGGCAGAAAGAGCCTGCAGAGAGTGATAGCCATGGTCACAGACCTGTCAGAACTGCTGTTTGTTAGTTCAAGTCCTGCTCTGAGGTATTCTGTGTCAGCTGTGAGCGACAGGTGAGCAGGGGGTTCTCTGCAAGGTGGGCTATGTGCACAGTTCCTGTGTGTCCAGCCCTGCTAGGGTACCTGCCCAGGGGAGCTCTGTATCCTGGGAAGGGCCTGAGTAGGAGAGCCCAATGGGCTGCTGGGTAGCTGCAGAGTTGAGATCCATACCCTGGGAGGGACTTGACCACGAGAGCCCCGTGGGCTGTGGGGTAGGGGTGCAGCCCAGGTGAGCTCCATATCCTGAGATTGGCCTGACCACGAGAGCCCCATGGGCTGCTGGAGACCTGGTAAAGTATATCAGGACAGTCAGTGAAGCCACCGAGGATATACATCCAGTAGCTCCTATTTCCTACTCCTTGCTGGTCATTCTACCTTCCACCAGGCCATGGCATTCTGTATTAGACTTCAATGATGCCTTCTTCTGTATTCCATTCATCTCAGAGTCACAAGAATTTTTGGCTTGTGAGTGGCAGGACACAACATGCAACAAAAGCAATAATGCTGGGCCGTCCTGCCCCAATGGTTCAAAAATCCCCACACCATCATTGGGGAAATGTCCTCTAAAGACCTAAAAGTTCAACCTCTTTAAAAGGGAACCCTCCTTCAATATGCAGATGACATTCTGATCGCCAGGCCTACTAAAGACGCCTCTGAACTACCTAGCCAAGAAAGGATAGAAGGTGTCCAAGAAAAACGCTCAAATATCCCAGGCTAAGGTGACATGCCTGGGATTCATTCTCACAGATATTCGGAGAAACGCATCCCAGGATAGGGAAGAAGCCATTTGCAGCCTTACGTCTTCTAAAACTAGAAGACAGCTTAGGGGTTCTTGGGGAGGCCAAGGTTTTCTGCATCTGGATCCCTAACTACAGTGTAATAGCTGGGCCTCTACATGAAACACTGACACGAAAAGATGATGATCCTTTTGAATAGAATCCAGAAGCAGCCTTTCAAGAATGGAAAGAGCAGTCAATACAGACCCTTGCCCAGGAACTCCCTAATTTAGCTAAACCCTTTGACCTTTACATACCCGGTCAAAGGTTAATCGCCCTTGGAGCCTTAGTGCAAAAACTGGGACCACTTGAAATGGAGCAACACAAGAATGCCCTTCAGGTATGATAAACTATGGTCACCAAGGGCTTTGCCCACCGACTCATCAGGCCAGGATACTGGGGTATCTAAAAAGCTGGAAATCAGCAGCCCGCAAGGCCAGCTCCCTCCTAAGGGAAAAGGACCCCACGTGGTGATCCTAACCACCCATCATGCCCTGAAGTTGCAGGGGTCGCTGTGTGGACACACTGACCTCGAGTGAGGAGGCCCTCCAACTCCAACCTCCAGAGAGATAAACGGGGGCAACGGGCCCCCAAGATGACTCGTGTGACCATCACTTGACCTGGAGTTTCTCTCAGAAAACGACAAGACTGTGCCCCGAAAGAGCAGACTACTGCTTGCAGGACTTACTGCACCCAGAGGGGAGCTAATAAGCTTGGCGGGGGAAACGTATATCACGCTTTCACCATAGAAAACCCTACAGACACCGCGGTGATGGTGGCCAATATGACCGGCTGGACTGCTGGCTACTTCTAAAGGCCGTTGACTCAGTGGACGTCATGGTCCTGGATCACCACTGACCCTGGACTGTCTGGGAGTTGCGCGGGCAGGGCTCTGACACATGGTGCTGTTTGTACATTAATTCAGGGACTTAATTAAAGAAAGCACAGACTACTGGTCAGAGCATCTAGTCTGGCAAAAACTGTCAGCCTAAGGTCGCCGAACATATGTGGGGTGGGGTGAAACCTGCCACCGCAGCATCTCTGCGCCTCTCTTTCCTGGACCCTTAAAGGTCATTAGAATCTGTAACACTTCCAATGCTGGTGCTCAGGCGGACGAGAAGTGAGGCAGGAGGCCTTGGGACAATCAACCTCACCAGGAGGCTGGTGGGGAGACGTTTTGCCCCTCCCCCCATGTATCAGGGCTCCCACCACAGCATGAAGCAGTTACAAAAGAGGGGTCTGCACCCTCAACACCCCAAGAATAAGGAACGGAACAAAAAGCAGAGGAGGTGTTCGTCTCCGGCAACGTTCATTAAAAATTCCTGGGAGATAAAAAGAGAATCTGGGCAATAAAATAAAGCCTAACCTGTTTTTCCTTTGTGCTTTGTCTAATTTCACGTGCTCCTAGGGTTCCGCATGCAGAGGTCCCACACCCGGCACTTCAGACCCGATTTCCTAGTGCAGAATGGCTGGGTCGACACCTCAGCTAGCGGGGTCCCATGCAGACTCCGCGGCATAGAGCCTGAGCTGCAGCCAACTCAGCCCTCGAGAGCTCCATCCCCTCCCTCCCACTGACGCTGCTGGGGACCCTACACAGCAGCCCAGCCCACAGCCCATGGGGGAGTGCACGCTCTCACCTCTCCATTCTGTTTTCAAAATAATGTTTCCTTTGCTTCTGAACCAAACTCAGTCTTGATCTGTTGGCTCCAATGACACTGGGCACGGGGACTCCTGTTGGGGTCCACTCTGGAGGATCAGTAACAGAAATTGAGAACATTGTAACTTCAATGAACAGATGTGTGAGCCAAACTGTAGTTAACATAGAGCAGTGTATAATGCTCGGGTAAAATAAGATGTTTCTAAGACTTACATTTGATATTTCCATCACTTTCCTATAAGCAAGTTCAGTGGAGACGTCTGTCTTATTTGTCAGGTCAACATTAGAGAAATGAAGTGATTTATTTCCATGGATGTACATCGAATACTTTTGGCTGAAGCTTCAATCTTGTTTTGAATGCTTTTCCACTGTAAATGATACCTCTCTTTCAGCTCCCCCATTTCTGAGAAGTATAAAATCTTATAATTTATTATTACCAAAGGGGAAAGGTAGGAGAAGGGATAAATTAACAGTTTGGGATTAACACATACACACTGCTATGTATAAAATAGATCATCAACAAGGAACTACTGTATAGCACAGGGAACTACACTGAATATTTTGCAATAACCTACAAGGGGAAATAATCTGAAAAAGAATAGATATTTTTATTGACATCATCTATCAATGACAGATAAAATGTAACCTAAGCAAGGCCGATGGTGAGCGCTTCTGACCCTGAAGATTTCAGTCATCTAAAGTTTGGGCTTTGCCTATTTCCCAAGGCCCTTAAAGGACATACGTGTAGCCGTAGCTTAAAAATTCCCCAGTTTGGGGTTCGGGGAGGCACTGATTTGGAAAAATCCCTGGTGTTCTCCTTACATGCACGGGACCCTTCCTACAGCTAAAACATGCCTGTCACACCTAGAGGATGGTACACCATTTGATCGGAAAGAGTTTGGAAAAGGCACCTCATCTCCTCATCGCCTGGTGCTCGGGTTCAACCCTCCAGCATCTTTCCTAACAATCTCCTCACTTGGGGATATCAGCACCGTCAACATCCTGTTGCACACAGTTTGGAATTTGTCCAGAGGATGAAGCGGAAGGATGAGAAAAATTTAGAGACAAGTCTTAGGTGTTCGGACAGGCACATGCCACTCTAATTTCCAATCCAGAAGACAAATTCATCAAAGGCTAGAATTGCCCACGGAAACAGAATAGGGCTAGAGGAAATCCCGCTGTTTTGTGTCCAGTTTCCAAAAACACAAGTTGAAAAATGGAACTCAGGGGCACTAAAATTCATGAAACTGCAGAGTTGAAAATATCTATCGTCGAAAAATGTCTTGAGGTAAGTCACAGAAAAGGACTTGTAAGCAAGGGAGAGTGGCAGGAAACAGATTTGAAGAGGTAGAAAGGACTCCCCATTAAAGCACAAGAAAAGGGGCTGAACATCGCCAATGATGCAGTTGGCCAAAAAGGGTGTATGCATTTTTTCTGAATATATTCAAGTAAAGGCCATACACACTTTTTATCCAACCCAACAGGTGGGCACTGGAAATCAATATCACAAAATGAATCACTTCACATCAGTCAGAAGGGCCATCCACATAAAGTGTAAACACCAGAAATGCAGGACAGGGCGAGGAGAAAAGGGAGCCCTGTGAGGCTGATAGTGGAAATGTAATTTGCCAACGGCCACTCTGGAGAAGTGTATTGTGTTTGCTAAAACATCTAAAAAATGAGCTACAGAGCATAGGGCACTTGCACTCATGGGCGTGTACCTTGGGAAAAACAAAAATCGACAGAAAACAGGCACCCGAACTTTTACCACCTCTCTGTTAAAAAGGGCCTCAACTTGGATATAACCTAAATGTTCCTGGAAGGATAAAATGGATAAAAGAGATGGGGTACTTATGTAGAGTGGAATATTACTCATCCAGAAATCAATGAAATAAGGCCAGTTGTAACAACTCTGGAGGAGTTACATACGATCATTCTAAGTGACATATGTCAGAAAGAAAAAGACACATATCATAAGATGTCACTTAAAGGTGGAATCAAAAATGGCTACACATGAAATAAATTACAAAACAGAAACATAGTCAAATATGTAGAAAATAGACATAAGGCTGCTAAATGGGAAAGGTGGGGAATGGTGAGGTATTATCCAGGAGGTTGAAATTAGCAAAGATACCATTCCAAGTACCAAATTGAATAACTGACAAGGCCTACACGGTACCTCAAAGAACTGCACTCAGCCCACTCAAGTCACTGGAAAATAATACATATGACTGGTAAGCATCTGAAAAAGAAGTTATTGTTGTCTCACAGTACATGAATCAAGTGGATATACAGCAGCAAAAAATAGAGCTTTGAAAATCAGCTGTAACCAATATAAAAATAAATTTAAAACTATTTATAAAAACAGTGAGACAGGCAAAAATTCTTACAAATTTTGTTGAAGGGCTACGATGTAACATGGATTGAACACATGTAGACCCACAGCAGGATGATTATATAAGGCTGGAAGCTATGCACGCTAAGAGATGTTAGAGAGGCTGAGTGAGGAAATGCAGACCTTTTAAAGTAATACTGCCTGGTACCCATTCCATGGGTCCCAAATCTGCAGGTTCAAGGGAATCTTCTGACAGCGAAAACATGCCTGGGAAACCGAGATGAATGTACACCGTGTGCTCAGGAAAGGTGTCTAAAATGCACCTCATTTTTGATCTCCTGGTGCTGGGGTTCGCCATTCCAGCCACATTACTAACAATCTCCCCACTTGGAGAATCAGCACCTTTAACCTCCTGTTTCACACAGTTTGCAATTTGTGCAGAGGATAAATGGGAAGAGGGGGAACCAATGAGAGATTAGCTGTAGGAGTTTTGACAGGCACATGTCACTCTAATTTCCCATTAGGAAGAAGAATTAACCAAAGGCTCAGCCTGCCTCCCCAGAACCAGAATAGGGCCAGAAGTAATCCAATGGTTTGGCGGCCAGCTCACAAAAAAAGCGAGTTGCAAAATGGAGCTCAGGAGCAGACAATTCAAAGACCTGCAAAGATATAAATGATAACCAACGTCCAAAAATATATTCAGGTAAGGTAACGAAGAGGATCTGAATGAGAGGCAGAATTGCAGGAAACAGATTTCAAAAGGTAGATTGTACTCACATTTAAAGCATATGAAAAGCAGCAGAATTTCTAAAATGATGCGGTTGGGCAAAAGGGTGTATGCGTTTTTTTCGTGAATATCTTCAGGAAAAAAACACATGCAGAGTTTTTGGCCAACCAAGCAAGAGGGAAATGCAAATCCACACAACAAAGAAGTCTCAATTTCCACTGCTCAGAAAGGCCATCCAAAAAATGTTTACAAACCAGAAATGCAGGAGAAGCCATGGAAAACAGGGAGCCTAGTCACGCTGATGGGTGGGGTATAAATATCCAAGAGCCACTCTGAAGAAGTGTATGCTGTTTTTAAAACATCTAAAATACAAAGCCCCAGAGCAAGGGGATTTCAACTCATGGACATATAACTTGGGAAGACTAAATGTCAATAAGACACAGGCACCCCAAAGTTTAGGGCTGCTCTGCATACAAGAACCTCAACTTTGGTACACCTAAAATATCCCAGGAAAAAGAGAAATGCATAAAGAACTTGTGGTAATTTTGCACAACGGAATATCACTCAGACGTGAAATCAATGTATATAAGGCCAGTAGCAGCATAATGAGTGGATTTACGTATGATGATTTTAAGGGAAATTAGTCACACAGAAAAAGAATCTTATCATAAGATATCACTTATAGAGGGAATGTCAATATCACAACACATGAACTGAATTAGGAAAGAGAACAGAGTCTCACATTTAGCAAAAATCTCTTATGCCTGCTTCAGGGGAAAGGAGAGGTGGGGTGATGCATAAAACCAGAGTTTGATATTAGCATAGGTACCATTCCATAAACCAAATACTGAATAGACAAGACCTACACCTTCCTCAGTGAACGGGACTCAACACCCCTATGCCCCACAGAGGAATATATCTGACTACTAAGAATCTTATAACTTATGTATTGATATGTCTCCGTAAGGGAATCAATTGTGTCTAGACTGGCATAAACACGTCAGTGAAAATCAGCTCAACCCCATTATAAAAATGAATTTCAAAAAAAACCCCAAAAAACAGCGAAATTCTTACACAATTCCTTCAGGGGTTCTGATGAAACCTGGAATGACCCTATCTGCAAAGACAGCTGGATGAGACATAAGGCTGGACACTTGGGACTGAGAGGACTGGTGAGATTGGGAGAGAAAATGCAGACCTTTTAAAGTAGTAATGCATGCCACCATTCCATGTGTCCCAAATCTCCAGGTAGAAGGGAATATCACTACAATTATAACATGTATGGGAAACCTAGAAAATGGACACCCTGTGATGGTGAAAGGTTTCTAAAACTCTCCTAATTTTTCCTCTCCTTGTGCTCCACTTTGGCATTCCAACTGCTTTACTATCAATCTCCCAACTTAGAAGAGTCAGCCCCTATAACCTCCTGGTTCGCACAGTTTGCTAATTGTGCAGAGGATGAAAGGGAAGAGGGAGAACCAATCAGAGAGTAGATGTAGGCATTTGGACGGGCACATGTCACTCTAATTTCCCGGCAGGAAGAAGAATTAACCAAAGCCTCAGCCACCCACAGGGAACCAATATAGCCACCCCTGGAACCAGTATAGGACCTGAAGCAAAATTGTGGATTTGCGGCCAGCTCACAAAGATGGGATTTGAAAATTGGAGCTCAGGGGCACAGCAATTCACAAACCTGCAGACTTATAAAGTACTACTCTCTTCCAAAAATCTGTTGAGGGAAGGCAATGAAGCGGCCTTGAAAATGAGGCAGAATTGCACAAAATATATTTCAAGAGGTAAATTGGAATCGCCTTTAAAGCACAGGAAAAGCATCCCAACTTGGACAGAGATGCACTTGGCCAAAAAGGGCGTATGCCTTTTCTCCTGAATATATTCAGAAGAAAACGCATACACCCTTTTTGGCCAATCAAGCAAGCGTGCAATACAAATCCACGCTACAAAGAATTGTCACTTACCACTGGTCAAAAGGGACATCCGAATATCTGTAAAAACCAGAAAGGTTGGGCTTCCCTGGTGGCGCAGTGGTTGCGAGTCTGCCTGCCGATGCAGGGACACGGGTTCGTGCCCCGGTCTGGGAGGATCCCACGTGCCGCGGAGCGGCTGGTCCCGTGAGCCATGGCAACTGGGCCTGCGCGTCTGGAGCCTGTGCCCCGCAATGGGAGAGGCCACAGCAGTGAGAGGCCCGCATACAGCAAAAAAAAAAAAACAGAAAGGCAAGAGAGAGATGGCAAGGGCATGAAGCAATGTGATCCCAATGGTCATGGAGGATTGTGATGACAAGCGCATGGAGAATTGTGATGACAAGATTATGTACCATTTTGTTGACAAAGGCAAGGAGCATTATGATGACAAGGTTCATGGAGCACTGTGATGACAAGCATCACGGAGCATAGTGATTACAGGGGTCATGGAGCATTGGGATGACAAGCGCATGGATCATTGTGATGACAATGGTCATGGAGCATTTTAATGACAAGAGTCCCGGATCATTGTGTTGTCAGGGTTCATGCAGCGTTGTGATGACAGTGGTCATGGAGCATTGTGATGACAGGGGTCATGGCGCATTGTGATGAGAAGGTCATGGAGCATTGGGCTGAAAATGTCCATGGAGTACCGTGATGACAGGGGTCATGGAGCATTGTGATGACAAGGTACTGGAGCACTGTGATGAGAAGACCATGGAGCCTTGTGATGACAAGTCTCATGGAGCATTCTGATGAAAAGTGCCATGGAGCATTGTGATTACAGGGGTCTTGGAGCATTGTGATGACAAGGGCATGGAGCATTGGGATGAGAAGGCCATGGAGCGTTCTGATGACATGCATCATGGAGCTTTGTGATGACAAGGGCATGGAGCATTGTGATTACAGCGGTCTTGGAGCACTGTGATTAAAAGGGCATGGATCATTGTGATGAAAAAGGCATGGAGCCTTGTCATGACAGGGTTCAAGGAGCAAACTGACAACAAGTGTCAGGGAGCATTGTGATGACAAGGGTATTGAGTATTGTGATGACAAAGGTCATGGAGCACTGTGATGAGAAGACCATGGATAATTGTGATGACGAGCGTCATGGGGCGTTGTGATGATAAGTGTTATGGAACATATTGATCACAAGGATTTGGAGCATTTTGATGACAGAGGTCATGGAGCATTTTGGTTTCATTGTGATGACAATAGCCTGAAGCATTATGATGATGGGCATGGTGCATTGTGATGACAGGGTTCATGGAGCATTGAGATGAAAAGGGGCATGGAGCATTGCGATTACAGGAGTCTTGGAGCATTGTGATGACAAAGGCATGGAACATCGTGAATGAGAAGGCCATGGAGCATTCTGTTGACATGCGTCATGGAGCTTTGTGATGACAAGGGCATGGAGCATTGTGATTACAGGGGTCTTGGAGCATTGTGATGACAAGGGTCATGGAGCCTTGTGATGACAAGGCTGTGGAACATTGTGATGGCAGGGGTCATGGAGCATTGTTATGACAGGGGTAATGGAGCATTGTGATGACAAGGGCATGGAGCATTGGTCTGAAAAGTTTCATGGATTATTGTGATGAGAGGGGGCAAGGAGCATTGTGATGACAAGGGCATGGAACACTGTGATACATGGGTCATGGAGGATTGTAATGAGAAGTGCATGGAGCATTGTGATAAGAATGGCATCGAGCATTGTGATGAAAAGCATCATGGAGCCTGTGATGACAAGGGCATGGAACAATGTGATGAGAGGGTTCATGGAGCATTGTGATGACAATGGCATGCAGCATTGTGATGACAAGGGTCATTGAGCTTTGTAATGACAAAGGTCATGGAGCATTTTGATGACAAGGGTGTGGTGCATTCTGTTGTGAAGGGCAGGGAGCATTGTGATGACAGGGGTTATGGAACATTGTGATGTCAGGGGAATGGAGCATTGTGATGATAAAGGCATGTAGCATTGTTGTGACAAGGGTCATGGAATATTGTGATGACAGGGGTGAGGGAGTATTGTGTTGACTAGTGATGGAACATTGTGATATCAGTGGTGAGAGAGCATTTTGATGAGAAGTGCATGGAGCAGTGTGATGACAAGGTTTATGGAGCATTGTGATGACAAAGATGTGGAGCATTGTGATGACAAGTGCATGGCACATTGTGATGCCATGGGTCACGGAGTATTGTGCTAACAAAGGCATTGATCATTGGGAGGACAAGGGTCACCAAGCATTGTGATGAAATGTTCATGGAGCTCTGTGGTAACAAAGGTCACAGAGCATTGTGATGACGAGGGCATGGACCATTGTAATGACAAAGGTCATGAAGCATTGTGATGACTGGAGTCATGGAGCATTGTGATGACAGGGGTCATAGAGCATTGTGATGAAAGGGCATGGAGCATTGTGATGACAGGGGCATGTTGCATTGGTTTGACAAGTTTCAGGGATTATTGTGATGACAGTGGGCATGGCGCATTGTGATGACAAGGGCATGGAGCATTGTGATGAGAAGGTCATGGAGTATTGTGAAGAAGGGTGTCAGGGAGCATTGTGATGACATATGTCGTGGTCCATTGCGATGACAATGGAATGGAGCATTGTGATGCCAAGTGTCATGGAGGATTGTGATGACAAAGGTAATGGAGCATTTTGATGACAAGCGCTTGGGGCATTGTGATGACAAGGGTCATGGAGCATTGTGATAACAAGGGCCATTGAGAATTTTGATGACATGTTCATGAAGCATTGTGATGACAATCACATGGAGCTTGCTGTGACAGGGATCATGGAGCAGGGCGATGAAAAGTGCATAGAGAATTGCGATGACAAAGCATGTAACACTGTGATGAAAAGCATCATGGAGCACAGTGATGCCAAGAACGTGGAGAATTGTTATGACAGGGGACATGGAGCATTGTGATGACCAGGGCATGGAGTATTGTGATGGCAAGACCGTGGAGCATTGTGATGAGAAGACCATGGATAATTGTGATGATGAGCGTCATGGAGCACTGTAATGACAAGGGGTATGGAGCATTGTGATGACAGGGGTCATGGAGCATTGTGATGACAAGGTTCATGGAGCATTCTGATGACAAGCTTGTGGAGTATTTTGATGACAATGACATGGAGCATTTTGATGAAAATGGCATGGGGCATTGTGATGAAAAAGACATGGAGCCTTTTCATGACAGTTTTCAGGGAGCATTCTGACGACAAGTGTCAGGGAGCATTGTGATGACAAAGGTCATGGAGAATTGTGACGACAAGGGCATGGAGTATTGTGATGACAAGCACATGGAGCTTGCTATGACGGGGTCATGGAGCATTGTGATGACAAGTGCATAGAGAATTGTGATGACAAAGCATGTAACACTGTGATGAGAAGTGTCATGGAGCATAGTGATGCCAAGATCGTGGAGAATTGTGATGACAGGGGACATGGAGCATTGTGATGACCAGGGCATGGAGCATTGCGATGGCAAGATCGTGGAGCACTGTGATGAGAAGACCATGGATAATTGTAATGACGAGGGTCATGGAGCACTGTAATGACAAGGGGTATAGAGCATTGTGATGACAGTGGTCATGGAGCATTGTGATGACCGGGGACATGGCGCAATGTGATGCCCAAGGCATGGAACACTGTGATGGCAAGACCGTGGAGCATTGTGATGAGAAGACCATGGATAATTGTGATGAGGAGCGTCATGGAGCACTGTAATGACAAGTGGTATGGAGCCTTGTGATGACAGGGGTCATGGAGCATTGTTATGACAGTGGTCATGGAGCATTGTGATGACAAGTGTCATGGAGCATTTTGATGACAAGGGCGTGGAGCATTGTGATGAGAAGACCATGGACAATTGTGATTACGAGTGTCATGGAGCACTGTAATGACAAGCAGTATGGAGCATTGTGATGACAGGGGTCATGGAGCATTGTGATGACTGGGGACATGGAGCATTGTGATGACCAGGGCATGGAGCATTGTGATGGCAAGACCGTGGAGCACTGTGATGAGAAAACCATGGATAATTGTGATGACGAACATCATGGAGCACTGTAATGACAAGGGGCATGGAGCATTGTGATGACAGGTGTCATGGAGCATTGTGATGACAGGGGTCATGGATCATTGAGATGACAAAGGTCACGGAGCATTCTGATGACAAGCTTGTGGAGTATTGTGATGACAATGGCATGAAGCATTGTGATGAAAAGGGCATGGATCATTGTGATGAAAAAGGCATGGAGACTTGTCATGACAGGGTTCAATGAGCATACTGATGACAAGTGTCAGGGAGCATTGTGATGACAAGTGTATTGAGAATTGTGATGACAAAGGTCATGGAGCATTGTGATGAGAAGTCCATGGATAATTGTGATGACCAGCGTCATGGGGCGTTGTGATGACAAGTGTTATGGAACATTGTGATCACAAGGTTTTGGAGCATTGGGATTAGAGAGGTCAAGGAGAATTTTGATTTCATTGTGATGACAATAGCATGAAGCATTATGATGATGGGCATGGTGCATTGTGATGACAGGGTTCATGGAGCATTGAGATGAAAAGAGTCATGGATCATTGTAATAACAAGGGTCTTGGAGCATTGTGATGACAAGGGCATGGAGTATTGTGATGAGAAGGCCATGGAGCATTCTGATGACATGCGTCAGGGAGCTTTGTGATGACATGGGCATGGAGCATTGTGATTACAGGGGTCTTGGAGCATTGTGATGACAAGGGCCATGGAGTCTTGTGATGACAAGGCCGTAGAACATTGTGATGGCAGGGGTCATGCAGCATTGTTATGACAGGTGTAAGGGAGCATTGTGATGACAAGGGCATGGAGCATTGGTCTGAAAAGTTTCATGGATTATTGTGATGAGAGTGAGCATGGAGCATTGTGATGACAAGGGCACGGAACACAGTGATACATGTGTCATGGAGGATTGCAATGACAAGGGCATGGAGCATTGTGATGACAAGCGTCATGGAGCTTTGTGATGACAACAGCATGGAGCAATGTGATGAGAGGTTTCATGGAGCTTTGTGATGACAATGGCATGGAGCATTGTGATTCCAAGGGTCATGGAGCTTTGTGATGACATAGGCCATGGAGCATTTTGATGACAAGGGCGTGGTGCATTGTGATGAGAAGGGCAGGGAGCATTGTGATGACAGGGTCATGGAGCAATTGGATGAAAAGGGTCATGGAACATTTTGATGACAGTGTTTATGGAACATTGTGATGTTAGGGGTCATGGAGCATTGTGATGTAAAGGGTCATGGAGCATTGTGATGTCAGGGGTCATGGAGCATTGTGATGATAAGAGCATGTAGCTTTGTTGTGACAAGGGTCATGGAACATTGGGATGACAGGGTGGAGGGAGTATTGTGTTGACTAGTTATGGAACATTGTGATATCAGTGGTGAGAGAGCATTTTGATGAGAGGTGCATGGAGCATTGTGATGACAAGGCTGTGGAGCATTGTGATGAGAAACGCAGGGCACATTGTGATGACATGGGTCATGGAACATTGTGCTGACAAACGCATGGAGTATTGTGATGACAAGGTTTATGGAGCATTGTGATGACAAAGATGTGGAGCATTGTGATGACAAGCGCATGGCACATTTGATGCCATGTGTCATGGAGTAATGTGCTGACAAAGGCATGGAGCATTGTGATGACAAGGGTCACCGAGCATTGTGATGAAATGTTCATGGAGTGTTGTGGTCACAAAGGTTACAGAGCCTTGTGATGACGAGGGCATGGACCATTGTGATGACAAAGGTCATGAAGCATTGTGATGACTGGAGTCACGGAGCATTGTGATGACAGGGGTCATAGAGCATTGTGATGAAAGGGCATGGAGCATTGTGATGACAGGGGCATGTTGCATTGGTTTGACAATTTTCAGGGATTATTTTGATGACAGTGGGCATGGCGCATTGTGATGACAAGGGCATGGAGCATTGTGATGAGAAGGTCATGGAGTATTGTGAAGAAGGGTGTCAGGGAGCATTGTGATGACATATGTCATGGTCTATTGCAATGACAATGGAATGTAGCATTGTGATGCCAATTGTCATGGAGGATTGTGATGACAAAGGTAATGGAGCATTTTGATGACAAGGGCTCGGAGCATTGTGATGACACGGGTCATGGAGCATTGTGATAACAAGGGCCATTGAGAATTTTGATGACATGTTCATGAAGCATTGTGATGACAATCACATGGAGCTTGCTATGACAGGGGTCATGGAGCATTGCGATGACAAGTGCATAGAGAATTGTGATGACAAAACATGTAACACTGTGATGAGAAGTATCAGAGAGCATAGTGATACCAAGAACGTGGAGAATTGTGATGACAGGGGACATGGAGCATTGTGATGACCAGGGCATGGAGCATTGTGATGGCAAGACCGTGGAGCACTGTGATGAGAAGACCATGGATAATTGTGATGACGAGCGTCATGGAGCACTGTAATGACAAGGGGTATGGAGCATTGTGATGACAGGGGTCATGGAGCATTGTGATGACTTGGGACATGGAGCATTGTGATGACCAGGGCATGGAGCCTTGTGATGTCAAGATCGTGGAGCACTGTGATGAGAAGATCATGGATAATTGTGATGACGAGTGTCATGGAGCACTGTAATGACAAGGGGTATAGAGCATTGTGATGACAGTGGTCATGGAGCATTGTGATGACCGGGGACATGGAGCATTGTGATGCCCAAGGCATGGAGCACTGTGATGGCAAGACCGTGGAGCATTGTGATGAGAAGACCATGGATAATTGTGATGAGGAGCGTCATGGAGCACTGTAATGACAAGTGGTATGGAGCCTTGTGATGACAGGGGTCATGGAGCATTGTTATGACAGTGGTCATGGAGCATTGTGATGACAAGGGTCATGGAGCATTTTGATGACAAGGGCGTGGAGCATTGTGATGAGAAGAC
Organism: Hyperoodon ampullatus; assembly: GCF_949752795.1. Lineage (NCBI taxonomy): Eukaryota > Metazoa > Chordata > Mammalia > Artiodactyla > Ziphiidae > Hyperoodon > Hyperoodon ampullatus. Next base: position 158,080 of record NW_027640954.1, on the reverse strand, counting down.
CATGGACAATTGTGATTACGAGTGTCATGGAGCACTGTAATGACAAGCGGTATGGAGCATTGTGATGACAGGGTCATGGAGCATTGTGATGACTCGGGACATGGAGCATTGTGATGACCAGGGCATGGAGCATTGTGATGGCAAGACCGTGGAGCACTGTGATGAGAAGACCATGGATAATTGTGATGACGAACATCATGGAGCACTGTAATGACAAGGGGCATGGAGCATTGTGATGACAGGTGTCATGGAGCATTGTGATGACAGGGGTCATGGATCATTGAGATGAAAAGTGTCACGGAGCATTCTGATGACAAGCTTGTGGAGTATTGTGATGACAATGGCATGGAGCATTGTGATGAAAAGGGCATGGATCATTGTGATGAAAAAGGCATGGAGACTTGTCACGACAAGTTTCAATGAGCAAACTGATGACAAGTATCAGGGAGCATTGTGATGACAAGTGTATTGAGAATTGTGATTACAAAGGTCATGGAGCATTGTGATGAGAAGTCCATGGATAATTGTGATGACGAGCGTCATGGAACACTGTAATGACAAGGGGTATGGAGCATTGTGATGACAGGGTTCATGGAGCATTCTGAAGACAATGATCAGGGAGCATTCTGATGACAAGCTTGTGGAGTATTGTGATGACAATGACATGGAGCGTTGTGATGAAAGGGGCATGGAGCATTCTTATGAAAAAGGCATGGAGCCTTTTCATGACAGTGTTCAAGGAGTATTCTGACGACAAGTGTCAGGGAGCATTGTGATGACAAGTGTATTGAGAATTGTGATGACAAAGGTCATGGAGCATTGTGACGACAAGTGCATGGAGTATTGTCATGACAGTCATCATGGAGTGTTGTGATTTCAAGTGTTATGGAACATTGTGATCACAAGGGGTTGGAGCATTGTGATGACAGAGGTCATGGACCATTTTGATTTCAAGGAGCATGGAGCATTGTGATGACAAGGGCATGGAGCAATGTGATCCCAAGGTTCATGGAGGATTGTGATGAAAATGGTAATGGAGTATTGTGATGACAAGCTCATGGAGCATTGTGATGACAAGGTCATGTAGGATTTTGATGACACAGGCATGGAGAATTGTGATGATAAGGGTCATGGAGCACTGTGATGATAAGCGTCACGGAGCATTGTGATTACAGGGGTCATGGAGCATTGGGATGACAAGGGCATGGATCATTGTGATGACAAGTGTCATGGAGCATTGGGATGACAAGGGCATGGATCATTGTGATGACAAGTGTCATGGAGCATTGGGCTGAAAATGTTCATGGAGCATTGTGATGACAAGGGAATGGAGCATTGTGATGACAAGAGTCCCGGAACATTGTGTTGTCAGGGGTCATGGAGTGTTGTGATGACAGTGGTCATGGAGGATTGTGATGATATGGGTCATGGAGCATTGTGATGAGAAGGTCATGAAGCATTGGGCTGAAAATGTTCATGGAGTATTGTGATGACACGGGTCATGGAGCATTGTAATGAGAAGGGAATTGAGCACTGTGATGACAAGGTCCTGGAGCATTGTGATGGGAAGTCCATGGAGCCTTGTGATGACAATTCTCATGGAACATTCTGATGAAAAGGGGCATGGAGCACTGTGATTACAGGGGTCTTGGAGCATTGTGATGACAAGGGCATGGAGTATTGTGATGAGAAGGCCATGGAGCATTCTGATGACATGCGTCATGGAGCTTTGTGCTGACAAGGGCATGGAGTATTGTGATGAAAATGGCATGGATCATTGTTATGAAAAAGGCATGGAGCCTTGTCATGACAGGGTTCTAGGAGCATACTGACGACAAGTGTCACGGAGCATTGTGATGACAAGTGTAATGAGCATTGTGATGACAAAGTTCATGGAGCATTGTGATGAGAAGACCATGGATAATTTTGATGATGAGCGTCATGGGGTGTTGTGATGATAAGTTTTATGGAACATTGTGATCACAAGGGTTTGGAGCATTGTGATGACAGAGGTCATGGAGCATTTTGATTTCATTGTAATGACAATAGCCTGAAGCATTATGGTGATGGGCATGGTGCATTGTGATGACAGCGTTCATGGAGCATTGAGATGAAAAGGGGCATGGAGCATTGTGATTACAGGGGTCTTGGAGCATTGTGATGACAAGGGCAAGGAGCATTGTGATGAGAAGGCCATGGAGCATTCTGATGACATGTGTCATTGAGCTTTGTGATGACAAGGGCATGGAGCATTGTGATTACAGGGGTCTTGGAGCATTGTGATGACAAGGGTCATGGAGCCTTGTGATGACAATGGTGTGGAACATTGTGATGGCAGGGGTCATGGAGCATTGTTATGACAGGGGTAATGGAGCATTGTGATGAGAAGGGCATGGAGCATTGGTCTGAAAAGTTTCATGGATTATTGTGATGAGAGTGGGCATGGAGCATTGTGATGACAACGTCACGGAACACTGTGATCCATGGGTCATGGAGGATTTTAATGACAAGGGCATGGAGCATTGTGATGAGAAGGGCATCAAACATTGTTTTGACAAGCGTCATGGAGCTTTGTGATGACAAGGGCATGGAACAATGTGATGAGACGGTTCATGGAACATTGTGATTCCAAGGGTTAAGGAGCTTTGTGATGACAAAAGTCATGGAGCATTTTGATGTCAACGGCGTGGTGCATTGTGATGAGAAGGGCAGGGAGCATTTTGATGACAGGGTCATGCAGCAATTTGATGAAAAGTGTAATGGAACATTTTGATGACAGGGGTTATAGAACATTGTGATGTCAGGGGTCATGGAGCTTTGGGATGAAAAGGGTCATGGAGCATTTTGATGACAGGGGTTATGGAACATTGTGATGTCAGGGGTCATGGAACATTGTGATGATAAGGGGATGTAGCATTGTGATGACAGGGGTCATGGAACATTGTGATTACAGGGGTGAGGGAGTATTGTGATGACTAGTGATGGAACATTGTGATATCTCTGTTGAGAGAGCATTTTCATGAGAAGTGCATGGAGCATTGTGATTACAAGGTTTATGGAGCATTACGATGACAAGCTTGTGGACCGTTGTGATGAAAATTACGTGGCATATTGTGATGACAAGGGTCATGGAGCATTGTTCTGACAAAGGCATGGAGCATTGTGATGACAAGGGTCACGGAGCATTGTGATGAAAAGTTCATGGAGTATTGTGGTTACAAAGGTCACAGAGCCTTGTGATGATGTGGGCATGGACCACTGTGATGACAAATGTTATGAAGCATTGTGATGACTGGAGTCACAGAGCATTGTGATGACAAGGGTCATGGAGCATTGTGATGATAAGGGCATGGAGCATTGTGATGACAGGGGCATGGAGCATTGGTCTGACAAGTTTAATAGATTATTGTGATGACAGTGGGCATGGGGCATTGTGATGACAAGGGCATGGGGCATTGTGATGAGAAGGTCATGGAGTATTGTGAAGACAGGTGTCAGGGAGCATTGTGATGACATATGTCATGGTCCATTGCGATGACAATGGCATGGAGCATTGTGATGCCAAATGTAATGGAGGATTGTGATGACAAATATAATGGAGCATTGTGATGACTAGGGCTTGGAGCATTATGATGACAAGGGCCATTGAAAATTTTCATGACAAGGTCGTGAAGCATTGTGATGACAAGGTGCTGGAGCATTGTGATGAGAAAACCATGGAGCCTTGTGAGACAAGTCTCATGGAGCATACTGATGAAAAGGGTCATGGAGCATTTTGATTAGAGTGTCTTGGAAAATTGTGATGACAAGGGCATGGAGCATTGTGATGAGAAGGCCAAGGAGCAGTCTGATGACATGCGTCATTGAGCTTTGTGATGACAAGGGCATGGAGCATTGTAATTACAGGCGTCTTGGAGCATTGTGATGAAAAAGGCATGGATCATTGTGATGAAAAAGGCATGGAGCCTTGTCATGACAGGGTTCAAGGAGCATACAGAGAACAAGTGTCAGGGAGCATTTTGATGACAAGTGTGTTGAGCATTGTGATGACAAAGGTCATGGAGCATTGTGAAGAGAAGACCATAGATAATTGTGATGACGAGCGTCATGGGGCATTGTGATGACAAGTGTTATGGAATATGGTGATCACAAGGGTTTGGAGCAGTGTTATGACAGAGGTCATGGAGCATTTTGATTTCATTGTGATGACAATAGCCTGAAGCATTATGATGATGGGCATGGTGCATTGTGATGACAGGGTTCATGGATCATTGAGATAAAAAGGGACATGGAGCATTGTGATTACAGGGGTCTTGGAGCATTGTGATGAGAAGGGTCATGGAGCCTTGTGATGACAAGGCCATGGAACATCGTGATGGCAGGGATCATGGAGCATTGTTATCACAGGGGTAATGGAGCATTGTGATGGCAAGGGCATGGAGCATTCTGATGACATGCATCATGGAGCTCTGTGATGACAAGGGCATGTAGCACTGTGATTACAGGTGTCTTGGAGCATTGTGATGACAAGGGTCATGGAGCCTTGTGATGACAAGCCCGTGGAACGTTGTGATGGCAGTGTTCATGGGGCATTGTTATGACAGGGGTAATGGAGCATTGTGATGACAAGGGCATGGAACATTTGTCTGAAAAGTTTCATGGATTATTGTGATGAGAGTGGGCATGGAGCATTGTGATGACAAGGGCACGGAACACAGTGATCCATGGGTCATGGAGGATTGTAATGACAAGGGCATGGAGCTTTGTGATGAGAAGGGCATCGAGCAGTGTGATGACAAGCACCATGGAGCTTTTTGATGACAATTGCATGGAACAATGTGATGAGAGGTTTCATGGAGTATTGTGATGACAATGGCATGGAGCATTGTGATGCCAAGGGTCATGGAGCTTTGTGATGACAAAGGTCATGGAGCATTTTGATGACAAGGGTGTGGTGCATTGTGATGAGAAGGGCAGGGAGCATTGTGATGACATTGTCATGGACCAATTTGATGAAAAGGGTCATGGAACATTTTGATGAGAGGCGTTATGTAACATTGTGATGTCAGGGGTCATGGAGCATTTTGATGAAAAGGGTCATTGTGCATTTTGATGACAGGGGTTATGGAACATTGTGATGTCAGGGATCATCGAACATTGTGATGATAAGTGCATGTAGCATTGTGATGACAGGAGTCATGGAACATTGTGATGACAGGGTTGAGGGAGTATTGTGATGAATAGTGATGTAACATTGTGATATCAGTGGTGAGAGAGCATTTTGATTTGAAGTGCATGGAGCATTGTGATGACAAGGTTTATGGAGCATTGTGATGACAAGATTGTGGAGCACTGTGACGGCAAGCGCATGGTGCATTGTGATGACATGGGTCATGGAGCATTGTGCTGACAAGCGCATGGAGCATTGTGATGACAAGGGTCATGGAGCATTGTGCTGAGAAAGGCATAGAGCATTGTGATGACAAGGATCAAAGAGCATTGTGATGAAAAGTTCATGAAGCATTGTGGTTAAAAAGGTCACAGAGACTGTTGATGACAAGGGCATGGACCACTGTCATGACAAAGGTCATGAAGCCTTGTGATGACTGGAGTCACGGAGCATTGTCATGACAGGGGTCATGGAGCATTGTGATAACAAGGGCTTGGGGCATTGTGATGACAAGGGCATGGAGCATTGGTCTAATAAGTTTCATGGCTTATTGCGATGACAGTTGGAATGGCGCATTGTGATGACAAGGGCATGGAGCATTGTGATGACCAGGTCATTCATTATTGTGAAGACAGGTGTCAGGGAGCATTGTGATGACATATGTAATGGCCCATTGTGATGACAATGCCATGGAGCATTGTGATGCCAAGTGTCATGGAGGATTCTGATGACAAAGGTAATGGAGCATTGTGATGACAATGGCTTGGAGCATTGTGATGACAAGGGTCAGGGAGCATTGTGCTGACAAGTGCATGGAAAATTGTGATGACAAGGGACATGGAGCATTCTGATGACAAGCTTGTGGAGTATTTTGATGACAATGGCATGGAGCATTGGGATGAAAACGGCATGGTGCATTTTGATGAAAAAGGCATGGAGCCTTTTTGTGACAGGGTTCAAGGAGCATTCTGATGACAAGTGTCAGGGAGCATTGTGATGACAAGTGTATCGAGAATTGTGATGACAAAGGTCATGGAGCATTGTGATGAAAAGGGCATGGAGTATTGTGATGACAGGCATCATGGAGCATTGTGATGACAAGTGTTATGGAACATTGTGATCACAAGGGTTTGGAGCATTGTGATGACAGAGGTCATGGATCATTTTGATTTCAAGGAGCATGGAGCATTGTGATGACAAGGGCATGGAGCAATGTGATCCCAAGGTTCATGGAGGATTGTGATGGCAATGGTAATGGAGTATTGTGATGACAAGTGCATAGAACATTGTAATGACAAGGTCATGTAGCATTTTGCTGACAAAGGCATGGAGCATTGTGATGACAGGTGTCATGGAGCACTGTGATGACAAGCGTCACGGAGCATTGTGATTACAGGGGTCATGGAGCATTGGGATGACAAGGGCATGCATCATTGTGATGACAAGTGTCATGGAGCATTGGGCTGAAAATGTTCATGGAGTATTGTGATGACAGGGGTCATGGAGCATTGTGATGACTAGGGAATGGAGCATTGTGATGACAAGAGTCCCGGATCATTGTGTTGTCAGGTGATATTGAGCGTTGTGATGACTGTGGTCATGGAGCATTGTGATGATATTGGTCATGGAGCATTGTGATGAGAAGGTCATGGAGCATTGGGTTGAAAATGTTCATGGAGTATTGTGATGACAGGGGTCATGGAGCATTGTGATGATAAGGGAATGGGGCATTTTGATGACAATGTCCTGGAGCATTGTGATGAGAAGACCATGGAGCCTTGTGATGACAAGTCTCATGGAGCATTCTGATGAAAAGGGGCATGGACCATTTTGATTACAGGGGTCTTGGAGCATTGTGATGACAAGGGCATGGAGCATTGTGATGAGAAGGCCATGGAGCATTCTGATGACATGCATCATGGAACTTTGTGATGACAAGGGCATGGAGCATTGTGATTACAGGGGTCTTGGAGCATTGTGATGAAAATGGCATGGATCATTGTGATGAAAAAGGCATGGAGCCTTGTCATGAAAGGGTTCAGGGAGCATACTGATGGCAAGAGTCAGTGAGCATTGTGATGACATGTGTATTGCGCATTGTGATGACAAATGTCATGGGGCATTGTGATGAGAAGTCCATGGATAATTGTGATGAGTAGCGTCATGGGGTATTGTGATGACAAGTGTTATGGAACATTGTGATCACAAGGGTTTGGAGCATTGTGATGACAGAGGTCATGGAACATTTTGATTTCATTGTGATGACAAGAGCATGAAGCATTATGATGATGGGCATGGTGCATTGTGATGACAGGGTTCATGGAGCATTGTGATGAAAGGTGGCATGGAGCTTTGGTCTGACAAGTTTCATGGATTATTTTGATGACAGTGGGCATGGCACATTGTGATGACAAGGGCATGGAGCATTGTGATGACAAGGTCATGGAGTATTGTGAAGACAGGTGTCAGGGAGCATTGTGATGACATATGTCATGTTCCATTGTGATGACAATAGCACGGAGCATTGTGATGCCAAGTGTCATGGAGGATTGTTGTGACAAAGGTAAAGGAGCATTGTGATGATAAGCGCATGGAGCATTGAGATGACAAGGGCCATTGATAATTTTAATGTCCATGTCGTGAAACATTGTGATGACAAGCGCATGGAGCTTCCTATGACAGGGGTCATGGAGCATTGCGATGACAAGTGCATGGAGTATTGTTATGACAAGAGCATATAACATTGTGATGAGAAGTGCCATGGAGCATTGTGATGACAAGGACGTGGAGAATTGTGAGGACAAGGGACATTGAGCTTTGAGATGACCAGGGCATGGAGCATTGTGATGGCAAAACCGTGGAGCATTGTGATAAGAAGACCTTGGGTAACTGTGATGATGAGCATCATGGAGCACTGTAATGACAAGGGGCATGAAGCATTGTGATGACAGGTGTCAGGGAGCATTGTGATGACAGGGGTCATGGAGCATTGTGATGACAAGGGAATGGAGCATTGTGATGACAAGGGTACGGAACATTGTGATGAAAAGTGCCATTGAGAATTTTGATGATAAAGTCGTGAAGCATTGTGATGACAAACACTTGGAGCTTGCTATGACAGGGGTCATGGAACATTGCAATGACAAGTGCATGGAGAATTGTGATGAAACGAGCATGTAACTTTGTGATGAGAAGTGTCATGTAGCATTGTGATGACAAGTACGTGGAGAATTGTTATGACAAGGGACATGGAGCATTGTGATAACCAGGGCATGGAGCATTGTGATGACAGGGGTCATGGAGCATTATTATGACAAGGGCCATGGTGCATTCTGATATAAGATATCACTTATGAAGGGACTGTAAACCTGGCTACATATGAACTGAATTAGGAAAGAGAACAGAGTCTCAGATTTAGAAAACACTCTTATGCTTGCTTAAGGGGGAAGGAGAGGTGGGGAGACACACAAAACCAGAGTTTGATATTAACACAGGTACCGTTCCATAATCCAAATACAGAAGAGACAAGCCCGACTCCTTCCTCAGTGAATGGGACTCAACACCCCTATTCCCCACAGAGAAATATATATGACTAGTAAGGATCTTAAAACCTATGTATTGATATGTCTCCATAAGGGAACCAAGTGTGTCTAGAATGACATAAACACGGCAGTGAGAATAAGCTCAAACCCACTATAAAAAGGAATTTCAAAACAAAACAAAGAAACAGTGAAATTCTTACACAATACCTTCAGGGGTTCTGATGAAACTTGGAATGACCCTATCTAAAACAACAGCTGGATGTGGCATAAGGCTGTTCACTTGGGACTGAGAGGATTGGTGAGATTGGGTGTGAAAATGCAGACGCTTTAAATCAATAATGCCTGCCACTGATTCCATGGTTCCCAACTCTCCAGGTAGAAGGGAATATCACTACAGTTATAACATGTATGGGAAACCTAGAGAATGGACACCCTCTGATTGTGAAAGGTTTCTAAAACTCTACTAATTTTTTTCTCTCCATGTGCTCCAGCTTGACATTCCAACTGCTTTAATATCAATCTCCCAACTTGGAGAGTCAGCCCCTATAACCTCCTGGTTCGCACAGTTGGCACATTGTGCAGAGGATATAAGGGAAGAGGGAGAACCAATGAGAGAGTAGCTGTAGGCATTTGGACGGCCACATGTCAGTCTAATTTCCCGTCATGAAGAAGAATTAACCAAACTCTGAGCCTGCCCCACACCCATAACTAGTATAGGTCCTGAAGCAAAATTGTGGGTTTGCGGTCAGCTCACAAAAACACAAGTTGAAAAATGGAGCTCAGGGGCACAGCAATTCACTAACTTGCAGAGTTATAGAGGACTACTCTCTTCCAAAAATCTGTTGAGGAGAAGCCATGAGGCGGACTTGAAAATGAGGGAGATTTGCACGAAACAGATTTCCAGAAGTACATTGGAATCGCCTTTAAACACAGGAAAAGCATCACAACTTCGACAATTATGGAATTGTCCATAAAGGGCGCATGCGTTTTCTCCTGAATATATTCAGGAGAAAACGCATACACCCATTTTGGCCAACCAAGCAACCACACAATGCAAATCTGCACTACAAAGAAGTATCACTTCCCACCAGTCAAAAGGGATATCCGTAAAATGTGTAAAAACCAGAAAGGCAAGAGGGGCTCTGGAGAACAGGGAGCCTTGTTATGCTGATGGGTGGGATGTAGATTGCCAACAGTCACTCTGGAGGAGTGCATTGTGTTCCCTAAAAGAATTACTCAACAGAGCTTCACAACCTAAGGCACTTCCAGTCATGGGAATATACCTTGGGAAAATTGAAAATCAATAAGACACAGCCAACCCAAAATATAGGGCAGCACTGCTTACAAGAACCTCGACTTCGGGACACCTTAAATAACCCAGGAAAGACAAAAATGGTAAAGAAATTGTGGTACATACGTATGATGGAATATCCCTCAGCCATGAAGTCAATGTCATAAGGCCAGTAGCAGCATAATGATGGGATTCATGTACCATGATTCTAACTGAAAAAATCACACAGAAAAAGAAACTTATCATAAGATATCACTTATGAAGGGTGTATAAACATGGCTACACATGGAATGAATTAGGAAAGGGAACAGAGTCTCATATATAGAAAACACTCTTATGCATGCTTAAGGGGAAAGCAGAGGTGGGGTGATGAATAAAACCAGAGTTTGATATTAGCACAGGTACGGTTCCATAATCCAAATACAGAATAGACAAGACCTACTACTTCCTCTGTGAACGGGACTCAAAACCCCATATTACCTGCAGAGGAATATATCTTACTAGTAAGAATCTTAAAACTTATGTATTGATATGTCTCCGTAAGGGAATCAAGTGTGTCTAGACTGGCATAAACATGGCAGCGAGAATCAGCTCAAACCCACTATAAAAAGGAATTTCAAAAACAAAACAAAAAAACTGGGAAATTCATTACAATTCCTTCAGGGTCTCTGATGAAACCTGGAATGACCCTATCTACAATGACAGTTGGATGTGGCATAAGGAGGGACACTTGGGACTGAGAGGATTGATGAGATTGGGTGAGCAAATGCAGAACCTTTAAAGCAATAATGCATGGCACCCATTTCATGGGTTTCAACTCTCCAGGTTGAAGGGAATATTACTATATTTATAACATGTACGGGGAACGTAGAGAACGGACACACTGTGAATACGAAAGGTTTCTAAAACTCAACGAATAGTCCCTCTCCTGGTGCTCTGGTTTGACTTTCCATCTGCTTTACTATCAATCTCCCTACTTGGAGAGACAGCCCATTTAACCTCCCGGTTCGCACAGGTTGCCAATTTGGCAGAGGATGAAAGGGAAGAGGGAGAACCAATGAGAGAGTAGCTGTTAGGCATTTGGACGGGCACATAACACTCTAACTTCCCGACAGGAAGAAGAATTAACCAAAGTCTCAGCCACCCACCGGGAACCAGTATAGGTCCTGAACCAAAATTTTGGACTTGCGGGCCGCTCACCAAAAACGAGTTGAAAAATGGAGCTCAGGGGCACAGCAATTCACAAACTGGCTGAGTAATAATGGACAACTATCATCCAAAAATCTGTTGAGGGAAGGCTGCGAGGTGGATTTGAAAGCGAGGTAGAATAGCAGGAAACAGATTTCAAGAGGTACGTTGGAATCGCCTTTAAAGCACAGGAAGAGGGGCACAACTTCGACAATGATGCACTTGGCCAAAAAGGGCGTATGCGTTTTCTCCTGAATATATTCAGGAGAAAACGCATACGCCCTTTCTGGCCAAGCAAGCAAGCGGGCATGCAAATCTGCACTACAAAGAAGTATCACTTCCCACCGGTCAAAAGGGACATCCACAAAATGTGTAAAAAACAGAAAGGAAAGACAGGCCCTGGAGAACAGGGAGCCTTGTTATGCTGATGGGCGGGATGTAAATTGCCAACTGCCTCTCTGGAGGAGTGTATTGTGTTCCCTAAAACAAGTAAAGAACAGAGCTACAGAGCCAAGGGCACTACCAGTCTAGGGAATATACCTTGGGAAATCTGAAAACAATAAGACAGAGCCACCCCAAAATTTAGGGCTGCACTGCTTACAAGGACCTCAACTTGGGTACACCTTAAATATCCTAGGAAATATAAAAATGGTTCAAAAAATTGTGGTACTTACGTACGATGGAATATCCCTCAGCCATGAAATCAATGTCATAAGACCAGTAGCAGCAAAATGGGTGGATTCAGGTACGATGATTCTAAGTGAAATAAGTCACACAGAAAAAGAAACTTATCATAAGATATCACTTATGAAGACACTATAAACATGGCTACACTTGAACTGAGTTAGGAAAGAGAACAGTGTCTCATATTTAGAAAACACTCTTATGCCTGCTTAAGGGGGAAGGAGAGGTGGGGTGATGCATAAAACCAGAGTTTGATATAAGCACAGGTACCGTTCCAAAAACCAACTATGGAATAGACAAGACCTACACCTTCCTCAGTGAAAGGGACTCAAAACCCCATATTTCCCGCAGAGGAATATATCTGACTAGTAAGAATCTTAAAACCTATGTATTGATATGTCTCCGTAAGGGAATCAAGTGTGTCTAGACTGGCATAAACATGGCAGCGAGAATCAGCTCAAACCCACTATAAAAAGGAATTTCAAAAACAAAGCAAAGAAACTGGGAAATTCTTTACAATTCCTTCAGGGTCTCTGATGAAACCTGGAATGACCCTATCTACAATGACAGCTGGATGTGGCATAAGGCTGGACACTTGGGACTGAGAGGATTGGTGAGATTGGGTGAGCAAATGCAGACCCTTTAAAGCAATGATGCATGGCACCCATTCCATGGGTCCCAACTCTCCAGGTTGAAGGGAATATTACTACAGTTATAACACATACGGGAAACCTAGAGAACGGACACACTGTGAATACGAAAGGTTTCTAAAACTCAACGAATAGTCCGTCTCCTGGTGCTCCGTTTTGACTTTCCATCTGCTTTATATCAACCTCGCAACTTCGAGAGACAGCCCCTTTAACCTCCCAGTTCACACAGGTTGCCCATTTGGCAGAGGATGAAAGGGAAGAGAGAGAACCAATGAGACAGTAGCTGTTAGGCACTTGGACGGGCACATATCACTGTAATTTCCCGGCAGGAAGAAGAATTAACCAAAGTCTCAGCCCCCCACCGGGAACCAGCATAGGTCCTGAACCAAAATTTTGGACTTGCGGTCAGCTCACAAAAAACGAGTTAAACAATGGAGCTCAGGGGCACAGCAATTCACAAACTGGCCAAGTAATAAAGGACAAGTATCGTCCAAAAATCTGTTGAGGGAAGGCAATGAGGCGGACTTGAAAGCGAGGCAGAGTAGCAGGAAACAGATTTCAAGAGGTACGTTGGAATCGCCTTTAAAGCACAGGAAGAGGGGCACAACTTCGACAATGATGCACTTGGCCAAAAAGGGCGTATGCATTTTCTCCTGAATATATTCAGGAGAAAACGCATACGCCCTTTTTGGCCAAGCAAGCAAGCTGGCAATGCAAATCTGCACTACAAAGAAGTATCACTTCCGACTGATCAAAAGGGACATCCACAAAATGTGTAAAAACCAGAAAGGCAAGACAGGCCCTGGAGAACTGGGAGCCTTGTTATGCTGATGGGCGGCATGTAAATTGCCAACTGCCTCTCTGGATGAGTACATTGTGTTCCCTAAAACAAGTAAAGAACAGAGTTACAGAGCCAAGGGCACTTCCAGTCTAGGGAATATACCTTGGAAAAACTGAAAATCAATAAGACAGAGCCAGCCCAAAATTTAGGGCTGCACTGCTTACAAGGACCTCAACTTGGGTACACCTTAAATATCCCAGGAAATATAAAAATGGTTCAAAAAATTGTGGTACTTACGTACGATGGAATATCCCTCAGCCATGAAATGAATGTCATAAGACCAGTAGCAGCAAATTTGCTGGATTAAGGTACGATGATTCTAAGTGAAATAAGTCACACAGAAAAAGCAACTTATCATAAGATATCACTTATGAAGACACTATAAACATGGCTACACTTGAACTGAGTTAGGAAAGAGAACAGTGTCTCATATTTAGAAAACACTCTTATGCCTGCTTAAGGGGGAAGGAGAGGTGGGCTGAGGCATAAAACCAGAGTTTGATATAAGCACAGGTACCGTTCCAAAAACCAACTATGGAATAGACAAGACCTACACCTTCCTCAGTGAAAGGGACTCAAAACCACATATTTCCCGCAGAGGAATATATCTGACTAGTAAGAATCTTAAAACCTATGTATTGATATGTCTCCGTAAGGGAATCAAGTGTGTCTAGACTGGCATAAACATGGCAGCGAGAATCAGCTCAAACCCACTATAAAAAGGAATTTCAAAAACAAAGCAAAGAAACTGGGAAATTCTTTACAATTCCTTCAGGGTCTCTGATGAAACCTGGAATGACCCTATCTACAATGACAGCTGGATGTGGCATAAGGCTGGACACTTGGGACTGAGAGGATTGGTGAGATTGGGTGAGCAAATGCAGACCCTTTAAAGCAATGATGCATGGCACCCATTCCATGGGTCCCAACTCTCCAGGTTGAAGGGAATATTACTACAGTTATAACACATACGGGAAACCTAGAGAACGGACACACTGTGAATACGAAAGGTTTCTAAAACTCAACGAATAGTCCGTCTCCTGGTGCTCCGTTTTGACTTTCCATCTGCTTTATATCAACCTCGCAACTTCGAGAGACAGCCCCTTTAACCTCCCAGTTCACACAGGTTGCCCATTTGGCAGAGGATGAAAGGGAAGAGAGAGAACCAATGAGACAGTAGCTGTTAGGCACTTGGACGGGCACATATCACTGTAATTTCCCGGCAGGAAGAAGAATTAACCAAAGTCTCAGCCCCCCACCGGGAACCAGCATAGGTCCTGAACCAAAATTTTGGACTTGCGGTCAGCTCACAAAAAACGAGTTGAACAATGGAGCTCAGGGGCACAGCAATTCACAAACTGGCCAAGTAATAAAGGACAAGTATCGTCCAAAAATCTGTTGAGGGAAGGCAATGAGGCGGACTTGAAAGCGAGGCAGAGTAGCAGGAAACAGATTTCAAGAGGTACGTTGGAATTGCCTTTAAAGCACAGGAAGAGGGGCACAACTTCGACAATGATGCACTTGGCCAAAAAGGGCGTATGCGTTTTCTCCTGAATATATTCAGGAGAAAACGCATACGCCCTTTTTGGCCAAGCAAGCAAGCGGGCAATGCAAATCGGCACTACAAAGAAGTATCACTTCCCACCGGTCAAAAGGGACATCCACAAAATGTGTAAAAACCAGAAAGGCAAGACAGGCCCTGGAGAACTGGGAGCCTTGTTATGCTGATGGGCGGCATGTAAATTGCCAACTGCCTCTCTGGAGGAGTACAATGTGTTCCCTAAAACAAGTAAAGAACAGAGTTACAGAGCCAAGGGCACTTCCAGTCTAGGGAATATACCTTGGAAAAACTGAAAATCAATAAGACAGAGCCACCCCAAAATTTAGGGCTGCACTGCTTACAAGGACCTCAACTTGGGTACACCTTAAATATCCCAGGAAATATAAAAATGGTTCAAAAAATTGTGGTACTTACGTACGATGGAATATCCCTCAGCCATGAAATCAATGTCATAAGACCAGTAGCAGCAAAATTGCTGGATTAAGGTAAGATGATTCTAAGTGAAATAAGTCACACAGAAAAAGAAACTTATCATAAGATATCACTTATGAAGACACTATAAACATGGCTACACTTGAACTGAGTTAGGAAAGAGAACAGTGTCTCATATTTAGAAAACACTCTTATGCCTGCTTAAGGGGGAAGGAGAGGTGGGCTGATGCATAAAACCAGAGTTTGATATAAGCACAGGTACCGTTCCAAAAACCAACTATGGAATAGACAAGACCTACACCTTCCTCAGTGAAAGGGACTCAAAACACCATATTTCCCGCAGAGGAATATATCTGACTAGTAATAATCTTAAAACTTATGTATTGATTTGTATCCGTAAGGGAATCAAGTGTGTCTAGACTGGCATAAACATGGCAGCGAGAATAAGCTCAAGCCCACTATAAAAAGGAATTTCAAAAACAAAACAAAAAAACTGGGAAATTCTTTACAATTCCTTCAGGGTCCCTGATGAAACCTGGAATGACCCTATCTACAACGACAGCTGGATGTGGCATAAGGAGGGACACTTGGGACTGAGACGATTGGTGAGATTGGGTGAGGAAATGCAGACCCTTTAAATCACAAATGCCTGGCACCCATTCCATGGGCCCCAACTCTCCAGGTTGAAGGGAATATTACTCCAGCTATAATATGTACGGGAAACCTAGAGAACGGACACACTGTGAATACGAAAGGTTTCTAAAACTCAACAAATAGTCCCTCTCCTGGTGCTCCGGTTTGACTTTCCATCTGCTTTACTATCAACCAACCAACTTGGAGAGACAGCCCCTTTAACCTCCTGGTTCACACAGGATGCCAATTTGGCAGAGGATGAAACGGAAAAGGGAGAACCAATGAGACAGTAGCTGTTAGGCATTTGGACGGGCACATATCACTGTAATTTCCCGGCAGGAAGAAGAATTAACCAAAGTCTCAGCCACCCACCGGGAACCAGTATAGGTCCTGAACCAAAATTTTGGCCTTGCGGTCAGCTCACCAAAAACGAGTTGAAAAAAGGAGCTCAGGGGCACAGCAATTCACAAACTGGCCGAGAAATAAAGGACAACTATCGTCCAAAAATCTGTTGAGGGAAGGCAACGAGGCGGACTTGAAAGTGAGGCAGAATAGCAGGAAACAGATTTCAAGAGGTACGTTGGAATCGCCTTTAAAGCACAGGAAGAGGGGCACAACTTCGACAATGATGCACTTGGCCAAAAAGGGCATATGCGTTTTCTCCTGAATATATTCAGGAGAAAATGCATATGCCCTTTTTGGCCAAGCAAGCAAGCGGGCAATGCAAATCTGCACTACAAAGAAGTATCACTTCCCACCGGTCAAAAGGGACATCCACAAAATGTGTAAAAACCAGAAAGGCAAGACAGGCACTGGAGAACAGGGAGCCTTGTTATGCTGATGGGCGGGATGTAAATTGCCAACTGCCTCTCTGGAGGAGTGCATTGTGTTCCCTAAAACAAGTAAAGAACAGAGCTACAGAGCCAAGGGCACTTCCAGTCTAGGGAATATACCTTGGGAAAACTGAAAATCAATAAGACAGAGCCACCCCAAAATTTAGGGCAGCACTGCTTACAAGGACCTCAACTTGGATACACCTTAAGTATCCCAGGAAATATAAAAATGGTTCAAAAAATTGTGGTACTTACGTATGATGGAATATCCCTCAGCCATGAAATCAATGTCATAAGACCAGTAGCAGCAAAATGGTGGATTCAGGTACGATGATTCTAAGTGAAATAAGTCACACAGAAAAAGAAACTTATCATAAGATATCACTTATGAAGATCCTATAAACATGGCTACACTTGAACTGAGTTAGGAAAGAGAACAGTGTCTCATATTTAGAAAACACTCTTATGCCTGCTTAAGGGGGAAGGAGAGGTGTCGTGATGCATAAAACCAGAGTTTGATATAAGCACAGGTACCGTTCCAAAAACCAACTATGGAATAGACAAGACCTACACCTTCCTCAGTGAAAGGGACTCAAAACACCATATTTCCCGCAGAGGAATATATCTGACTAGTAAGAATCTTAAAACCTATGTATTGATATGTCTCCGTAAGGGAATCAAGTGTGTCTACACTGAAATTAACATGGCAGCGGGAATCAGCTCAAACCCAATATAAAAAGGAATTTCAAAAACAAAACAAAAAAACTGGGAAATTCTTTACAATTCCTTCAGGGTCTCTGATGAAACCTGGAATGACCCTATCTACAACGACAGCTGGATGTGGCATAAGGAGGGACACTTGGGACTGAGAGGATTGGTGAGATTGGGTGAGCAAATGCAGACGCTTTAAAGCACAAATGCCTGGTACACATTCCATGGGTCCCAACTCTCCAGGTTGAAGGGAATATTACTACAGCTATAACATGTACGGGAAACCTAGAGAACGGACACACAGTGAATACGAAAGGTTTCTAAAACTCAACGAATAGTCCCTCTCCTGGTGCTCCAGTTTGACTTTACACCTGCTTTACTATCATCCTCCCAACTTGGAGAGACAGCCCCTTTAACCTCCTGCTTCGCACAGGTTGCCAATTTGGCAAAGGATGAAAGGGAAGAGGGAGAATCAATGAGAGAGTAGCTGTTAGGCATTTGGACGGGCACATATCACTGTAATTTCCCGGCAGGAAGAAGAATTAACCAAAGTCTCAGACACCCACCGGGAACCAGTATGGGTCCTGAACCAAAATTTTGGACTTGCGGTCAGCTCACCAAAAACGAGTTGAAAAATGGAGCTCAGGGGCACAGCAATTCACAAACTGGCCGAGTAATAAACGACAACTATCGTCCAAAAATCTGTTGAGGAAAGGCAACGAGGCGGACTTGAAAGCGAGGCAGAATAGCAGGAAAGAGATTTCAAGAGGTACATTGGAATCGCCTTTAAAGCACAGGAAGAGGGGCACAACTTCGACAATGATTCACTTGGCCAAAAAGGGCGTATGCGTTTTCTCCTGAATATATTCAGGAGAAAACGCATACGCCCTTTTTGGCCAAGCAAGCAAGCGGGCAATGCAAATCGGCACTACAAAGAAGTATCACTTCCCACCGGTCAAAAGGGACATCCACAAAATGTGTAAAAACCAGAAAGGCAAGACTGGTCCTGGAGAACAGGGAGCCTTGTTATGCTGATTGGCGGCATGTAAATTGCCAACTGCCTCTCTGGAGGAGTGCATTGTGTTCCCTAAAACAAGTAAAGAACAGAGCTACAGAACCAAGGGCACTTCCAGTCTAGGGAATACACTTTGGGAAAACTGAAAATCAATAAGACAGAGCCACCCCGAAATTTAGGGCTGCACTGCTTACAAGGACCTCAACTTGGGTACACCTTAAATATCCCAGGAAATATAAAAATGGTTCAAAAAATTGTGGTACTTACTTACGATGGAATATCCCTCAGCCATGAAATCAATGTCATAAGACCAGTAGCAGCAAAATGGGTGGATTCAGGTACGATGATTCTAAGTGAAATAAGTCACAGAGAAAAAGAAACTTATCATAAGATATCACTTATGAAGATCCTGTACACATGGCTACATTTGAACTGAGTTAGGAAAGAGAACAGTGTCTCACATTTAGAAAACACTCTTATGCCTGCTTAAGGGGGAAGGAGAGGTGGGGTGATGCATAAAACCAGAGTTTGATATAAGCACAGGTACCGTTCCAAAAACCAACTATGGAATAGACAAGACCTATACCTTCCTCAGTGAAAGGGACTCAAAACCCCATATTTCCCGCAGAGGAATATATCTGACTAGTAAGAATCTTAAAACCTATGTATTGATATGTCTCCATAAGGGAATCAAGTGTGTCTAGACTGGCATAAACATGGCAGCAAGAATCAGCTCAAACCCACTATAAAAAGGAATTTCAAAAACAAAACAAAAAAACTGGGAAATTCTTTAAAATTCCTTCAGGGTCTCTGATGAAACCTGGAATGACCCTATCTACAACGACAGCTGGATGTGGCATAAGGCTAGACACTTTGGACTGAGACGATTGGTGAGATTGGGTGAGCAAATGCAGACCCTTTAAAGCAACAATGCATGGCACCCATTCCATGGGTCCCAACTCTCCAGGTTGAAGGGAATACTACTACAGTTATAACATGTACGGGAAACCTAGAGAACGGACACACTGTGAATTCGAAAGGTTTCTAAAACTCAACTAATAGTCCCTGTCTTGGTGCTCCGGTTTGACTTTGCATCTGCTTTACTATCAACCTCCCAACTTGGAGAGACAGCCCCTTTAACCTCCTGGTTCGCACAGGTTGCCAATTTGGCAGAGGATGAAAGGGAAGAGGGAGAAGCAATGAGAGAGTAGCTGTTAGGCATTAGGACGGGCACATATCACTGTAATTTCCCGGCAGGAAGAAGAATTAACCAAAGTCTCAGCCACCCAACGGGAACCAGTATGGGTCCTGAACCAAAATTTTGGACTTGCGGTCAGCTCACCAAAAACGAGTTGAAAAATGGAGCTCAGGGGCACAACAATTCACAAACTGGCCGAGTAATAAAGGACAACTATCGTCCAAAAATCTATTGAGGGAAGGCAACGAGGCGGACTTGAAAGCGAGGCAGAATAGCAGGAAAGAGATTTCAAGAGGTACATTGGAATCGCCTTTAAAGCACAGGAAGAGGGGCACATCTTCGACAATGATTCACTTGGCCAAAAAGGGCGTATGCGTTTTCTCCTGAATATATTCAGGAGAAAACGCATACGCCCTTTTTGGCCAAGCAAGCAAGCGGGTAATGCAAATCGGCACTACAAAGAAGTATCACTTCCCACCGGTCAAAAGGGACATCCACAAAATGTGTAAAAACCAGAAAGGCAAGACAGGTCCTGGAGAACAGGGAGCCTTGTTATGCTGATTGGCGGCATGTAAATTGCCACCTGCCTCTCTGGAGGAGTGCATTGTGTTCCCTAAAACAAGTAAAGAACAGAGCTACAGAGCAGAAGGGCACTTCCAGTCTAGGGAATATACCTTGGGAAAACTGAAAATCAATAAGACAGAGCCACCAAAAAATTTAGGGCTGCACTGCTTACAAGGACCTCATCTTGGGTACACCTTAAATATCCCAGGAAATATAAAAATGGTTCAAAAAATAGTGGTACTTACGTACGAGGGAATATCCCTCAGCCATGAAATCAATGTCATAAGACCAGTAGCAGCAAAATGGGTGGATTCAGGTACGATGATTCTAAGTGAAATAAGTCACAGAGAAAAAGAAACTTATCATAAGATATCACTTATGAAGATCCTGTAAACATGGCTACACTTGAACTGAGTTAGGAAAGAGAACAGTGTCTCACATTTAGAAAACACTCTTATGCCTGCTTAAGGGGGAAGGAGAGGTGGGGTGATGCATAAAACCAGAGTTTGATATAAGCACAGGTACCGTTCCAAAAACCAACTATGGAATAGACAAGACCTACACCTTCCTCAGTGAAAGGGACTCAAAACCACATATTTCCCGCAGAGGAATATATCTGACTAGTAATAATATTAAAACCTATGTATTGATATGTCTCTGTAAGGGAATCAAGTGTGTCTAGACCGGCATAAACATGGCAGAGAGAATCAGCTCAAACCCACTATAAAAAGGAATTTCAAAAATAAAACAAAAACACTGGGAAATTCTTTACAATTCCTTCAGGGTCTCTGATGAAACCTGGAATGACCCTATCTACAACGACAGCTGGATGTGGCATAAGGCTGGACACTTGGGACTGACAGGATTGGTGAGATTGGGTGAGCAAATGCAGACCCTTTAAAGCAATAATGCATGGCACCCATTCCATGGGTCCCAACTCTCCAGGTTGAAGGGAATATTAGTACAGTTATAACATGTACGGGAAACCTAGAGAACGGACACACTGTGAATACGAAAGGTTTCTAAAACTCAATGAATAGTCCCTCTCCTGGTGCTCCGGTTTGACTTTACACCTGCTTTACTATCATCCTCCCAACTTGGAGAGACAGCCCCTTTAACCTCCTGGTTCGCACAGGTTGCCAATTTGGCAGAGGATGAAAGGGAAGAGGGAGAACCAATGAGAGAGTAGCTGTTAGGCATTTGAAAGGGCACATATCACTGTAATTCCCCGGCAGCAAGAAGAATTAACCAAAGTCTCAGACACCCACCGGGAACCAGCATAGGTCCTGAACCAAAATTTTGGACTTGCGGTCAGCTCACCAAAAACGAGTTGAAAAATGGAGCTCAGGGGCACAGCAATTCACAAACTGGCCGAGTAATAAAGGACAACTGTCGTCCAAAAATCTGTTGAGGGAAGGCAACGAGGCGGACTTGAAAGTGAGGCAGAATAGCAGGAAACAGATTTCAAGAGGTACGTTGGAATCACCTTTAAAGCACAGGAAGAGGGGCACAACTTCGACAATGATGCACTTGGCCAAAAAGGGCGTATGCGTTTTCTCCTGAATATATTCAGGAGAAAACGCATACGCGCTTTTTGGCCAAGAAAGCAAGCGGGCAATGCAAATCTGCACTACAAAGCAGTATCACTTCCCACCGGTCAAAAGGGACATCCACAAAATGTGTAAAAACCAGAAAGGCAAGACATGTCCTAGAGAACAGGGAGCCTTGTTATGCTGATGGGCGGCATGTAAATTGCCAACTGCCTCTCTGGAGGAGTGCATTGTGTTCCCTAAAACAAGTAAAGAACAGAGCTACAGAGCAGAAGGGCACTTCCAGTCTAGGGAATATACCTTTGGAAAACTGAAAATCAATAAGACAGAGCCACCCCAAAATTTAGGGCTGCACTGCTTACAAGGACCTCAACTTGGGTACACCTTAAATATCTCAGGAAATATAAAAATGGTTCAAAAAATTGTGGTACTTACGTACGATGGAATATCCCTCAGCCATGAAATCAATGTCATAAGACCAGTAGCAGCAAAATGGGTGGATTCAGGTACGATGATTCTAAGTGAAATAAGTCACAGAGAAAAAGAAACTTATCATAAGATATCACTTATGAAGATCCTGTAAACATGGCTACACTTGAACTGAGTTAGGAAAGAGAAAAGTGTCTCACATTTAGAAAACACTCTTATGCCTGCTTAAGGGGGAAGGAGAGGTGGGGTGATGCATAAAACCAGAGTTTGATATAGGCACAGGTACCGTTCCAAAAACCAAATATGGAATAGACAAGACCTACACCTTCCTCAGTGAAAGGGACTCAAAACCCCATATTTCCCGCAGAGGAATATATCTGACTAGTAAGAATCTTAAAACCTATGTATTGATATGTCTCCGTAAGGGAATCAAGTGTGTCTAGACTTGCATAAACATGGCAGCGAGAATCAGCTCAAACCCACTATAAAAAGGAATTTCAAAAACAAAACAAAAAAACTGGGAAATTCTTTACAATTCCTTCAGGGTCTCTGATGAAACCTGGAATGACCCTATCTACAACGACAGCTGGATGTGGCATAAGGCTGGACACTTGGGACTGAGAGGATTCGTGAGAGTGGGTGAGCAAATGCAGACCCTTTAAAGCAATAATGCATGGCACCCATTCCATGGGTCCGAACTCTCCAGGTTGAAGGGAATATTACTACAGTTATAACATGTACGGGAAACCTAGAGAACGGACACACTGTGAATACGAAAGGTTTCTAAAACTCAACTAATAGTCCCTCTCCTTGTGCTCCGGTTTGACTTTCCATCTGCTTTACTATCAACCTCCCAACTTGGAGAGACAGCCCTTTAACCTCCTGGTTCGCACAGGTTGCCAATTTGGCAGAGGATGAAAGGGAAGAGGGAGAACCAATGAGAGAGTAGCTGTTAGGCATTTGGACGGGCACATATCACTGTAATTTCCTGGCAGGAAGAAGAATTAACCAAAGTCTCAGACACCCACCGGGAACCAGTATGGGTCCTGAACCAAAATTTTGGACTTGCGGTCAGCTCACCAAAAACGAGTTGAAAAATGGAGCTCAGGGGCACAGCAATTCACAAACTGGCCGAGTAATAAACGACAACTATCGTCCAACAATCTGTTGAGGGAAGGCAACGAGGCGGAGTTGAAAGCGAGCCAGAATAGCAGAAAAGAGATTTCAAGAGGTACGTTGGAATCGCCTTTAAAGCACAGGAAGAGGGGCACAACTTCGACA
The DNA here is from genome assembly GCF_949752795.1 of Hyperoodon ampullatus. Taxonomy (NCBI): domain Eukaryota; kingdom Metazoa; phylum Chordata; class Mammalia; order Artiodactyla; family Ziphiidae; genus Hyperoodon; species Hyperoodon ampullatus. Next base: position 134,507 of record NW_027640954.1, on the reverse strand, counting down.
ATGATGCACTTGGCCAAAAAGGGCGTATGTGTTTTCTCCTGAATATATTCAGGAGAAAACGCATACGCCCTTTTTGGCCAAGCAAGCAAGCGGGCAATGCAAATCGGCACTACAAAGAAGTATCACTACCCACCGGTCAAAAGGGACATCCACAAAATGTGTAAAAACCAGAAAGGCAAGACAGGTCCTGGAGAACAGGGAGCCTTGTTATGCTGATTGGCGGCATGTAAATTGCCAACTGCCTCTCTGGAGGAGTGCATTGTGTTCCCTAAAACAAGTAAAGAACAGAGCTACAGAGCAGAAGGGCACTTCCAGTCTAGGGAATATACCTTTGGAAAACTGAAAATCAATAAGACAGAGCCACCAAAAAATTTAGGGCTGCACTGCTTACAAGGACCTCAACTTGGGTACACCTTAAATATCCCAGGAAATATAAAAATGGTTCAAAAAATAGTGGTACTTACGTACGAGGGAATATCCCTCAGCCATGAAATCAATGTCATAAGACCAGTAGCAGCAAAATGGGTGGATTCAGGTACGATGATTCTAAGTGAAATTAGTCACAGAGAAAAAGAAACTTATCATAAGATATCACTTATGAAGATCCTGTAAACATGGCTACACTTGAACTGAGTTAGGAAAGAGAACAGTGTCTCACATTTAGAAAACACTCTTATGCCTGCTTAAGGGGGAAGGAGAGTTGGGGTGATGCATAAAACGAGAGTTTGATATAAGCACAGGTACCGTTCCAAAAACCAACTATGGAATAGAAAAGACCTACACCCTCCTCAGTGAAAGAGACTCAAAATACCATATTTCCCGCAGAGGAATATATCTGACTAGTAATAATATTAAAACCTATGTATTGATATGTCTCTGTAAGGGAATCAAGTGTGTCTAGACTGGCATAAACATGGCAGCGAGAATCAGCTCAAACCCACTATAAAAATGAATTTCAAATACAAAACAAAAAAAACTGGGAAATTCTTTACAATTCCTTCAGGGTCTCTGATGAAACCTGGAATGACCCTATCTACAACGACAGCTGGATGTGGCATAAGGCTGGACACTTGGGACTGAGAGGATTGGTGAGATTGGTTGAGCAAATGCAGACCCTTTAAAGCAATAATGCATGGCACCCATTCCATGGGTCCCAACTCTCCAGGTTGAAGGGAATATTACTACAGTTATAACATGTACGGGAAACCTAGAGAACGGACACACTGTGAATACAAAAGGTTTCTAAAACTCAACTAATAGTCCCTCTCCTTGTGCTCCGGTTTCACTTTCCATCTGCTTTACTATCAACCTCCCAAATTGGAGAGACAGCCCCTTTAACCTCCTGGTTCGCACAGGTTGCCAATTTGGCAGAGGATGAAAGGGAAGAGGGAGAACCAATGAGAGAGTAGCTGTTAGGCATTTGGACGGGCACATATCACTGTAATTTCCCGGCAGGAAGAAGAATTAACCAAAGTCTCAGCCCCCCACCGGGAACCAGCATAGGTCCTGAACCAAAATTTAGGACTTGCGGTCACCTCACCAAAAACGAGTTGAAAAATGGAGCTCAGGGGCACAGCAATTCACAAACTGGCCGAGTAATAAAGGACAACTGTCGTCCAAAAATCTGTTGAGGGAAGGCAACGAGGCGGACTTGAAAGCGAGGCAGAATAGCAGGAAACAGATTTCAAGAGGTACGTTGGAATCGCCTTTAAAGCACAGGAAGAGGGGCACAACTTCGACAATGATGCACTTGGCCAAAAAGGGCGTATGCGTTTTCTCCTGAATATATTCAGGAGAAAACGCATACGCGCTTTTTGGCCAAGAAAGCAAGCGGGCAATGCAAATCTGCACTACAAAGAAGTATCACTTCCCACCGGTCAAAAGACACATCCACAAAATGTGTAAAAACCAGAAAGGCAAGACATGTCCTAGAGAACAGGGAGCCTTGTTATGCTGATGGGCGGCATGTAAATTGCCAACTGCCTCTCTGGAGGAGTGCATTGTGTTCCCTAAAACAAGTAAAGAACAGAGCTACAGAGCAGAAGGGCACTTCCAGTCTAGGGAATATACCTTTGGAAAACTGAAAATCAATAAGACAGAGCCACCAAAAAATTTAGGGCTGCACTGCTTACAAGGACCTCAACTTGGGTACACCTTAAATATCCTAGGAAATATAAAAATGGTTCAAAAAATTGTGGTACTTACGTACGATGGAATATCCCTCAGCGATGAAATCAATGTCATAAGACCAGTAGCAGCAAAATGGGTGGATTCAGGTACGATGATTCTAAGTGAAATAAGTCACAGAGAAAAAGAAACTTATCATAAGATATCACTTATGAAGATCCTGTAAACATGGCTACACTTGAACTGAGTTAGGAAAGAGAACAGTGTCTCACATTTAGAAAACACTCTTATGCCTGCTTAAGGGGGAATGAGAGGTGGGGTGATGCATAAAACCAGAGTTTGATATAGGCACAGGTACCGTTCCAAAAACCAAATATGGAATAGACAAGACCTACACCTTCCTCAGTGAAAGGGACTCAAAACCCCATATTTCCCGCAGAGGAATATATCTGACTAGTAAGAATCTTAAAACCTATGTATTGATATGTCTCCGTAAGGGAATCAAGTGTGTCTACACTGGCATAAACATGGCAGCGAGAATCAGCTCAAACCCACTATAAAAATGAATTTCAAAAACAAAACAAAAAAACTGGGAAATTCTTTACAATTCCTTCAGGGTCTCTGATGAAACCTGGAATGACCCTATCTACAACGACAGCTGGATGTGGCATAAGGCTGGACACTTGGGACTGAGAGGATTCGTGAGAGTGGGTGAGCAAATGCAGACCCTTTAAAGCAATAATGCATGGCACCCATTCCATGGGTCCCAACTCTCCAGGTTGAAGGGAATATTACTACAGTTATAACATGTACGGGAAACCTAGAGAACGGACACACTGTGAATACGAAAGGTTTCTAAAACTCAACTAATAGTCCCTCTCCTTGTGCTCCGGTTTGACTTTCCATCTGCTTTACTATCAACCTCCCAACTTGGAGAGACAGCCCCTTTAACCTCCTGGTTCACACAGGTTGCCAATTTGGCAGAGGATGAAAGGGAAGAGGGAGAACCAATGAGAGAGTAGCTGTTAGGCATTTGGACGGGCACATATCACTGTAATTTCCCGGCAGGAAGAAGAATTAACCAAAGTCTCAGACACCCACTGGGAACCAGTATGGGTCCTGAACCAAAATTTTGGACTTGCGGTCAGCTCACCAAAAACGAGTTGAAAAATGGAGCTCAGGGGCACAGCAATTCACAAACTGGCCGAGTAATAAACGACAACTATCGTCCAAAAATCTGTTGAGGGAAGGCAACGAGGCGGACTTGAAAGCGAGGCAGAATAGCAGGAAAGAGATTTCAAGAGGTACATTGGAATCGCCTTTAAAGCACAGGAAGAGGGGCACAACTTCGACAATGATGCACTTGGCCAAAAAGGGCGTATGCGTTTTCTCCTGAATATATTCAGGAGAAAACGCATACGCCCTTTTTGGCCAAGCAAGCAAGCGGGCAATGCAAATCGGCACTACAAAGAAGTATCACTTCCCACCGGTCAAAAGGGACATCCACAAAATGTGTAAAAACCAGAAAGGCAAGACAGGTCCTGGAGAACAGGGAGCCTTGTTATGCTGATTGGCGGCATGTAAATTGCCAACTGCCTCTCTGGAGGAGTGCATTGTGTTCCCTAAAACAAGTAAAGAACAGAGCTACAGAGCAGAAGGGCACTTCCAGTCTAGGGAATATACCTTTGGAAAACTGAAAATCAATAAGACAGAGCCACCAAAAAATTTAGGGCTGCACTGCTTACAAGGACCTCAACTTGGGTACACCTTAAATATCCCAGGAAATATAAAAATGGTTCAAAAAATAGTGGTACTTACGTACGAGGGAATATCCCTCAGCCATGAAATCAATGTCATAAGACCAGTAGCAGCAAAATGGGTGGATTCAGGTACGATGATTCTAAGTGAAATTAGTCACAGAGAAAAAGAAACTTATCATAAGATATCACTTATGAAGATCCTGTAAACATGGCTACACTTGAACTGAGTTAGGAAAGAGAACAGTGTCTCACATTTAGAAAACACTCTTATGCCTGCTTAAGGGGGAAGGAGAGTTGGGGTGATGCATAAAACCAGAGTTTGATATAAGCACAGGTACCGTTCCAAAAACCAACTATGGAATAGACAAGACCTACACCTTCCTCAGTGAAAGGGACTCAAAACCACATATTTCCCGCAGAGGAATATATCTGACTAGTAAGAATCTTAAAACCTATGTATTGATATGTCTCCGTAAGGGAATCAAGTGTGTCTACACTGGCATAAACATGGCAGCGAGAATCAGCTCAAACCCACTATAAAAATGAATTTCAAAAACAAAACAAAAAAACTGGGAAATTCTTTACAATTCCTTCAGGGTCTCTGATGAAACCTGGAATGACCCTATCTACAACGACAGCTGGATGTGGCATAAGGCTGGACACTTGGGACTGAGAGGATTCGTGAGAGTGGGTGAGCAAATGCAGACCCTTTAAAGCAATAATGCATGGCACCCATTCCATGGGTCCCAACTCTCCAGGTTGAAGGGAATATTACTACAGTTATAACATGTACGGGAAACCTAGAGAACGGACACACTGTGAATACGAAAGGTTTCTAAAACTCAACTAATAGTCCCTCTCCTTGTGCTCCGGTTTGACTTTCCATCTGCTTTACTATCAACCTCCCAACTTGGAGAGACAGCCCCTTTAACCTCCTGGTTCGCACAGGTTGCCAATTTGGCAGAGGATGAAAGGGAAGAGGGAGAACCAATGAGAGAGTAGCTGTTAGGCATTTGGACGGGCACATATCACTGTAATTTCCCGGCAGGAAGAAGAATTAACCAAAGTCTCAGACACCCACTGGGAACCAGTATGGGTCCTGAACCAAAATTTTGGACTTGCGGTCAGCTCACCAAAAACGAGTTGAAAAATGGAGCTCAGGGGCACAGCAATTCACAAACTGGCCGAGTAATAAACGACAACTATCGTCCAAAAATCTGTTGAGGGAAGGCAACGAGGCGGACTTGAAAGCGAGGCAGAATAGCAGGAAAGAGATTTCAAGAGGTACATTGGAATCGCCTTTAAAGCACAGGAAGAGGGGCACAACTTCGACAATGATGCACTTGGCCAAAAAGGGCGTATGCGTTTTCTCCTGAATATATTCAGGAGAAAACGCATACGCCCTTTTTGGCCAAGCAAGCAAGCGGGCAATGCAAATCGGCACTACAAAGAAGTATCACTTCCCACCGGTCAAAAGGGACATCCACAAAATGTGTAAAAACCAGAAAGGCAAGACAGGTCCTGGAGAACAGGGAGCCTTGTTATGCTGATTGGCGGCATGTAAATTGCCAACTGCCTCTCTGGAGGAGTGCATTGTGTTCCCTAAAACAAGTAAACAACAGAGCTACAGAGCCAAGGGCACTTCCAGTCTAGGGAATATACCTTGGGAAAACTGAAAATCAATAAGACAGAGCCACACCAAAATTTAGGGCTGCACTGCTTACAAGGACCTCAACTTGGGTACACCTTAAATATCCCAGGAAATATAAAAATGGTTCAAAAAAGTGTGGTAATTACGTACAAGGGAATATCCCTCAGCCATGAAATCAATGTCATAAGACCAGTAGCAGCAAAATGGGTGGATTCAGGTACGATGATTCTAAATGAAATAAGTTACACAGAAAAAGAAACTTATCATAAGATATCACTTATGAAGATCCTGTAAACGTGGCTACACTTGAACTGAGTTAGGAAAGAGAGCAGTGTCTCACATTTAGAAAACACTCTTATGCCTGCTTAAGGGGGAAGGAGAGGTGCGGTGACGCATAAAACCAGAGTTTGATATAAGCACAGGTACCGTTCCAAAAACCAACTATGGAATAGACAAGACCTACACCTTCCTCAGTGAAAGGGACTCAAAACGCCATATTTCCCGCAGAGGAATATATCTGACTAGTAAGAATCTTAAAACCTATGGATTGATATGTCTCCATAAGGGAATCAAGTGTGTCTAGACTGGCATAAACATGGCAGCGAGAATCAGCTCAAACCCACTATAAAAAGGAATTTCAAAAACAAAACAAAAAAACTGGGAAATTCTTTACAATTCCTTCAGGGTCTCTGATGAAACCTGGAATGACCCTATCTACAATGACAGCTGGATGTGGCATAAGGCTGGACACTTGGGACTGAGAGGATTGGTGAGAGTGGGTGAGCAAATGCAGAATGTTTACAGCACAAATGCCTGGCTCCCATTCCATGGGTCCCAACTCTCCAGGTTGAAGGGAATATTACTACAGCTATAACATGTACGGGAAACCTAGAGAACGGACACACTGTGAATACGAAAGGTTTCTAAAACTCAACGAATAGTCCCTCTCCTGGTGCTCCGGTTTGACTTTCCATCTGCTTTACTATCAACCTCCCAACTTGGAGAGACAGCCCCTTTAACCTCCTGGTTCGCACAGGTTTCCAATTTGGCAGAGGATGAAAGGGAAGAGGGAGAACCAATGAGAGAGTAGCTGTTAGGCATTTGGACGGACACATATCACTGTAATTTCCCGGCAGGAAGAAGAATTAACCAAAGTCTCAGCCACCCACCGGGAACCAGTATAAGTCCTGAACCAAAATTTTGGACTTGCTGTCAGCTCACCAAAAACGAGTTGAAAAATGGAGCTCAGGGGCACAGCAATTCACAAACTGGCCGAGTAATAAAGGATAACTATCGTCCAAAAATCTGTTGAGGGATGGCAACGAGGCGGACTTGAAAGCGAGGCAGAATAGCAGGAAACAGATTTCAACAGGTACGTTGGAATCGCCTTTAAAGCACAGGAAGAGGGACACAACTTCGAATATGATGCTCTTGGCCAAAAAGGGCATATGCGTTTTCTCCTGAATATATTCAGGAGAAAACGCATACGCCCTTTTTGGCCAAGCAAGCAAGCGGGCAATGGAAATCTGCACTACAAAGAAGTATCACTTCCCACCGGTCAAAAGGGACATCCACAAAATGTGTAAAAACCAGAAAGGCAAGACAGGCCCTGGAGAACAGGGAGCCTTGTTATGCTGATGGGCGGGATGTAAATTGCCAACAGCCTCTCTGGAAGAGTGCATTGTGTTCCCTAAAACAAGTAAACAACAGAGCTACAGAGCCAAGGGCACTTCCAGTCTAGGGAATATACCTTGGGAAAACTGAAAATCAATAAGACAGAGCCACCCCAAAATTTAGGGTTGCACTGCTTACAAGGACCTCAACTTAGGTACACCTTAAATATCCCAGGAAATATAAAAATGGTTCAAAAAATTGTGGTACTTACGTACGATGGAATATCCCTCAGCCATGAAATCAATGTCATAAGACCAGTAGCAGCAAAATGGGTGGATTCAGGTACGATGATTCTAAGTGAAATAAGTCACAGAGAAAAAGAAACTTATCATAAGATATCACTTATGAAGATCCTGTAAACATGGCTACACTTGAACTGAGATAGGAAAGAGAACAGTGTCTCACATTTAGAAAACACTCTTATGCCTGCTTAATGGGGAAGGAGAGGTGGGGTGATGCATAAAACCAGAGTTTGATATAAGCACAGGTACCGTTCCAAAAACCAACTATGGAATAGACAAGACCTACACCTTCCTCAGTGAAAGGGATTCAAAGCCCCATATTTCCCGCAGAGGAATATATCTGACTAGTAAGAATCTTAAAACCTATGGATTGATATGTCTCCGTAAGGGAATCAAGTGTGTCTAGACTGGCATAAACATGGCAGCGAGAATCAGCTCAAACCCACTATAAAAAGGAATTTCAAAAACAAAACAAAAAAACTGGGAAATTCTTTACAATTCCTTCAGGGTCTCTGATGAAACCTGGAATGACCCTATCTACAATGACAGCTGGATGTGGCATAAGGCTGGACACTTGGGACTGAGAGGATTGGTGAGATTGGGTGAGCAAATGCAGACCCTTTAAAGCACAAATGCCTGGCACCCATTCCATGGGTCCCAACTCTCCAGGTTGAAGGGAATATTACTACAGCTATAACATGTACGGGAAACCTAGAGAACGGACACACTGTGAATACGAAAGGTTTCTAAAACTCAACGAATAGTCCCTCTCCTGGTGCTCCGGTTTGACTTTACATCTGCTTTACTATCAATCTCCCAACTTGGAGAGACAGCCCCTTTAACCTCCTGGTTCGCACAGGTTGCCAATTTGGCAGAGGATGAAAGAGAAGAGGGAGAACCAATGAGAGAGTAGCTGTTAGGCATTTGGACAGGCACATATCACTGTAATTTCCCGGCAGGAAGAAGAATTAACCAAAGTCTCAGCCACCCAACCGGAACCAGTATAAGTCCTGAACCAAAATTTTGGACTTGCTGTCAGCTCACCAAAAACGAGTTGAAAAATGGAGCTCAGGGGCACAGCATTTCACAAACTGGCCGAGTAATAAAGGACAACTATCGTCCAAAAATCTGTTGAGGGAAGGCAACGAGGCGGACTTGAAAGCGAGGCAGAATAGCAGGAAACAGATTTCAAGAGGTACGTTGGAATCGCCTTTAAAGCACAGGAAGAGGGGCACAACTTCGACAATGATGCACTTGGCCAAAAAGGGCGTATGCGTTTTCTCCTGAATATATTCAGGAGAAAACGCATACGCCCTTTTTGGCCAAGCAAGCAAGCGGGCAATGCAAATCGGCACTACAAAGAAGTATCACTTCCCACCGGTCAAAAGGGACATCCACAAAATGTGTAAAAACCAGAAAGGCAAGACAGGTCCTGGAGAACAGGGAGCCTTGTTATGCTGATTGGCGGCATGTAAATTGCCAACTGCCTCTCTGGAGGAGTGCATTGTGTTCCCTAAAACAAGTAAAGAACAGAGCTACAGAGCAGAAGGGCACTTCCAGTCTAGGGAATATACCTTTGGAAAACTGAAAATCAATAAGACAGAGCCACCAAAAAATTTAGGGCTGCACTGCTTACAAGGACCTCAACTTGGGTACACCTTAAATATCCCAGGAAATATAAAAATGGTTCAAAAAATAGTGGTACTTACGTACGAGGGAATATCCCTCAGCCATGAAATCAATGTCATAAGACCAGTAGCAGCAAAATGGGTGGATTCAGGTACGATGATTCTAAGTGAAATTAGTCACAGAGAAAAAGAAACTTATCATAAGATATCACTTATGAAGATCCTGTAAACATGGCTACACTTGAACTGAGTTAGGAAAGAGAACAGTGTCTCACATTTAGAAAACACTCTTATGCCTGCTTAAGGGGGAAGGAGAGTTGGGGTGATGCATAAAACCAGAGTTTGATATAAGCACAGGTACCGTTCCAAAAACCAACTATGGAATAGACAAGACCTACACCTTCCTCAGTGAAAGGGACTCAAAACCACATATTTCCCGCAGAGGAATATATCTGACTAGTAAGAATCTTAAAACCTATGTATTGATATGTCTCCGTAAGGGAATCAAGTGTGTCTACACTGGCATAAACATGGCAGCGAGAATCAGCTCAAACCCACTATAAAAATGAATTTCAAAAACAAAACAAAAAAACTGGGAAATTCTTTACAATTCCTTCAGGGTCTCTGATGAAACCTGGAATGACCCTATCTACAACGACAGCTGGATGTGGCATAAGGCTGGACACTTGGGACTGAGAGGATTCGTGAGAGTGGGTGAGCAAATGCAGACCCTTTAAAGCAATAATGCATGGCACCCATTCCATGGGTCCCAACTCTCCAGGTTGAAGGGAATATTACTACAGTTATAACATGTACGGGAAACCTAGAGAACGGACACACTGTGAATACGAAAGGTTTCTAAAACTCAACTAATAGTCCCTCTCCTTGTGCTCCGGTTTGACTTTCCATCTGCTTTACTATCAACCTCCCAACTTGGAGAGACAGCCCCTTTAACCTCCTGGTTCGCACAGGTTGCCAATTTGGCAGAGGATGAAAGGGAAGAGGGAGAACCAATGAGAGAGTAGCTGTTAGGCATTTGGACGGGCACATATCACTGTAATTTCCCGGCAGGAAGAAGAATTAACCAAAGTCTCAGACACCCACTGGGAACCAGTATGGGTCCTGAACCAAAATTTTGGACTTGCGGTCAGCTCACCAAAAACGAGTTGAAAAATGGAGCTCAGGGGCACAGCAATTCACAAACTGGCCGAGTAATAAACGACAACTATCGTCCAAAAATCTGTTGAGGGAAGGCAACGAGGCGGACTTGAAAGCGAGGCAGAATAGCAGGAAAGAGATTTCAAGAGGTACATTGGAATCGCCTTTAAAGCACAGGAAGAGGGGCACAACTTCGACAATGATGCACTTGGCCAAAAAGGGCGTATGCGTTTTCTCCTGAATATATTCAGGAGAAAACGCATACGCCCTTTTTGGCCAAGCAAGCAAGCGGGCAATGCAAATCGGCACTACAAAGAAGTATCACTTCCCACCGGTCAAAAGGGACATCCACAAAATGTGTAAAAACCAGAAAGGCAAGACAGGTCCTGGAGAACAGGGAGCCTTGTTATGCTGATTGGCGGCATGTAAATTGCCAACTGCCTCTCTGGAGGAGTGCATTGTGTTCCCTAAAACAAGTAAACAACAGAGCTACAGAGCCAAGGGCACTTCCAGTCTAGGGAATATACCTTGGGAAAACTGAAAATCAATAAGACAGAGCCACACCAAAATTTAGGGCTGCACTGCTTACAAGGACCTCAACTTGGGTACACCTTAAATATCCCAGGAAATATAAAAATGGTTCAAAAAAGTGTGGTAATTACGTACAAGGGAATATCCCTCAGCCATGAAATCAATGTCATAAGACCAGTAGCAGCAAAATGGGTGGATTCAGGTACGATGATTCTAAATGAAATAAGTTACACAGAAAAAGAAACTTATCATAAGATATCACTTATGAAGATCCTGTAAACGTGGCTACACTTGAACTGAGTTAGGAAAGAGAGCAGTGTCTCACATTTAGAAAACACTCTTATGCCTGCTTAAGGGGGAAGGAGAGGTGCGGTGACGCATAAAACCAGAGTTTGATATAAGCACAGGTACCGTTCCAAAAACCAACTATGGAATAGACAAGACCTACACCTTCCTCAGTGAAAGGGACTCAAAACGCCATATTTCCCGCAGAGGAATATATCTGACTAGTAAGAATCTTAAAACCTATGGATTGATATGTCTCCATAAGGGAATCAAGTGTGTCTAGACTGGCATAAACATGGCAGCGAGAATCAGCTCAAACCCACTATAAAAAGGAATTTCAAAAACAAAACAAAAAAACTGGGAAATTCTTTACAATTCCTTCAGGGTCTCTGATGAAACCTGGAATGACCCTATCTACAATGACAGCTGGATGTGGCATAAGGCTGGACACTTGGGACTGAGAGGATTGGTGAGAGTGGGTGAGCAAATGCAGAATGTTTACAGCACAAATGCCTGGCTCCCATTCCATGGGTCCCAACTCTCCAGGTTGAAGGGAATATTACTACAGCTATAACATGTACGGGAAACCTAGAGAACGGACACACTGTGAATACGAAAGGTTTCTAAAACTCAACGAATAGTCCCTCTCCTGGTGCTCCGGTTTGACTTTCCATCTGCTTTACTATCAACCTCCCAACTTGGAGAGACAGCCCCTTTAACCTCCTGGTTCGCACAGGTTTCCAATTTGGCAGAGGATGAAAGGGAAGAGGGAGAACCAATGAGAGAGTAGCTGTTAGGCATTTGGACGGACACATATCACTGTAATTTCCCGGCAGGAAGAAGAATTAACCAAAGTCTCAGCCACCCACCGGGAACCAGTATAAGTCCTGAACCAAAATTTTGGACTTGCTGTCAGCTCACCAAAAACGAGTTGAAAAATGGAGCTCAGGGGCACAGCAATTCACAAACTGGCCGAGTAATAAAGGATAACTATCGTCCAAAAATCTGTTGAGGGATGGCAACGAGGCGGACTTGAAAGCGAGGCAGAATAGCAGGAAACAGATTTCAACAGGTACGTTGGAATCGCCTTTAAAGCACAGGAAGAGGGACACAACTTCGAATATGATGCTCTTGGCCAAAAAGGGCATATGCGTTTTCTCCTGAATATATTCAGGAGAAAACGCATACGCCCTTTTTGGCCAAGCAAGCAAGCGGGCAATGGAAATCTGCACTACAAAGAAGTATCACTTCCCACCGGTCAAAAGGGACATCCACAAAATGTGTAAAAACCAGAAAGGCAAGACAGGCCCTGGAGAACAGGGAGCCTTGTTATGCTGATGGGCGGGATGTAAATTGCCAACAGCCTCTCTGGAAGAGTGCATTGTGTTCCCTAAAACAAGTAAACAACAGAGCTACAGAGCCAAGGGCACTTCCAGTCTAGGGAATATACCTTGGGAAAACTGAAAATCAATAAGACAGAGCCACCCCAAAATTTAGGGTTGCACTGCTTACAAGGACCTCAACTTAGGTACACCTTAAATATCCCAGGAAATATAAAAATGGTTCAAAAAATTGTGGTACTTACGTACGATGGAATATCCCTCAGCCATGAAATCAATGTCATAAGACCAGTAGCAGCAAAATGGGTGGATTCAGGTACGATGATTCTAAGTGAAATAAGTCACAGAGAAAAAGAAACTTATCATAAGATATCACTTATGAAGATCCTGTAAACATGGCTACACTTGAACTGAGATAGGAAAGAGAACAGTGTCTCACATTTAGAAAACACTCTTATGCCTGCTTAAGGGGGAAGGAGAGGTGGGGTGATGCATAAAACCAGAGTTTGATATAAGCACAGGTACCGTTCCAAAAACCAACTATGGAATAGACAAGACCTACACCTTCCTCAGTGAAAGGGATTCAAAGCCCCATATTTCCCGCAGAGGAATATATCTGACTAGTAAGAATCTTAAAACCTATGGATTGATATGTCTCCGTAAGGGAATCAAGTGTGTCTAGACTGGCATAAACATGGCAGCGAGAATCAGCTCAAACCCACTATAAAAAGGAATTTCAAAAACAAAACAAAAAAACTGGGAAATTCTTTACAATTCCTTCAGGGTCTCTGATGAAACCTGGAATGACCCTATCTACAATGACAGCTGGATGTGGCATAAGGCTGGACACTTGGGACTGAGAGGATTGGTGAGATTGGGTGAGCAAATGCAGACCCTTTAAAGCACAAATGCCTGGCACCCATTCCATGGGTCCCAACTCTCCAGGTTGAAGGGAATATTACTACAGCTATAACATGTACGGGAAACCTAGAGAACGGACACACTGTGAATACGAAAGGTTTCTAAAACTCAACGAATAGTCCCTCTCCTGGTGCTCCGGTTTGACTTTACATCTGCTTTACTATCAATCTCCCAACTTGGAGAGACAGCCCCTTTAACCTCCTGGTTCGCACAGGTTGCCAATTTGGCAGAGGATGAAAGAGAAGAGGGAGAACCAATGAGAGAGTAGCTGTTAGGCATTTGGACAGGCACATATCACTGTAATTTCCCGGCAGGAAGAAGAATTAACCAAAGTCTCAGCCACCCAACCGGAACCAGTATAAGTCCTGAACCAAAATTTTGGACTTGCTGTCAGCTCACCAAAAACGAGTTGAAAAATGGAGCTCAGGGGCACAGCATTTCACAAACTGGCCGAGTAATAAAGGACAACTATCGTCCAAAAATCTGTTGAGGGAAGGCAACGAGGCGGACTTGAAAGCGAGGCAGAATAGCAGGAAACAGATTTCAAGAGGTACGTTGGAATCGCCTTTAAAGCACAGGAAGAGGGACACAACTTCTAATATGATGCACTTGGCCAAAAAGGGCGTATGCGTTTTCTCCTGAATATATTCAGGAGAAAACGCATACGCCCTTTTTGGCCAAGCAAGCAAGCGGGCAATGCAAATCTGCACTACAAAGAAGTATCACTTCCCACCGGTCCAAAGGGACATCCACAAAATGTTTAAAAACCAGAAAGGCAAGACAGGACCTGGAGAATAGGGAGCCTTGTTATGTTGATGGGCGGGATGTAAATTGCCAACTGCCTCTCCGGAGTAGTACATTGTGTTCCCTAAAACAAGTAAAGAACAGAGCTACAGAGCCAAGGGCACTTCCAGTCTACGGAATATACCTTGGGAAAACTGAAAATCAATAAGACAGAGCCACCTCAAAATTTAGGGCTGCACTGCTTACAAGGACCGCAACTTGGGTACACCTTAAATATCCCAGGAAATATAAAAATGGTTCAAAAAATTGTGGTACTTACGTACGATGGAATATCCCTCAGCCATGAAATCAATATCATAAGACCAGTAGCAGCAAAATGGGTGGATTCAGGTACGATGATTCTAAGTGAAATAAGTCACAGAGAAAAATAAACTCATCATAAGATATCACTTATGAAGATCCTGTAAACATGACTACACTTGAACTGAGTTAGGAAAGAGAAGAGTGTCTCACATTTAGAAAACACTCTTATGCCTGCTTAAGGGGGAAGGAGACGTGGGGTGATGCATAAAACCAGAGTTTGATATAAGCACAAGTACCGTTCCAAAAACCAACTATGGTATAGACAAGACCTACACCTTCCTCAGTGAAAGGGACTCAAAACCCCATATTTCCCGCAGAGGAATATATCTGACTAGTAAGAATCTTAAAACCTATGGATTGATATGTCTCCGTAAGGGAATCAAATGTGTCTAGACTGTCATAAACATGGCAGCGAGAATCAGCTCAAACCCACTATAAAAAGGAATTTCAAAAACAAAACAAAAAACCTGGGAAATTCTTTACAATTCCTTCAGGGTCTCTGATGAAACCTGGAATGACCCTATCTACAATGACAGCTGGATGTGGCATAAGGAGGGACACTTGGGACTGAGACGATTGGTGAGATTGGGTGAGCAAATGCAGAACTTTTAAAGCACAAATGCCTGGCACCCATTCCATGGGTCCCAACTCTCCAGCTTGAAGGGAATATTACTACAGCTATAACATGTACGGGAAACCTAGAGAACGGACACACTGTGAATACGAAAGGTTTCCAAAACTCAACGAATAGTCCCTCTCCTGGTGCTCCGGTTTGACTTTCCATCTGCTTTACTATCAATCTCCCAACTTGGAGAGACAGCCCCTTTAACCTCCTGGTTCGCACAGGTTGCCAATTTGGCAGAGGATGAAAGGGAAGAGGGAGAACCAATGAGAGAGTAGCTGTTAGGCATTTGGACGGGCACATATCACTGTAATTTCCCGGCAGGAAGAAGAATTAACCAAAGTCTCAGCCACCCACCGGGAACCAGTATAGGTCCTGAACCAAAATTTTGGACTTGCGGTCAGCTCACCAAAAACGAGTTGAAAAATGGAGCTCAGGGGCACAGCAATTCACAAACTGGCCGAGTAATAAAGGACAACTATCGTCCAAAAATCTGTTGAGGGAAGGCAATGAGGCGGACTTGAAAGCGAGGCAGAATAGCAGGAAACAGATTTCAAGAGGTACGTTGGAATCGCCTTTAAAGCACAGGAAGAGGGGCACAACTTCGACAATGATGCACTTGGCCAAAAAGGGCGTATGCGTTTTCTCCTGAATATATTCAGGAGAAAACGCATACGCCCTTTTTGGCCAAGCAAGCAAGCGGGCAATGCAAATGTGCACTACAAAGAAGTATCACTTCCCACCGGTCAAAAGGGACATCCACAAAATGTGTAAAAACCAGAAAGGCAAGACAGGCACTGGAGAACAGGGAGCCTTGTTATGCTGATGGGCGGGATGTAAATTGCCAACTGCCTCTCTGGAGGAGTGCATTGTGTTCCCTAAAACAAGTAAACAACAGAGCTACAGAGCCAAGGGCACTTCCAGTCTAGGGAATATACCTTGGGAAAACTGAAAATCAATAAGACAGAGCCACACCAAAATTTAGGGCTGCACTGCTTACAAGGACCTCAACTTGGGTACACCTTAAATATCCCAGGAAATATAAAAATGGTTCAAAAAAGTGTGGTACTTACGTACGATGGAATATCCCTCAGCCATGAAATCAATGTCATAAGACCAGTAGCAGCAAAATGGGTGGATTCAGGTACGATGATTCTAAATGAAATAAGTTACACAGAAAAAGAAACTTATCATAAGATATCACTTATGAAGATCCTGTAAACGTGGCTACACTTGAACTGAGTTAGGAAAGAGAGCAGTGTCTCACATTTAGAAAACACTCTTATGCCTGCTTAAGGGGGAAGGAGAGGTGCGGTGACGCATAAAACCAGAGTTTGATATAAGCACAGGTACCGTTCCAAAAACCAACTATGGAATAGACAAGACCTACACCTTCCTCAGTGAAAGGGACTCAAAACGCCATATTTCCCGCAGAGGAATATATCTGACTAGTAAGAATCTTAAAACCTATGGATTGATATGTCTCCATAAGGGAATCAAGTGTGTCTAGACTGGCATAAACATGGCAGCGAGAATCAGCTCAAACCCACTATAAAAAGGAATTTCAAAAACAAAACAAAAAAACTGGGAAATTCTTTACAATTCCTTCAGGGTCTCTGATGAAACCTGGAATGACCCTATCTACAATGACAGCTGGATGTGGCATAAGGCTGGACACTTGGGACTGAGAGGATTGGTGAGATTGGGTGAGCAAATGCAGAATGTTTACAGCACAAATGCCTGGCTCCCATTCCATGGGTCCCAACTCTCCAGGTTGAAGGGAATATTACTACAGCTATAACATGTACGGGAAACCTAGAGAACGGACACACTGTGAATACGAAAGGTTTCTAAAACTCAACGAATAGTCCCTCTCCTGGTGCTCCGGTTTGACTTTCCATCTGCTTTACTATCAACCTCCCAACTTGGAGAGACAGCCCCTTTAACCTCCTGGTTCGCACAGGTTTCCAATTTGGCAGAGGATGAAAGGGATGAGGGAGAACCAATGAGAGAGTAGCTGTTAGGCATTTGGACGGACACATATCACTGTAATTTCCCGGCAGGAAGAAGAATTAACCAAAGTCTCAGACACCCACCGGGAACCAGTATAACTCCTGAACCAAAATTTTGGACTTGCGGTCAGCTCACCAAAAACGAGTTGAAAAATGGAGCTCAGGGGCACAGCATTTCACAAACTGGCCGAGTAATAAAGGACAACTATCGTCCAAAAATCTGTTGAGGGAAGGCAACGAGGCGGACTTGAAAGTGAGGCAGAATAGCAGGAAACAGATTTCAAGAGGTACGTTGGAATCGCCTTTAAAGCACAGGAAGAGGGGCACAACTTCGACAATGATGCACTTGGCCAAAAAGGGCGTATGCGTTTTCTCCTGAATATATTCAGGAGAAAACGCATACGCCCTTTTTGGCCAAGCAAGCAAGCGGGCAATGCAAATGTGCACTACAAAGAAGTATCACTTCCCACCGGTCAAAAGGGACATCCACAAAATGTGTAAAAACCAGAAAGGCAAGACAGGCCCTGGAGAACAGGGAGCCTTGTTATGCTGATGGGCGGGATGTAAATTGCCAACTGCCTCTCTGGAGGAGTGCATTGTGTTCCCTAAAACAAGTAAACAACAGAGCTACAGAGCCAAGGGCACTTCCAGTCTAGGGAATATACCTTGGGAAAACTGAAAATCAATAAGACAGAGCCACCCCAAAATTTAGGGCTGCACTGCTTACAAGGACCTCAACTTGGGTACACCTTAAATATCCCAGGAAATATAAAAATGGTTCAAAAAATTGTGGTACTTATGTACGATGGAATATCCCTCAGCCATGAAATCAATGTCATAAGACCAGTAGCAGCAAAATGGGTGGATTCAGGTACGATGATTCTAAGTGAAATAAGTCACAGAGAAAAAGAAACTTATCATAAGATATCACTTATGAAGATCCTGTAAACATGGCTACACTTTAACTGAGATAGGAAAGAGAACAGTGTCTCACATTTAGAAAACACTCTTATGCCTGCTTAAGGGGGAAGGAGAGGTGGGGTGATGCATAAAACCAGAGTTTGATATAAGCACAGGTACCGTTCCAAAAACCAACTATGGAATAGACAAGACCTACACCTTCCTCAGTGAAAGGGATTCAAAGCCCCATATTTCCCGCAGAGGAATATATCTGACTAGTAAGAATCTTAAAACCTATGGATTGATATGTCTCCGTAAGGGAATCAAGTGTGTCTAGACTGGCATAAACATGGCAGCGAGAATCAGCTCAAACCCACTATAAAAAGGAATTACAAAAACAAAACAAAAAATCTGGGAAATTCTTTACAATTCCTTCAGGGTCTCTGATGAAACCTGGAATGACCCTTTCTACAATGACAGCTGGATGTGGCATAAGGCTGGACACTTGGGACTGAGAGGATTGGTGAGATTGGGTGAGCAAATGCAGAACCTTTACAGCACAAATGCCTGGCACCCATTCCATGGGTCCCAACTCTCCAGGTTGAAGGGAATATTACTACAGATATAACACGTACGGGAAACCTAGAGAACGGACACACTGTGAATACGAAAGGTTTCTAAAACTCAACGAATAGTCCCTCTCCTGGTGCTCCGGTTTGACTTTCCATCTGCTTTACTATCAACCTCCCAACTTGGAGAGACAGCCCCTTTAACCTCCTGGTTCGCACAGGTTTCCAATTTGGCAGAGGATGAAAAGGAAGAGGGAGAACCAATGAGAGAGTAGCTGTTAGGTATTTGGACGGGCACATATCACTGTAATTTCCCGGCAGGAAGAAGAATTAACCAAAGTCTCAGCCACCCACCGGGAACCAGTATAGGTCCTGAACCAAAATTTTGGACTTGCGGTCAGCTCACCAAAAACGAGTTGAAAAATGGAGCTCAGGGGCACAGCAATTCACAAACTGGCCGAGTAATAAAGGACAACTATCGTCCAAAAATCTGTTGAGGGAAGGCAACGAAGCGGACTTGAAAGCGAGGCAGAATAGCAGGAAACAGATTTCAGGAGGTACGTTGGAATCGCCTTTAAAGCACAGGAAGAGGGACACAACTTCGAATATGATGCACTTGGCCATAAAGGGTGTATGCGTTTTCTCCTGAATATATTCAGGAGAAAACGCATACGCCCTTTTTGGCCAAGCAAGCAAGCGGGCAATGCAAATCTGCACTACAAAGAAGTATCACTTCCCACCGGTCAAAAGGGACATCCACAAAATGTGTAAAAACCAGAAAGGCAAGACAGGCACTGGAGAACAGGGAGCCTTGTTATGCTGATGGGCGGGATGTAAATTGCCAACTGCCTCTCTGGAGGAGTGCATTGTGTTCCCTAAAATAAGTAAACAACAGAGCTACAGAGCCAAGGGCACATCCAGTCTAGGGAATATACCTTGGGAAAACTGAAAATCAATAAGACAGAGCCACCCCAAAATTTAGGGCTGCACTGCTTACAAGGACCTCAACTTGGGTACACCTTAAATATCCCAGGAAATATAAAAATGGTTCAAAAAAGTGTGGTACTTACGTACGATGGAATATCCCTCAGCCATGAAATCAATGTCATAAGACCAGTAGCAGCAAAATGGGTGGATTCAGGTACGATGATTCTAAGTGAAATAAGTTACACAGAAAAAGAAACTTATCATAAGATATCACTTATGAAGATCCTGTAAACATGGCTACACTTGAACTGAGTTAGGAAAGAGAACAGTGGCTCACATTTAGAAAACACTCTTATGCCTGCTTAAGGGGGAAGGAGAGGTGCGGTGACGCATAAAACCAGAGTTTGATATAAGCACAGGTACCGTTCCAAAAACCAACTATGGAATAGACAAGACCTACACCTTCCTCAGTGAAAGGGACTCAAAACGCCATATTTCCCGCAGAGGAATATATCTGACTAGTAAGAATCTTAAAACCTATGGATTGATAGGTCTCCGTAAGGGAATCAAGTGTGTCTAGACTGGCATAAACATGGCAGCGAGAATCAGCTCAAACCCACTATAAAAAGGAATTTCAAAAACAAAACAAAAAAACTGGGAAATTCTTTACAATTCCTTCAGGGTCTCTGATGAAACCTGGAATGACCCTATCTACAATGACAGCTGGATGTGGCATAAGGCTGGACACTTGGGACTGAGAGGATTGGTGAGATTGGGTGAGCAAATGCAGACCCTGAAAAGCACAAATGCCTGGCTCCCATTCCATGGGTCCCAACTCTCCAGGTTGAAGAGAATATTACTACAGCTATAACATGTACGGGAAACCTAGAGAACGGACACACTGTGAATACGAAAGGTTTCTAAAACTCAACGAATAGTCTCTCTCCTGGTGCTCCGCTTTGACTTTCCATCTGCTTTACTATCAACCTCCCAACTTGGAGAGACAGCCCCTTTAACATCCTGGTTCGCACAGGTTTCCAATTTGGCAGAGGATGAAAGGGAAGAGGGAGAACCAATGAGAGAGTAGCTGTTAGGCATTTGGACGGACACATATCACTGTAATTTCCCGGCAGGAAGAAGAATTAACCAAAGTCTCAGCCACCCACCGGGAACCAGTATAGGTCCTGAACCAAAATTTTGGACTTGCTTTCAGCTCACCAAAAACGAGTTGAAAAATGGAGCTCAGGGGCGCAGCAATTCACAAACTGGCCGAGTAATAAAGGACAACTATCGTCCAAAAATCTGTTGAGGGAAGGCAACGAGGCGGACTTGAAAGCGAGGCAGAATAGCAGGAAACAGATTTCAACAGGTACGTTGGAATCGCCTTTAAAGCACAGGAAGAGGGACACAACTTCGAATATGATGCTCTTGGCCAAAAAGGGCGTATGCGTTTTCTCCTGAATATATTCAGGAGAAAACGCATACGCCCTTTTTGGCCAAGCAAGCAAGCGGGCAATGCAAATCTGCACTACAAAGAAGTATCACTTCCCACCGGTCAAAAGGGACATCCACAAAATGTGTAAAAACCAGAAAGGCAAGACAGGCCCTGGAGAACAGGGAGCCTTGTTATGCTGATGGGCGGGATGTAAATTGCCAACAGCCTCTCTGGAAGAGTGCATTGTGTTCCCTAAAACAAGTAAACAACAGAGCTACAGATCCAAGGGCACTTCCAGTCTAGGGAATATACCTTGGGAAAACTGAAAATCAATAAGACAGAGCCACCCCAAAATTTAGGGTTGCACTGCTTACAAGGACCTCAACTTGGGTACACCTTAAATATCCCAGGAAATATAAAAATGGTTCAAAAAATTTTGGTACTTACGTACGATGGAATATTCCTCAGCCATGAAATCAATGTCATAAGACCAGTAGCAGCAAAATGGTTGGATTCAGGTACGATGATTCTAAGTGAAATAAGTCACAGAGAAAAAGAAACTTATCATAAGATATCACTTATGAAGATCCTGTAAACATGGCTACACTTGATCTGAGATAGGAAAGAGAAGAGTGTCTCACATTTAGAAAACACTCTTATGCCTGCTTAAGGGGGAAGGAGAGGTGGGGTGATGCATAAAACCAGAGTTTGATATAAGCACAGGTACCGTTCCAAAAACCAACTATGGAATAGACAAGACCTACACCTTCCTCAGTGAAAGGGATTCAAAGCCCCATATTTCCCGCAGAGGAATATATCTGACTAGTAAGAATCTTAAAACCTATGGATTGATATGTCTCCGTAAGGGAATCAAGTGTGTCTAGACTGGCATAAACATGGCAGCGAGAATCAGCTCAAACCCACTATAAAAAGGAATTTCAAAAACAAAACAAAAAAACTGGGAAATTCTTTACAATTCCTTCAGGGTCTCTGATGAAACCTGGAATGACCCTATCTACAATGACAGCTGGATGTGGCATAAGGCTGGACACTTGGGACTGAGAGGATTGGTGAGATTGGGTGAGCAAATGCAGAACCTTTACAGCACAAATGCCTGGCTCCCATTCCATGGGTCCCAACTCTCCAGGTTGAAGGGAATATTACTACAGCTATAACATGTACGGGAAACCTAGAGAACGGACACACTGTGAATACGAAAGGTTTCTAAAACTCAACGAATAGTCCCTCTCCTGGTGCTCCGGTTTCACTTTCCATCTGCTTTACTATCAACCTCCCAACTTGGAGAGACAGCCCCTTTAACCTCCTGGTTCGCACAGGTTTCCAATTTGGCAGAGGATGAAAAGGAAGAGGGAGAACCAATGAGAGAGTAGCTGTTAGGCATTTGGACGGGCACATATCACTGTAATTTCCCGGAAGGAAGAAGAATTAACCAAAGTCTCAGCCACCCACCGGGAACCAGTATAGGTCCTGAACCAAAATTTTGGACTTGCGGTCAGCTCACCAAAAACGAGTTGAAAAATGGAGCTCAGGGGCACAGCAATTCACAAACTGGCCGAGTAATAAAGGACAACTATCGTCCAAAAATCTGTTGAGGGAAGGCAACGAGGCGGACTTGAAAGCGAGGCAGAATAGCAGGAAACAGATTTCAGGAGGTACGTTGGAATCGCCTTTAAAGCACAGGAAGAGGGACACAACTTCGAATATGATGAACTTGGCCATAAAGGGCGTATGCGTTTTCTCCTGAATATATTCAGGAGAAAACGCATACGCCCTTTTTGGCCAAGCAAGCAAGCAGGCAATGCAAATCTGCACTACAAAGAAGTATCACTTCCCACCGGTCAAAAGGGACATCCACAAAATGTGTAAAAACCAGAAAGGCAAGACAGGCACTGGAGAACAGGGAGCCTTGTTATGCTGATGGGCGGGATGTTAATTGCCAACTGCCTCTCTGGAGGAGTACATTGTGTTCCCTAAAACAAGTAAACAACAGAGCTACAGAGCCAAGGGCACTTCCAGTCTAGGGAATATACCTTGGGAAAACTGAAAATCAATAAGACAGAGCCACGCCAAAATTTAGGGCTGCACTGCTTACAAGGACCTCAACTTGGGTACACCTTAAATATCCCAGGAAATATAAAAATGGTTCAAAAAAGTGTGGTACTTACGTACGATGGAATATCCCTCAGCCATGAAATCAATGTCATAAGACCAGTAGCAGCAAAATGATTGGATTCAGCTACGATGATTCTAAGTGAAATAAGTTACACAGAAAAAGAAACTTATCATAAGATATCACTTATGAAGATCCTGTAAACATGGCTACACTTGAACTGAGGTAGGAAAGAGAACAGTGTCTCACATTTAGAAAACACTCTTATGCCTGCTTAAGGGGGAAGGAGAGGTGTGGTGACGCATAAAACCAGAGTTTGATATAAGCACAGGTACCGTTCCAAAAACCAACTATGGAATAGACAAGACCTACACCTTCCTCAGTGAAAGGGACTCAAAACGCCATATTTCCCGCAGAGGAATATATCTGACTAGTAAGAATCTTAAAACCTATGGATTGATATGTCTCCGTAAGGGAATCAAGTGTGTCTAGACTGGCATAAACATGGCAGCGAGAATCAGCTCAAACCCACTATAAAAAGGAATTTCAAAAACAAACCAAAAAACTGGGAAATTCTTTACAATTCCTTCAGGGTCTCTGATGAAACCTGGAATGACCCTATCTACAATGACAGCTGGATGTGGCATAAGGCTGGACACTTGGGACTGAGAGGATTGGTGAGATTGGGTGAGCAAATGCAGAATGTTTACAGCACAAATGCCTGGCTCCCATTCCATGGGTCCCAACTCTCCAGGTTGAAGGGAATATTACTACAGGTATAACATGTACGGGATACCTAGAGAACGGACACACTGTGAATACGAAAGGTTTCTAAAACTCAACGAATAGTCCCTCTCCTGGTGCTCCGCTTTGACTTTCCATCTGCTTTACTATCAACCTCCCAACTTGGAGAGACAGCCCCTTTAACCTCCTGGTTCGCACAGGTTTCCAATTTGGCAGAGGATGAAAGGGAAGAGGGAGATCCAATGAGAGAGTAGCTGTTAGGCATTTGGACGGACACATATCACTGTAATTTCCCGGCAGGAAGAAGAATTAACCAAAGTCTCAGCCACCCACCGGTAACCAGTATAGTTCCTGAACCAAAATTTTGGACTTGCGGTCAGCTCACCAAAAACGAGTTGAAAAATGGAGCTCAGGGGCACAGCAATTCACAAACTGGCCGAGTAATAAAGGACAACTATCGTCCAAAAATCTGTTGAGGGAAGTCAATGAGGCGGACTTGAAAGCGAGGCAGAATAGCAGGAAACAGATTTCAAGAGGTACGTTGGAATCGCCTTTAAAGCACAGGAAGAGGGACACAACTTCGAATATGATGCTCTTGGCCGAAAAGGGCGTATGCGTTTTCTCCTGAATATATTCAGGAGAAAACGCATACGCCCTTTTTGGCCAAGCAAGCAAGCGGGCAATGCAAATCTGCACTACAAAGAAGTATCACTTCCCACCGGTCAAAAGGGACATCCACAAAATGTGTAAAAACCAGAAAGGCAAGACAGGCCCTGGAGAACAGGGAGCCTTGTTATGCTGATGGGCGGGATGTAATTGCCAACTGCCTCTCTGGAAGAGTGCATTGTGTTCCCTAAAACAAGTAAACAACAGAGCTACAGAGCCAAGGGCACTTCCAGTCTAGAGAATATACCTTGGGAAAACTGAAAATCAATAAGACAGAGCCACCCCAAAATTTAGGGTTGCACTGCTTACAAGGACCTCAACTTAGGTACACCTTAAATATCCCAGGAAATATAAAAATGGTTCAAAAAATTGTGGTACTTACGTACGATGGAATATTCCTCAGCCATGAAATCAATGTCATAAGACCAGTAGCAGCAAAATGGGTGGATTCAGGTACGATGATTCTAAGTGAAATAAGTCACAGAGAAAAAGAAACTTATCATAAGATATCACTTATGAAGATCCTGTAAACATGGCTACACTTGAACTGAGATAGGAAAGAGAACAGTGTCTCACATTTAGAAAACACTCTTATGCCTGCTTAAGGGGTAAGGAGAGGTGGGGTGATGCATAAAACCAGAGTTTGATATAAGCACAGGTACCGTTCCAAAAACCAACTATGGAATAGACAAGACCTACACCTTCCTCAGTGAAAGGGATTCAAAGCCCCATATTTCCCGCAGAGGAATATATCTGACTAGTAAGAATCTTAAAACCTATGGATTGATATGTCTCCGTAAGGGAATCAAGTGTGTCTAGACTGGCATAAACATGGCAGCGAGAATCAGCTCAAACCCACTATAAAAAGGAATTTCAAAAACAAAACAAAAAAACTGGGAAATTCTTTACAATTCCTTCAGGGTCTCTGATGAAACCTGGAATGACCCTATCTACAATGACAGCTGGATGTGGCATAAGGAGGGACACTTGGGACTGAGACGATTGGTGAGATTGGGTGAGCAAATGCAGAACCTTTAAAGCACAAATGCCTGGCACCCATTCCATGGGTCCCAACTCTCCAGCTTGAAGGGAATATTACTACAGCTATAACATGTACGGGAAACCTAGAGAACGGACACACTGTGAATACGAAAGGTTTCTAAATCTCAATGAATAGTCCCTCTCCTGGTGCTCCGGTTTGACTTTACATCTGCTTTACTATCAATCTCCCAACTTGGAGAGACAGCCCCTTTAACCTCCTGGTTCGCACACGTTGCCAATTTGGCAGAAGATGAAAGGGAAGAGGGAGAACCAATGAGAGAGTAGCTGTTAGGCATTTGGACGGGCACATATCACTGTAATTTCCCAGCAGGAAGAAGAATTAACCAAAGTCTCAGCCACCCACCGGGAACCAGTATAAGTCCTGAACCAAAATTTTGGACTTGCGGTCAGCTCACCAAAAATGAGTTGAAAAATGGAGCTCAGGGGCACAGCATTTCACAAACTGGCCGAGTAATAAAGGACAACTATCGTCCAAAAATCTGTTGAGGGAAGGCAACGAGGCAGACTTGAAAGCGAGGCAGAATAGCAGGAAACAGATTTCAAGAGGTACGTTGGAATCGCCTTTAAAGCACAGGAAGAGGGGCACAACTTCGACAATGATGCACTTGGCCAAAAAGGGCGTATGCGTTTTCTCCTGAATATATTCAGGAGAAAACGCATACGCCCTTTTTGGCCAAGCAAGCAAGCGGGCAATGCAAATGTGCACTACAAAGAAGTATCACTTCCCACCGGTCAAAAGGGAAATCCACAAAATGTGTAAAAACCAGAAAGGCAAGACAGGCACTGGAGAACAGGGAGCCTTGTTATGCTGATGGGCGGGATGTAAATTGCCAACTGCCTCTCTGGAGGAGTGCATTGTGTTCCCTAAAACAAGTAAAGAACAGAGCTACAGAGCCAAGGGCACTTCCAGTCTAGGGAATATACCTTGGGAAAACTGAAAATCAATAAGACAGAGCCACCAAAAAATTTAGGGCTGCACTGCTTACAAGGACCTCAACTTGGGTACACCTTAAATATCCCAGGAAATATAAAAATGGTTCAAAAAAGTGTGGTACTTACGTACGATGGAATATCCCTCAGCCATGAAATCAATGTCATAAGACCAGTAGCAGCAAAATGGGTGGATTCAGGTACGATGATTCTAAGTGAAATAAGTTACACAGAAAAAGAAACTTATCATAAGATATCACTTATGAAGATCCTGTAAACATGGCTACACTTGAACTGAGTTAGGAAAGAGAACAGTGTCTCACATTTAGAAAACACTCTTATGCCTGCTTAAGGGGGAAGGAGAGGTGCGGTGACGCATAATACCAGAGTTTGATATAAGCACAGGTACCGTTCCAAAAACCAACTATGGAATAGACAAGACCTACACCTTCCTCAGTGAAAGGGACTCAAAACGCCATATTTCCCGCAGAGGAATATATCTGACTAGTAAGAATCTTAAAACCTATGGATTGATATGTCTCCGTAAGGGAATCAAGTGTGTCTAGACTGGCATAAACATGGCAGCGAGAATCAGCTCAAACCCACTATAAAAAGGAATTTCAAAAACAAAACAAAAAAACTGGGAAATTCTTTACAATTCCTTCAGGGTCTCTGATGAAACCTGGAATGACCCTATCTACAATGACAGCTGGATGTGGCATAAGGCTGGACACTTGGGACTGAGAGGATTGGTGAGATTGGGTGAGCAAATGCAGAATGTTTACAGCACAAATGCCTGGCTCTCATTCCATGGGTCCCAACTCTCCAGGTTGAAGGGAATATTACTACAGGTATAACATGTACGGGATACCTAGAGAACGGACACACTGTGAATACGAAAGGTTTCTAAAACTCAACGAATAGTCCTTCTCCTGGTGCTCCGCTTTGACTTTCCATCTGCTTTACTATCAACCTCCCAACTTGGAGAGACAGCCCCTTTAACCTCCTGGTTCGCACAGGTTTCCAATTTGGCAGAGGATGAAAGGGAAGAGGGAGATCCAATGAGAGAGTAGCTGTTAGGCATTTGGACGGACACATATCACTGTAATTTCCCGGCAGGAAGAAGAATTAACCAAAGTCTCAGCCACCCACCGGGAACCAGTATAGGTCCTGAACCAAAATTTTGGACTTGCGGTCAGCTCACCAAAAACGAGTTGAAAAATGGAGCTCAGGGGCACAGCAATTCACAAACTGGCCGAGTAATAAAGGACAACTATCGTCCAAACATCTGTTGAGGGATGGCAACGAGGCGGACTTGAAAGCGAGGCAGAATAGCAGGAAACAGATTTCAACAGGTACGTTGGAATCGCCTTTAAAGCACAGGAAGAGGGACACAACTTCGAATATGATGCTCTTGGCCAAAAAGGGCGTATGCGTTTTCTCCTGAATATATTCAGGAGAAAACGCATACGCCCTTTTTGGCCAAGCAAGCAAGCGGGCAATGCAAATCTGCACTACAAAGAAGTATCACTTCCCACCGGTCAAAAGGGACATCCACAAAATGTGTAAAAACCAGAAAGGCAAGACAGGCCCTGGAGAACAGGGAGCCTTGTTATGCTGATGGGCGGGATGTAAATTGCCAACAGCCTCTCTGGAAGAGTGCATTGTGTTCCCTAAAACAAGTAAACAACAGAGCTACAGATCCAAGGGCACTTCCAGTCTAGGGAATATACCTTGGGAAAACTGAAAATCAATAAGACAGACCCACCCCAAAATTTAGGGCTGCACTGCTTACAATGACCTCAACTTGGGTACACCTTAAATATCCCAGGAAATATAAAAATGGTTCAAAAAATTGTGGTACTTACGTACGATGGAATATCCCTCAGCCATGAAATCAATGTCATAAGACCAGTAGCAGCAAAATGGGTGGATTCAGGTACGATGATTCTAAGTGAAATAAGTTACACAGAAAAAGAAACTTATCATAAGATATCACTTATGAAGATCCTGTAAACATGGCTACACTTGAACTGAGTTAGGAAAGAGAACAGTGTCTCACATTTAGAAAACACTCTTATGCCTGCTTAAGGGTGAAGGAGACGTGGGGTGATGCATAAAACCAGAGTTTGATATAAGCAAAAGTACCGTTCCAAAAACCAACTATGGTATAGACAAGACCTACACCTTCCTCAGTGAAAGGGACTCAAAACCCCATATTTCCCGCAGAGGAATATATCTGACTAGTAAGAATCTTAAAACCTATGGATTGATATGTCTCCGTAGGGGAATCAAATGTGCCTAGACTGTCATAAACATGGCAGCGAGAATCAGCTCAAACACACTATAAAAAGGAATTTCAAAAACAAAACAAAAAAACTGGGAAATTCTTTACAATTCCTTCAGGGTCTCTGATGAAACCTGGAATGACCCTATCTACAATGACAGCTGGATGTGGCATAAGGAGGGACACTTGGGACTGAGACGATTGGTGAGATTGGGTGAGCAAATGCAGAACTTTTAAAGCACAAATGCCTGGCACCCATTCCATGGGTCCCAACTCTCCAGCTTGAAGGGAATATTACTACAGCTATAACATGTACGGGAAACCTAGAGAACGGACACACTGTGAATACGAAAGGTTTCTAAAACTCAACGAATAGTCCCTCTCCTGGTGCTCCGGTTTGACTTTCCATCTGCTTTACTATCAATCTCCCAACTTGGAGAGACAGCCCCTTTAACCTCCTGGTTCGCACAGGTTGCCAATTTGGCAGAGGATGAAAGGGAAGAGGGAGAACCAATGAGAGAGTAGCTGTTAGGCATTTGGATGGGAACATATCACTGTAATTTCCCGGCAGGAAGAAGAATTAACCAAAGTCTCAGCCACCCACCAGGAACCAGTATAGGTCCTGAACCAAAATTTTGGACTTGCGGTCAGCTCACCAAAAACGAGTTGAAAAATGGAGCTCAGGGGCACAGCATTTCACAAACTGGCCGAGTAATAAAGGACAACTATCGTCCAAAAACCTGTTGAGGGAAGGCAACGAGGCGGACTTGAAAGCGAGGCAGAATAGCAGGAAACAGATTTCAAGAGGTACGTTGGAATCGCCTTTAAAGCACAGGAAGAGGGGCACAACTTCGACAATGATGCACTTGGCCAAAAAGGGCGTATGCGTTTTCTCCTGAATATATTCAGGAGAAAACGCATACGCCCTTTTTGGCCAAGCAAGCAAGCGGGCAATGCAAATCTGCACTACAAAGTAGTATCACTTCCCACCGGTCAAAAGGGACATCCACAAAATGTGTAAAAACCAGAAAGGCAAGACAGGCAATGGAGAACAGGGAGCCTTGTTATGCTGATGGGCGGGATGTTAATTGCCAACTGCCTCTCTGGAGGAGTACATTGTGTTCCCTAAAACAAGTAAACAACAGAGCTACAGAGCCAAGGGCACTTCCAGTCTAGGGAATATACCTTGGGAAAACTGAAAATCAATAAGACAGAGCCACGCCAAAATTTAGGGCTGCACTGATTACAAGGACCTCAACTTGGGTACACCTTAAATATCCCAGGACATATAAAAATGGTTCAAAAAAGTGTGGTACTTACGTACAATGGAATATCCCTCAGCCATGAAATCAATGTCATAAGACCAGTAGCAGCAAAATGGGTGGATTCAGGTACGATGATTCTAAGTGAAATAAGTTACACAGAAAAAGAAACTTATCATAAGATATCACTTATGAAGATCCTGTAAACATGGCTACACTTGAACTGAGTTAGGAAAGAGAACAGTGTCTCACATTTAGAAAACACTCTTATGCCTGCTTAAGGGGGAAGGAGAGGTGTGGTGACGCATAAAACCAGAGTTTGATATAAGCACAGGTACCGTTCCAAAAACCAACTATGGAATAGACAAGACCTACACCTTCCTCAGTGAAAGGGACTCAAAACGCCATATTTCCCGCAGAGGAATATATCTGACTAGTAAGAATCTTAAAACCTATGGATTGATATGTCTCCGTAAGGGAATCAAGTGTGTCTAGACTGGCATAAACATGGCAGCGAGAATCAGCTCAAACCCACTATAAAAAGGAATTTCAAAAACAAAACAAAAAAACTGGGAAATTCTTTACAATTCCTTCAGGGTCTCTGATGAAACCTGGAATGACCCTATCTACAATGACAGCTGGATGTGGCATAAGGCTGGACACTTGGGACTGAGAGGATTGGTGAGATTGGGTGAGCAAATGCAGAATGTTTACAGCACAAATGCCTGGCTCCCATTCCATGGGTCCCAACTCTCCAGGTTGAAGGGAATATTACTACAGCTATAACATGTACGGGAAACCTAGAGAACGGACACACTGTGAATACGAAAGGTTTCTAAAACTCAACGAATAGTCCCTCTCCTGGTGCTCCGGTTTGACTTTCCATCTGCTTTACTATCAATCTCCCAACTTGGAGAGACAGCACCTTTAACCTCTTGGTTCGCACAGGTTTGCAATTTGGCAAAGGATGAAAGGGAAGAGGGAGAACCAATGAGAGAGTAGCTGTTAGGCATTTGGACGGGCACATATCACTGTAATTTCCCGGCAGGAAGAAGAATTAACCAAAGTCTCAGCCACCCACCAGGAACCAGTATAGGTCCTGAACCTAAATTTTGGACTTGCGGTCAGCTCACCAAAAACGAGTTGAAAAATGGAGCTCAGGGGCACAGCATTTCACAAACTGGCCGAGTAATAAAGGACAACTATCGTCCAAAATCCTGTTGAGGGAAGGCAACGAGGCGGACTTGAAAGCGAGGCAGAATAGCAGGAAACAGATTTCAAGAGGTACGTTGGAATCGCCTTTAAAGCACAGGAAGAGGGGCACAACTTCGACAATGATGCACTTGGCCAAAAAGGGCGTATGCGTTTTCTCCTGAATATATTCAGGAGAAAACGCATACGCCCTTTTTGGCCAAGCAAGCAAGCGGGCAATGCAAATCTGCACTACAAAGTAGTATCACTTCCCACCGGTCAAAAGGGACATCCACAAAATGTGTAAAAACCAGAAAGGCAAGACAGGCAATGGAGAACAGGGAGCCTTGTTATGCTGATGGGCGGGATGTTAATTGCCAACTGCCTCTCTGGAGGAGTACATTGTGTTCCCTAAAACAAGTAAACAACAGAGCTACAGAGCCAAGGGCACTTCCAGTCTAGGGAATATACCTTGGGAAAACTGAAAATCAATAAGACAGAGCCACGCCAAAATTTAGGGCTGCACTGCTTACAAGGACCTCAACTTGGGTACACCTTAAATATCCCAGGACATATAAAAATGGTTCAAAAAAGTGTGGTACTTACGTACAATGGAATATCCCTCAGCCATGAAATCAATGTCATAAGACCAGTAGCAGCAAAATGGGTGGATTCAGGTACGATGATTCTAAGTGAAATAAGTTACACAGAAAAAGAAACTTATCATAAGATATCACTTATGAAGATCCTGTAAACATGGCTACACTTGAACTGAGTTAGGAAAGAGAACAGTGTCTCACATTTAGAAAACACTCTTATGCCTGCTTAAGGGGGAAGGAGAGGTGTGGTGACGCATAAAACCAGAGTTTGATATAAGCACAGGTACCGTTCCAAAAACCAACTATGGAATAGACAAGACCTACACCTTCCTCAGTGAAAGGGACTCAAAACGCCATATTTCCCGCAGAGGAATATATCTGACTAGTAAGAATCTTAAAACCTATGGATTGATATGTCTC
Organism: Hyperoodon ampullatus; assembly: GCF_949752795.1. Lineage (NCBI taxonomy): Eukaryota > Metazoa > Chordata > Mammalia > Artiodactyla > Ziphiidae > Hyperoodon > Hyperoodon ampullatus. Next base: position 102,326 of record NW_027640954.1, on the reverse strand, counting down.
CGTAAGGGAATCAAGTGTGTCTAGACTGGCATAAACATGGCAGCGAGAATCAGCTCAAATCCACTATAAAAAGGAATTTCAAAAACAAAACAAAAAAACTGGGAAATTCTTTACAATTCCTTCAGGGTCTCTGATGAAACCTGGAATGACCCTATCTACAATGACAGCTGGATGTGGCATAAGGCTGGACACTTGGGACTGAGAGGATTGGTGAGATTGGGTGAGCAAATGCAGAATGTTTACAGCACAAATGCCTGGCTCCCATTCCATGGGTCCCAACTCTCCAGGTTGAAGGGAATATTACTACAGCTATAACATGTACGGGAAACCTAGAGAACGGACACACTGTGAATACGAAAGGTTTCTAAAACTCAACGAATAGTCCCTCTCCTGGTGCTCCGGTTTGACTTTCCATCTGCTTTACTATCAATCTCCCAACTTGGAGAGACAGCACCTTTAACCTCTTGGTTCGCACAGGTTTGCAATTTGGCAGAGGATGAAAGGGAAGAGGGAGAACCAATGAGAGAGTAGCTGTTAGGCATTTGGACGGACACATATCACTGTAATTTCCCGGCAGGAAGAAGAATTAACCAAAGTCTCAGCCACCCACCGGGAACCAGTATAGGTCCTGAACCAAAATTTTGGACTTGCGGTCAGCTCACCAAAAACGAGTTGAAAAATGGAGCTCAGGGGCACAGCAATTCACAAACTGGCCGAGTAATAAAGGACAACTATCGTCCAAAAATCTGTTGAGGGAAGGCAACGAGGCGGACTTGAAAGCGAGGCAGAATAGCAGGAAACAGATTTCAAGAGGTACGTTGGAATCGCCTTTAAAGCACAGGAAGAGGGACACAACTTCGAATATGATGCACTTGGCCAAAAAGGGCGTATGCGTTTTCTGCTGAATATATTCAGGAGAAAACGCATACGCCCTTTTTGGCCAAGCAAGCAAGCGGGCAATGCAAATCTGCACTACAAAGAAGTATCACTTCCCACCGGTCAAAAGGGACATCCACAAAATGTGTAAAAACCAGAAAGGCAAGACAGGCACTGGAGAACAGGGAGCCTTGTTATGCTGATGGGCGGGATGTAAATTGCCAACTGCCTCTCTGGAGGAGTGCATTGTGTTCCCTAAAACAAGTAAACAACAGAGCTACAGAGCCAAGGGCACTTCCAGTCTAGGGAATATACCTTGGGAAAACTGAAAATCAATAAGACAGAGCCACCCCAAAATTTAGGGCTGCACTGCTTACTAGGACCTCAACTTGGGTACACCTTAAATATCCCAGGAAATATAAAAATGGTTCAAAAAAGTGTGGTACTTACGTACGATGGAATATCCCTCAGCCATGAAATCAACGTCATAAGACCAGTAGCAGCAAAATGGGTGGATTCAGGTACGATGATTCTAAGTGAAATAAGTTACACAGAAAAAGAAACTTATCATAAGATATCACTTATGAAGATCCTGTAAACATGGTTACACTTGAACTGAGTTAGGAAAGAGAACAGTGTCTCACATTTAGAAAACACTCTTATGCCTGCTTAAGGGGGAAGGAGAGGTGCGGTGACGCATAAAACCAGAGTTTGATATAAGCACAGGTACCGTTCCAAAAACCAACTATGGAATAGACAAGACCTACACCTTCCTCAGTGAAAGGGACTCAAAACGCCATATTTCCCGCAGAGGAATATATCTGACTAGTAAGAATCTTAAAACCTATGGATTGATATGTCTCCGTAAGGGAATCAAGTGTGTCTAGACTGGCATAAACATGGCAGCGAGAATCAGCTCAAACCCACTATAAAAAGGAATTTCAAAAACAAAACAAAAAAACTGGGAAATTCTTTACAATTCCTTTAGGGTCTCTGATGAAACCTGGAATGACCCTATCTACAATGACAGCTGGATGTGGCATAAGGCTGGACACTTGGGACTGAGAGGATTGGTGAGATTGGGTGAGCAAATGCAGAATGTTTACAGCACAAATGCCTGGCTCCCATTCCATGGGTCCCAACTCTCCAGGTTGAAGGGAATATTACTACAGCTATAACATGTACGGGAAACCTAGAGAACGGACACACTGTGAATACGAAAGGTTTCTAAAACTCAACGAATAGTCCCTCTCCTGGTGCTCCGGTTTGACTTTCCATCTGCTTTACTATCAACCTCCCAACTTGGAGAGACAGCCCCTTTAACCTCCTGGTTCGCACAGGTTTCCAATTTGGCAGAGGATGAAAGGGAAGAGGGAGAACCAATGAGAGAGTAGCTGTTAGGCATTTGGACGGACACATATCACTGTAATTTCCCGGCAGGAAGAAGAATTAACCAAAGTCTCAGCCACCCACCGGGAACCAGTGTAGGTCCTGAACCAAAATTTTGGACTTGCGGTCAGCTCACCAAAAACGAGTTGAAAAATGGAGCTCAGGGGCACAGCAATTCACAAACTGGCCGAGTAATAAAGGACAACTATCGTCCAAAAATCTGTTGAGGGAAGGCAACGAGGCGGACTTGAACGCGAGGCAGAATAGCAGGAAACAGATTTCAAGAGGTACGTTGGAATCGCCTTTAAAGCACAGGAAGAGGGACACAACTTCGAATATGATGCACTTGGCCAAAAAGGGCGTATGCGTTTTCTCCTGAATATATTCAGGAGAAAACGCATACGCCCTTTTTGGCCAAGCAAGCAAGCGGGCAATGCAAATCTGCACTACAAAGAAGTATCACTTCCCACCGGTCAAAAGGGACATCCACAAAATGTGTAAAAACCAGAAAGGCAAGACAGGCACTGGAGAACAGGGAGCCTTGTTATGCTGATGGGCGGGATGTAAATTGCCAACTGCCTCTCTGGAGGAGTACATTGTGTTCCCTAAAACAAGTAAACAACAGAGCTACAGAGCCAAGGGCACTTCCAGTATAGGGAATATACTTTGGGAAAACTGAAAATCAATAAGACAGAGCCACGCCAAAACTTAGGGCTGCACTGCTTACAAGGACCTCAACTTGGGTACACCTTAAATATCCCAGGAAATATAAAAATGGTTCAAAAAATTGTGGTACTTACGTACGATGGAATATCCCTCAGCCATGAAATCAATGTCATAAGACCAGTAGCAGCAAAATGGGTGGATTCAGGTACGATGATTCTAAGTGAAATAAGTCACACAGAAAAATAAACTTATCATAAGATATCACTTATGAAGATCCTGTAAACATGGCTACACTTGAACTGAGTTAGGAAAGAGAACAGTGTCTCACATTTAGAAAACACTCTTATGCCTGCTTAAGGGGGAAGGAGAGGTGGGGTGATGCATAAAACCAGAGTTTGATATAAGCACAGGTACCGTTCCAAAAACCAACTATGGAATAGACAAGACCTACACCTTCCTCAGGGAAAGGGACTCAAAACCCCATATTTCCCGCAGAGGAATATATCTGACTACTAAGAATCTTAAAACCTATGGATTGATATGTCTCCGTAAGGGAATCAAGTGTGTCTAGACTGGCATAAACATGGCAGCGAGAATCAGCTCAAACCCACTATAAAAAGGAATTTCAAAAACAAAACAAAAAAACTGGGAAATTCTTTACAATTCCTTCAGGGTCTCTGATGAAACCTGGAATGACCCTATCTACAATGACAGCTGGATGTGGCATAAGGCTGGACACTTGGGACTGAGAGGATTGGTGAGATTGGGTGAGCAAATGCAGAACCTTTACAGCACAAATGCCTGGCACCCATTCCATGGGTCCCAACTCTCCAGGTTGAAGGGAATATTACTACAGCTATAACATGTACGGGAAACCTAGAGAACGGACACACTGTGAATACGAAAGGTTTCTAAAACTCAACGAATAGTCCCTCTCCTGGTGCTCCGGTTTGACTTTCCATCTGCTTTACTATCCACCTCCCAACTTGGAGAGACAGCCCCTTTAACCTCCTGGTTCGCACAGGTTGCCAATTTGGCAGAGGATGAAAGGGAAGAGGGAGAACCAATGAGAGAGTAGCTGTTAGGCATTTGGACGGGCACATATCACTGTAATTTCCCGGCAGGAAGAAGAATCAACCAAAGTCTCAGCCACCCACCGGGAAGCAGTATAAGTCCTGAACCAAAATTTTGGACTTGCGGTCAGCTCACCAAAAACGAGTTGAACAATGGAGCTCAGGGGCACAGCATTTCACAAACTGGCCGAGTAATAAAGGACAACTATCGTCCAAAAATCTGTTGAGGGAAGACAACGAGGCGGACTTGAAAGCGAGGCAGAAGAGCAGGAAACAGATTTCAACAGGTACGTTGGAATCGCCTTTAAAGCACAGGAAGAGGGACACAACTTCGAATATGATGCTCTTGGCCAAAAAGGGCGTATGCGTTTTCTCCTGAATATATTCAGGAGAAAACGCATACGCCCTTTTTGGCCAAGCAAGCAAGCGGGCAATGCAAATCTGCACTACAAAGAAGTATCACTTCCCACCGGTCAAAAGGGACATCCACAAAATGTGTAAAAACCAGAAAGGCAAGACAGGACCTGGAGAATAGGGAGCCTTGTTATGTTGATGGGCGGGATGTAAATTGCCAACTGCCTCTCCGTAGGAGTACATTGTGTTCCCTAAAACAAGTAAAGAACAGAGCTACAGAGCCAAGGGCACTTCCAGTCTACGGAATATACCTTGGGAAAACTGAAAATCAATAAGACAGAGCCACCCCAAAATTTAGGGCTGCACTGCTTACAAGGACCTCAACTTGGGTACACCTTAAATATCCCAGGAAATATAAAAATGGTTCAAAAAACTGTGGTACTTACGTACGATGGAATATCCGTCAGCCATGAAATCAATGTCATAAGACCAGTAGCAGCAAAATGGGTGGATTCAGGTACGATGATTCTAAGTGAAATAAGTTACACAGAAAAAGAAACTTATCATAAGATATCACTTATGAAGATCCTGTAAACATGGCTACACTTGAACTGAGTTAGGAAAGAGAACAGTGTCTCACATTTAGAAAACACTCTTATGCCTGCTTAAGGGGGAAGGAGAGGTGCGGTGACGCATAAAACCAGAGTTTGATATAAGCACAGGTACCGTTCCAAAAACCAACTATGGAATAGACAAGACCTACACCTTCCTCAGTGAAAGGGACTCAAAACGCCACATTTCCCGCAGAGGAATATATCTGACTAGTAAGAATCTTAAAACCTATGGATTGATATGTCTCCGTAAGGGAATCAAATGTGTCTAGACTGGCATAAACATGGCAGCGAGAATCAGCTCAAACCCACTATAAAAAGGAATTTCAAAAACAAAACAAAAAAACTGGGAAATTCTTTACAATTCCTTCAGGGTCTCTGATGAAACCTGGAATGACCCTATCTACAATGACAGCTGGATGTGGCATAAGGCTGGACACTTGGGACTGAGAGGATTGGTGAGATTGGGTGAGCAAATGCAGAATGTTTACAGCACAAATGCCTGGCTCCCATTCCATGGGTCCCAACTCTCCAGGTTGAAGGGAATATTACTACAGCTATAACATGTACGGGAAACCTAGAGAACGGACACACTGTGAATACGAAAGGTTTCTAAAACTCAACGAATAGTCCCTCTCCTGGTGCTCCGGTTTGACTTTCCATCTGCTTTACTATCAACCTCCCAACTTGGAGAGACAGCCCCTTTAACCTCCTGGTTCGCACAGGTTTCCAATTTGGCAGAGGATGAAAGGGAAGAGGGAGAACCAATGAGAGAGTAGCTGTTAGGCATTTGGACGGACACATATCACTGTAATTTCCCGGCAGGAAGAAGAATTAACCAAAGTCTCAGCCACCCACCGGGAACCAGTATAGGTCCTGAACCAAAATTTTGGACTTGCGGTCAGCTCACCAAAAACGAGTTGAAAAATGGAGCTCAGGGGCACAGCAATTCACAAACTGGCCGAGTAATAAAGGACAACTATCGTCCAAAAATCTGTTGAGGGATGGCAACGAGGCGGACTTGAAAGCGAGGCAGAATAGCAGGAAACAGATTTCAACAGGTACGTTGGAATCGCCTTTAAAGCACAGGAAGAGGGACACAACTTCGAATATGATGCTCTTGGCCAAAAAGGGCGTATGCGTTTTCTCCTGAATATATTCAGGAGAAAACGCATACGACCTTTTTGGCCAAGCAAGCAAGCGGGCAATGCAAATCTGCACTACAAAGAAGTATCACTTCCCACCGGTCAAAAGGGACATCCACAAAATGTGTAAAAACCAGAAAGGCAAGACAGGACCTGGAGAATAGGGAGCCTTGTTATGTTGATGGGCGGGATGTAAATTGCCAACTGCCTCTCCGGAGGAGTACATTGTGTTCCCTAAAACAAGTAAAGAACAGAGCTACAGAGCCAAGGGCACTTCCAGTCTACGGAATATACCTTGGGAAAACTGAAAATCAATAAGACAGAGCCACCCCAAAATTTAGGGCTGCACTGCTTACAAGGACCTCAACTTGGGTACACCTTAAATATCCCAGGAAATATAAAAATGGTTCAAAAAAGTGTGGTACTTACGTACGATGGAATATCCGTCAGCCATGAAATCAATGTCATAAGACCAGTAGCAGCAAAATGGGTGGATTCAGGTACGATGATTCTAAGTGAAATAAGTTACACAGAAAAAGAAACTTATCATAAGATATCACTTATGAAGATCCTGTAAACATGGCTACACTTGAACTGAGTTAGGAAAGAGAACAGTGTCTCACATTTAGAAAACACTCTTATGCCTGCTTAAGGGGGAAGGAGAGGTGCGGTGACGCATAAAACCAGAGTTTGATATAAGCACAGGTACCGTTCCAAAAACCAACTATGGAATAGACAAGACCTACAACTTCCTCAGTGAAAGGGACTCAAAACGCCATATTTCCCGCAGAGGAATATATCTGACTAGTAAGAATCTTAAAACCTATGGATTGATATGTCTCCGTAAGGGAATCAAGTGTGTCTAGACGGGCATAAACATGGCAGCGAGAATCAGCTCAAACCCACTATAAAAAGGAATTTCAAAAACAAAACAAAAAAACTGGGAAATTCTTTACAATTCCTTCAGGGTCTCTGATGAAACCTGGAATGACCCTATCTACAATGACAGCTGGATGTGGCATAAGGCTGGACACTTGGGACTGAGAGGATTGGTGAGATTGGGTGAGCAAATGCAGAATGTTTACAGCACAAATGCCTGGCTCCCATTCCATGGGTCCCAACTCTCCAGGTTGAAGGGAATATTACTACAGCTATAACATGTACGGGAAACCTAGAGAACGGACACACTGTGAATACGAAAGGTTTCTAAAACTCAACGAATAGTCCCTCTCCTGGTGCTCCGGTTTGACTTTCCATCTGCTTTACTATCAACCTCCCAACTTGGAGAGACAGCCCCTTTAACCTCCTTGTTCGCACAGGTTTCCAATTTGGCAGAGGATGAAAGGGAAGAGGGAGAACCAATGAGAGAGTAGCTGTTAGGCATTTGGACGGACACATATCACTGTAATTTCCCGGCAGGAAGAAGAATTAACCAAAGTCTCAGCCACACACCGGGAACCAGTATAGGTCCTGAACCAAAATTTTGGACTTGCGGTCAGCTCACCAAAAACGAGTTGAAAAATGGAGCTCAGGGGCACAGCAATTCACAAACTGGCCGAGTAATAAAGGACAACTATCGTCCAAACATCTGTTGAGGGATGGCAACGAGGCGGACTTGAAAGCGAGGCAGAATAGCAGGAAACAGATTTCAACAGGTACGTTGGAATCGCCTTTAAAGCACAGGAAGAGGGACACAACTTCGAATATGATGCTCTTGGCCAAAAACTGCGTATGCGTTTTCTCCTGAATATATTCTGGAGAAAACGCATACGCCCTTTTTGGCCAAGCAAGCAAGCGGGCAATGAAAATCTGCACTACAAAGAAGTATCACTTCCCACCGGTCAAAAGGGACATCCACAAAATGTGTAAAACCCAGAAAGGCAAGACAGGCCCTGGAGAACAGGGAGCCTTGTTATGCTGATGGGTGGGATGTAAATTGCCAACAGCCTCTCTGGAAGAGTGCATTGTGTTCCCTAAAACAAGTAAACAACAGAGCTACAGAGCCAAGGGCACTTCCAGTCTAGGGAATATACCTTGGGAAAACTGAAAATCAATAAGACAGAGCCACGCCAAAATTTAGGGCTGCACTGCTTACAAGGACCTCAACTTGGGTACACCTTAAATATCCCAGGAAATATAAAAATGGTTCAAAAAATTGTGGTACTTACCTACGATGGAATATCCCTCAGCCATGAAATCAATGTCATAAGACCAGTAGCAGCAAAATGGGTGGATTCAGGTACGATGATTCTAAGTGAAATAAGTTACACAGAAAAAGAAACTTATCATAAGATATCACTTATGAAGATCCTGTAAACATGGCTACACTTGAACTGAGTTAGGAAAGAGAACAGTGGCTCACATTTAGAAAACACTCTTATGCCTGCTTAAGGGTGAAGGAGAGGTGGGGTGATGCATAAAACCAGAGTTTGATATAAGCACAGGTACCGTTCCAAAAACCAACTATGGAATAGACAAGACCTACACCTTCCTCAGTGAAAGGGACTCAAAACCCCATATTTCCCGCAGAGGAATATATCTGACTAGTAAGAATCTTAAAACCTATGGATTGATATGTCTCCGTAAGGGAATCAAGTGTGTCTAGACTGGCATAAACATGGCAGCGAGAATCAGCTCAAACCCACTATAAAAAGGAATTTCAAAAACAAAACAAAAAAACTGGGAAATTCTTTACAATTCCTTCAGGGTCTCTGATGAAACCTGGAATGACCCTATCTACAATGACAGCTGGATGTGGCATAAGGCTGGACACTTGGGACTGAGAGGATTGGTGAGATTGGGTGAGCAAATGCAGACCCTTTAAAGCACAAATGCCTGGCTCCCATTCCATGGGTCCCAACTCTCCAGGTTGAAGGGAATATTACTACAGCTATAACATGTACGGGAAACCTAGAGAACGGACACACTGTGAATACGAAAGGTTTCTAAAACTCAATGAATAGTCTCTCTCCTGGTGCTCCGCTTTGACTTTCCATCTGCTTTACTATCAACCTCCCAACTTGGAGAGACAGCCCCTTTAACCTCCTTGTTCGCACAGGTTTCCAATTTGGCAGAGGATGAAAGGAAAGAGGGAGAACCAATGAGAGAGTAGCTGTTAGGCATTTGGACGGACACATATCACTGTAATTTCCCGGCAGGAAGAAGAATTAACCAAAGTCTCAGCCACCCACCGGGAACCAGTATAGGTCCTGAACCAAAATTTTGGACTTGCGGTCAGCTCACCAAAAACGAGTTGAAAAATGGAGCTCAGGGGCGCAGCAATTCACAAACTGGCCGAGTAATAAAGGACAACTATCGTCCAAAAATCTGTTGAGGGAAGGCAACGAGGCGGACTTGAAAGCGAGGCAGAATAGCAGGAAACAGATTTCAAGAGGTACGTTGGAATCGCCTTTAAAGCACAGGAAGAGGGGCACAACTTCGACAATGATGCACTTGGCCAAAAAGGGCGTATGCGTTTTCTCCTGAATATATTCAGGAGAAAACGCATACGCCCTTTTTGGCCAAGCAAGCAAGCGGGCAATGCCAATCTGCACTACAAAGAAGTATCACTTCCCACCGGTCAAAAGGGACATCCACAAAATGTGTAAAAACCAGAAAGGCAAGACAGGCCCTGGAGAACAGGGAGCCTTGTTATGCTGATGGGCGGGATGTAAATTGCCAACAGCCTCTCTGGAAGAGTGCATTGTGTTCCCTAAAACAAGTAAACAACAGAGCTACAGATCCAAGGGCACTTCCAGTCTAGGGAATATACCTTGGGAAAACTGAAAATCAATAAGACAGACCCACCCCAAAATTTAGGGTTGCACTGCTTACAAGGACCTCAACTTAGGTACACCTTAAATATCCCAGGAAATATAAAAATTGTTCAAAAAATTGTGGTACTTACGTACGATGGAATATTCCTCAGCCATGAAATCAATGTCATAAGACCAGTAGCAGCAAAATGGGTGGATTCAGGTACGATGATTCTAAGTGAAATAAGTCACAGAGAAAAAGAAACTTATCATAAGATATCACTTATGAAGATCCTGTAAACATGGCTACACTTGAACTGAGATAGGAAAGAGAAGAGTGTCTCACATTTAGAAAACACTCTTATGCCTGCTTAAGGGGGAAGGAGAGGTGAGGTGACGCATAAAACCAGAGTTTGATATAAGCACAGGTACCGTTCCAAAAACCAACTATGGAATAGACAAGACCTACACCTTCCTCAGTGAAAGGGATTCAAAGCCCCATATTTCCCGCAGAGGAATATATCTGACTAGTAAGAATCTTAAAACCTATGTATTGATATGTCTCCGTAAGGGAATCAAGTGTGTCTAGACTGGCATAAACATGGCAGCGAGAATCAGCTCAAACCCACTATAAAAAGGAATTTCAAAAACTGGGAAATTCTTTACAATTCCTTCAGGGTCTCTGATGAAACCTGGAATGACCCTATCTACAATGACAGCTGGATGTGGCATAAGGCTGGACACTTGGGACTGAGAGGATTGGTGAGATTGGGTGAGCAAATGCAGACCCTTTAAAGCACAAATGCCTGGCTCCCATTCCATGGGTCCCAACTCTCCAGGTTGAAGGGAATATTACTACAGCTATAACATGTACGGGAAACCTAGAGAACGGACACACTGTGAATACGAAAGGTTTCTAAAACTCAACGAATAGTCTCTCTCCTGGTGCTCCGCTTTGACTTTCCATCTGCTTTACTATCAACCTCCCAACTTGGAGAGACAGCCCCTTTAACCTCCTGGTTCGCACAGGTTTCCAATTTGGCAGAGGATGAAAGGGAAGAGGGAGAACCAATGAGAGAGTAGCTGTTAGGCATTTGGACGGACACATATCACTGTAATTTCCCGGCAGGAAGAAGAATTAACCAAAGTCTCAGCCACACACCGGGAACCAGTATAGGTCCTGAACCAAAATTTTGGACTTGCGGTCAGCTCACCAAAAACGAGTTGAAAAATGGAGCTCAGGGGCACAGCAATTCACAAACTGGCCGAGTAATAAAGGACAACTATCGTCCAAACATCTGTTGAGGGATGGCAACGAGGCGGACTTGAAAGCGAGGCAGAATAGCAGGAAACAGATTTCAACAGGTACGTTGGAATCGCCTTTAAAGCACAGGAAGAGGGACACAACTTCGAATATGATGCTCTTGGCCAAAAACTGCGTATGCGTTTTCTCCTGAATATATTCTGGAGAAAACGCATACGCCCTTTTTGGCCAAGCAAGCAAGCGGGCAATGAAAATCTGCACTACAAAGAAGTATCACTTCCCACCGGTCAAAAGGGACATCCACAAAATGTGTAAAACCCAGAAAGGCAAGACAGGCCCTGGAGAACAGGGAGCCTTGTTATGCTGATGGGTGGGATGTAAATTGCCAACAGCCTCTCTGGAGGAGTGCATTGTGTTCCCTAAAACAAGTAAACAACAGAGCTACAGAGCCAAGGGCACTTCCAGTCTAGGGAATATACCTTGGGAAAACTGAAAATCAATAAGACAGAGCCACACCAAAATTTAGGGCTGCACTGCTTACAAGGACCTCAACTTGGGTACACCTTAAATATCCCAGGAAATATAAAAATGGTTCAAAAAAGTGTGGTACTTACGTACGATGGAATATCCCTCAGCCATGAAATCAATGTCATAAGACCAGTAGCAGCAAAATGGGTGGATTCAGGTACGATGATTCTAAGTGAAATAAGTTACACAGAAAAAGAAACTTATCATAAGATATCACTTATGAAGATCCTGTAAACATGGCTACACTTGAACTGAGTTAGGAAAGAGAACAGTGTCTCACATTTAGAAAACACTCTTATGCCTGCTTAAGGGGGAAGCAGAGGTGCGGTGACGCATAAAACCAGAGTTTGATATAAGCACAGGTACCGTTCCAAAAACCAACTATGGAATAGACAAGACCTACAACTTCCTCAGTGAAAGGGACTCAAAACGCCATATTTCCCGCAGAGGAATATATCTGACTAGTAAGAATCTTAAAACCTATGGATTGATATGTCTCCGTAAGGGAATCAAGCGTGTCTAGACTGGCATAAACATGGCAGCGAGAATCAGCTCAAACCCACTATAAAAAGGAATTTCAAAAACAAAACAAAAAAACTGGGAAATTCTTTACAATTCCTTCAGGGTCTCTGATGAAACCTGGAATGACCCTATCTACAATGACAGCTGGATGTGGCATAAGGCTGGACACTTGGGACTGAGAGGATTGGTGAGATTGGGTGAGCAAATGCAGAATGTTTACAGCACAAATGCCTGGCTCCCATTCCATGGGTCCCAACTCTCCAGGTTGAAGGGAATATTACTACAGCTATAACATGTACGGGAAACCTAGAGAACGGACACACTGTGAATACGAAAGGTTTCTAAAACTCAACGAATAGTCCCTCTCCTGGTGCTCCGCTTTGACTTTCCATCTGCTTTACTATCAACCTCCCAACTTGGAGAGACAGCCCCTTTAACCTCCTGGTTCGCACAGGTTTCCAATTTGGCAGAGGATGAAAGGGAAGAGGGAGAACCAATGAGAGAGTAGCTGTTAGGCATTTGGACGGACACATATCACTGTAATTTCCCGGCAGGAAGAAGAATTAACCAAAGTCTCAGCCACCCACCGGGAACCAGTATAGGTCATGAACCAAAATTTTGGACTTGCGGTCAGCTCACCAAAAACGAGTTGAAAAATGGAGCTCAGGGGCACAGCAATTCACAAACTGGCCGAGTAATAAAGGACAACTATCGTCCAAAAATCTATTGAGGGATGGCAACGAGGCGGACTTGAAAGCGAGGCAGAATAGCAGGAAACAGATTTCAACAGGTACGTTGGAATCGCCTTTAAAGCACAGGAAGAGGGACACAACTTCGAATATGATGCTCTTGGCCAAAATGTGCGTATGCGTTTTCTCCTGAATATATTCAGGAGAAAACGCATACACCCTTTCTGGCCAAGCAAGCAAGCGGGCAATGCCAATCTGCACTACAAAGAAGTATCACTTCCCACCGGTCAAAAGGGACATCCACAAAATGTGTAAAAACCAGAAAGGCAAGACAGGCCCTGGAGAACAGGGAGCCTTGTTATGCTGATGGGCGGGATGTAAATTGCCAACAGCCTCTCTGGAAGAGTGCATTGTGTTCCCTAAAACAAGTAAACAACAGAGCTACAGATCCAAGGGCACTTCCAGTCTAGGGAATATACCTTGGGAAAACTGAAAATCAATAAGACAGACCCACCCCAAAATTTAGGGTTGCACTGCTTACAAGGACCTCAACTTAGGTACACCTTAAATATCCCAGGAAATATAAAAATTGTTCAAAAAATTGTGGTACTTACGTACGATGGAATATTCCTCAGCCATGAAATCAATGTCATAAGACCAGTAGCAGCAAAATGGGTGGATTCAGGTACGATGATTCTAAGTGAAATAAGTCACAGAGAAAAAGAAACTTATCATAAGATATCACTTATGAAGATCCTGTAAACATGGCTACACTTGAACTGAGATAGGAAAGAGAAGAGTGTCTCACATTTAGAAAACACTCTTATGCCTGCTTAAGGGGGAAGGAGAGGTGAGGTGACGCATAAAACCAGAGTTTGATATAAGCACAGGTACCGTTCCAAAAACCAACTATGGAATAGACAAGACCTACACCTTCCTCAGTGAAAGGGATTCAAAGCCCCATATTTCCCGCAGAGGAATATATCTGACTAGTAAGAATCTTAAAACCTATGTATTGATATGTCTCCGTAAGGGAATCAAGTGTGTCTAGACTGGCATAAACATGGCAGCGAGAATCAGCTCAAACCCACTATAAAAAGGAATTTCAAAAACTGGGAAATTCTTTACAATTCCTTCAGGGTCTCTGATGAAACCTGGAATGACCCTATCTACAATGACAGCTGGATGTGGCATAAGGCTGGACACTTGGGACTGAGAGGATTGGTGAGATTGGGTGAGCAAATGCAGACCCTTTAAAGCACAAATGCCTGGCTCCCATTCCATGGGTCCCAACTCTCCAGGTTGAAGGGAATATTACTACAGCTATAACATGTACGGGAAACCTAGAGAACGGACACACTGTGAATACGAAAGGTTTCTAAAACTCAACGAATAGTCTCTCTCCTGGTGCTCCGCTTTGACTTTCCATCTGCTTTACTATCAACCTCCCAACTTGGAGAGACAGCCCCTTTAACCTCCTGGTTCGCACAGGTTTCCAATTTGGCAGAGGATGAAAGGGAAGAGGGAGAACCAATGAGAGAGTAGCTGTTAGGCATTTGGACGGACACATATCACTGTAATTTCCCGGCAGGAAGAAGAATTAACCAAAGTCTCAGCCACACACCGGGAACCAGTATAGGTCCTGAACCAAAATTTTGGACTTGCGGTCAGCTCACCAAAAACGAGTTGAAAAATGGAGCTCAGGGGCACAGCAATTCACAAACTGGCCGAGTAATAAAGGACAACTATCGTCCAAACATCTGTTGAGGGATGGCAACGAGGCGGACTTGAAAGCGAGGCAGAATAGCAGGAAACAGATTTCAACAGGTACGTTGGAATCGCCTTTAAAGCACAGGAAGAGGGACACAACTTCGAATATGATGCTCTTGGCCAAAAACTGCGTATGCGTTTTCTCCTGAATATATTCTGGAGAAAACGCATACGCCCTTTTTGGCCAAGCAAGCAAGCGGGCAATGAAAATCTGCACTACAAAGAAGTATCACTTCCCACCGGTCAAAAGGGACATCCACAAAATGTGTAAAACCCAGAAAGGCAAGACAGGCCCTGGAGAACAGGGAGCCTTGTTATGCTGATGGGTGGGATGTAAATTGCCAACAGCCTCTCTGGAAGAGTGCATTGTGTTCCCTAAAACAAGTAAACAACAGAGCTACAGAGCCAAGGGCACTTCCAGTCTAGGGAATATACCTTGGGAAAACTGAAAATCAATAAGACAGAGCCACGCCAAAATTTAGGGCTGCACTGCTTACAAGGACCTCAACTTGGGTACACCTTAAATATCCCAGGAAATATAAAAATGGTTCAAAAAATTTTGGTACTTACCTACGATGGAATATCCCTCAGCCATGAAATCAATGTCATAAGACCAGTAGCAGCAAAATGGGTGGATTCAGGTACGATGATTCTAAGTGAAATAAGTTACACAGAAAAATAAACTTATCATAAGATATCACTTATGAAGATCCTGTAAACATGGCTACACTTGAACTGAGTTAGGAAAGAGAACAGTGTCTCACATTTAGAAAACACTCTTATGCCTGCTTAAGGGGGAAGGAGAGGTGGGGTGATGCATAAAACCAGAGTTTGATATAAGCACAGGTACCGTTCCAAAAACCAACTATGGAATAGACAAGACCTACACCTTCCTCAGTGAAAGGGACTCAAAACCCCATATTTCCCGCAGAGGAATATATCTGACTAGTAAGAATCTTAAAACCTATGGATTGATATGTCTCCGTAAGGGAATCAAGTGTGTCTAGACTGGCATAAACATGGCAGCGAGAATCAGCTCAAACCCACTATAAAAAGGAATTTCAAAAACAAAACAAAAAAACTGGGAAATTCTTTACAATTCCTTCAGGGTCTCTGATGAAACCTGGAATGACCCTATCTACAATGACAGCTGGATGTGGCATAAGGCTGGACACTTGGGACTGAGAGGATTGGTGAGATTGGGTGAGCAAATGCAGACCCTTTAAAGCACAAATGCCTGGCTCCCATTCCATGGGTCCCAACTCTCCAGGTTGAAGGGAATATTACTACAGCTATAACATGTACGGGAAACCTAGAGAACGGACACACTGTGAATACGAAAGGTTTCTAAAACTCAACGAATAGTCTCTCTCCTGGTGCTCCGCTTTGACTTTCAATCTGCTTTACTATCAACCTCCCAACTTGGAGAGACAGCCCCTTTAACCTCCTGGTTCGCACAGGTTTCCAATTTGGCAGAGGATGAAAGGAAAGAGGGAGAACCAATGAGAGAGTAGCTGTTAGGCATTTGGACGGACACATATCACTGTAATTTCCCGGCAGGAAGAAGAATTAACCAAAGTCTCAGCCACCCACCGGGAACCAGTATAGGTCCTGAACCAAAATTTTGGACTTGCGGTCAGCTCACCAAAAACGAGTTGAAAAATGGAGCTCAGGGGCGCAGCAATTCACAAACTGGCCGAGTAATAAAGGACAACTATCGTCCAAAAATCTGTTGAGGGAAGGCAACGAGGCGGACTTGAAAGCGAGGCAGAATAGCAGGAAACAGATTTCAAGAGGTACGTTGGAATCGCCTTTAAAGCACAGGAAGAGCGGCACAACTTCGACAATGATGCACTTGGCCAAAAAGGGCGTATGCGTTTTCTCCTGAATATATTCAGGAGAAAACGCATACGCCCTTTTTGGCCAAGCAAGCAAGCGGGCAATGCAAATGTGCACTACAAAGAAGTATCACTTCCCACCGGTCAAAAGGGACATCCACAAAATGTGTAAAAACCAGAAAGGCAAGACAGGCACTGGAGAACAGGGAGCCTTGTTATGCTGATGGGCGGGATGTAAATTGCCAACTGCCTCTCTGGAGGAGTGCATTGTGTTCCCTAAAACAAGTAAACAACAGAGCTACAGAGCCAAGGGCACTTCCAGTCTAGGGAATATACCTTGGGAAAACTGAAAATCAATAAGACAGAGCCACACCAAAATTTAGGGCTGCACTGCTTACAAGGACCTCAACTTGGGTACACCTTAAATATCCCAGGAAATATAAAAATGGTTCAAAAAAGTGTGGTACTTACGTACGATGGAATATCCCTCAGCCATGAAATCAATGTCATAAGACCAGTAGCAGCAAAATGGGTGGATTCAGGTACGATGATTCTAAGTGAAATAAGTTACACAGAAAAAGAAACTTATCATAAGATATCACTTATGAAGATCCTGTAAACATGGCTACACTTGAACTGAGTTAGGAAAGAGAACAGTGTCTCACATTTAGAAAACACTCTTATGCCTGCTTAAGGAGGAAGCAGAGGTGCGGTGACGCATAAAACCAGAGTTTGATATAAGCACAGGTACCGTTCCAAAAACCAACTATGGAATAGACAAGACCTACACCTTCCTCAGTGAAAGGGACTCAAAACGCCATATTTCCCGCAGAGGAATATATCTGACTAGTAAGAATCTTAAAACCTATGGATTGATATGTCTCCGTAAGGGAATCAAGCGTGTCTAGACTGGCATAAACATGGCAGCGAGAATCAGCTCAAACCCACTATAAAAAGGAATTTCAAAAACAAAACAAAAAAACTGGGAAATTCTTTACAATTCCTTCAGGGTCTCTGATGAAACCTGGAATGACCCTATCTACAATGACAGCTGGATGTGGCATAAGGCTGGACACTTGGGACTGAGAGGATTGGTGAGATTGGGTGAGCAAATGCAGAATGTTTACAGCACAAATGCCTGGCTCCCATTCCATGGGTCCCAACTCTCCAGGTTGAAGGGAATATTACTACAGCTATAACATGTACGGGAAACCTAGAGAACGGACACACTGTGAATACGAAAGGTTTCTAAAACTCAACGAATAGTCCCTCTCCTGGTGCTCCGCTTTGACTTTCCATCTGCTTTACTATCAACCTCCCAACTTGGAGAGACAGCCCCTTTAACCTCCTGGTTCGCACAGGTTTCCAATTTGGCAGAGGATGAAAGGGAAGAGGGAGAACCAATGAGAGAGTAGCTGTTAGGCATTTGGACGGACACATATCACTGTAATTTCCCGGCAGGAAGAAGAATTAACCAAAGTCTCAGCCACCCATCGGGAACCAGTATAGGTCCTGAACCAAAATTTTGGACTTGCGGTCAGCTCACCAAAAACGAGTTGAAAAATGGAGCTCAGGGGCACAGCAATTCACAAACTGGCCGAGTAATAAAGGACAACTATCGTCCAAAAATCTATTGAGGGATGGCAACGAGGCGGACTTGAAAGCGAGGCAGAATAGCAGGAAACAGATTTCAACAGGTACGTTGGAATCGCCTTTAAAGCACAGGAAGAGGGACACAACTTCGAATATGATGCTCTTGGCCAAAATGGGCGTATGCGTTTTCTCCTGAATATATTCAGGAGAAAACGCATACGCCCTTTTTGGCCAAGCAAGCAAGCGGGCAATGCCAATCTGCACTACAAAGAAGTATCACTTCCCACCGGTCAAAAGGGACATCCACAAAATGTGTAAAAACCTGAAAGGCAAGACAGGCCCTGGAGAACAGGGAGCCTTGTTATGCTGATGGGCGGGATGTAAATTGCCAACAGCCTCTCTGGAAGAGTGCATTGTGTTCCCTAAAACAAGTAAACAACAGAGCTACAGATCCAAGGGCACTTCCAGTCTAGGGAATATACCTTGGGAAAACTGAAAATCAATAAGACAGACCCACCCCAAAATTTAGGGTTGCACTGCTTACAAGGACCTCAACTTAGGTACACCTTAAATATCCCAGGAAATATAAAAATTGTTCAAAAAATTGTGGTACTTACGTACGATGGAATATTCCTCAGCCATGAAATCAATGTCATAAGACCAGTAGCAGCAAAATGGGTGGATTCAGGTACGATGATTCTAAGTGAAATAAGTCACAGAGAAAAAGAAACTTATCATAAGATATCACTTATGAAGATCCTGTAAACATGGCTACACTTGAACTGAGATAGGAAAGAGAAGAGTGTCTCACATTTAGAAAACACTCTTATGCCTGCTTAAGGGGGAAGGAGAGGTGAGGTGACGCATAAAACCAGAGTTTGATATAAGCACAGGTACCGTTCCAAAAACCAACTATGGAATAGACAAGACCTACACCTTCCTCAGTGAAAGGGATTCAAAGCCC
The DNA here is from genome assembly GCF_949752795.1 of Hyperoodon ampullatus. Lineage (NCBI taxonomy): Eukaryota > Metazoa > Chordata > Mammalia > Artiodactyla > Ziphiidae > Hyperoodon > Hyperoodon ampullatus. The sequence goes on along the minus strand of NW_027640954.1, from coordinate 83,289 downwards.
CATATTTCCCGCAGAGGAATATATCTGACTAGTAAGAATCTTAAAACCTATGTATTGATATGTCTCCGTAAGGGAATCAAGTGTGTCTAGACTGGCATAAACATGGCAGCGAGAATCAGCTCAAACCCACTATAAAAAGGAATTTCAAAAACTGGGAAATTCTTTACAATTCCTTCAGGGTCTCTGATGAAACCTGGAATGACCCTATCTACAATGACAGCTGGATGTGGCATAAGGCTGGACACTTGGGACTGAGAGGATTGGTGAGATTGGGTGAGCAAATGCAGACCCTTTAAAGCACAAATGCCTGGCTCCCATTCCATGGGTCCCAACTCTCCAGGTTGAAGGGAATATTACTACAGCTATAACATGTACGGGAAACCTAGAGAACGGACACACTGTGAATACGAAAGGTTTCTAAAACTCAACGAATAGTCTCTCTCCTGGTGCTCCGCTTTGACTTTCCATCTGCTTTACTATCAACCTCCCAACTTGGAGAGACAGCCCCTTTAACCTCCTGGTTCGCACAGGTTTCCAATTTGGCAGAGGATGAAAGGAAAGAGGGAGAACCAATGAGAGAGTAGCTGTTAGGCATTTGGACGGACACATATCACTGTAATTTCCCGGCAGGAAGAAGAATTAACCAAAGTCTCAGCCACCCACCGGGAACCAGTATAGGTCCTGAACCAAAATTTTGGACTTGCGGTCAGCTCACCAAAAACGAGTTGAAAAATGGAGCTCAGGGTCACAGCAATTCACAAACTGGCCGAGTAATAAAGGACAACTATTGTCCAAAAATCTGTTGAGGGAAGGCAACGAGGCGGACTTGAAAGCGAGGCAGAATAGCAGGAAACAGATTTCAAGAGGTACGTTGGAATCGCCTTTAAAGCACAGGAAGAGGGGCACAACTTCGACAATGATGCACTTGGCCAAAAAGGGCGTATGCGTTTTCTCCTGAATATATTCAGGAGAAAACGCATACGCCCTTTTTGGCCAAGCAAGCAAGCGGGCAATGCAAATGTGCACTACAAAGAAGTATCACTTCCCACCGGTCAAAAGGGACATCCACAAAATGTGTAAAAACCAGAAAGGCAAGACAGGCACTGGAGAACAGGGAGCCTTGTTATGCTGATGGGCGGGATGTAAATTGCCAACTGCCTCTCTGGAGGAGTGCATTGTGTTCCCTAAAACAAGTAAACAACAGAGCTACAGAGCCAAGGGCACTTCCAGTCTAGGGAATATACCTTGGGAAAACTGAAAATCAATAAGACAGAGCCACACCAAAATTTAGGGCTGCACTGCTTACAAGGACCTCAACTTGGGTACACCTTAAATATCCCAGGAAATATAAAAATGGTTCAAAAAAGTGTGGTACTTACGTACGATGGAATATCCCTCAGCCATGAAATCAATGTCATAAGACCAGTAGCAGCAAAATGGGTGGATTCAGGTACGATGATTCTAAGTGAAATAAGTTACACAGAAAAAGAAACTTATCATAAGATATCACTTATGAAGATCCTGTAAACATGGCTACACTTGAACTGAGTTAGGAAAGAGAACAGTGTCTCACATTTAGAAAACACTCTTATGCCTGCTTAAGGAGGAAGCAGAGGTGCGGTGACGCATAAAACCAGAGTTTGATATAAGCACAGGTACCGTTCCAAAAACCAACTATGGAATAGACAAGACCTACACCTTCCTCAGTGAAAGGGACTCAAAACGCCATATTTCCCGCAGAGGAATATATCTGACTAGTAAGAATCTTAAAACCTATGGATTGATATGTCTCCGTAAGGGAATCAAGCGTGTCTAGACTGGCATAAACATGGCAGCGAGAATCAGCTCAAACCCACTATAAAAAGGAATTTCAAAAACAAAACAAAAAAACTGGGAAATTCTTTACAATTCCTTCAGGGTCTCTGATGAAACCTGGAATGACCCTATCTACAATGACAGCTGGATGTGGCATAAGGCTGGACACTTGGGACTGAGAGGATTGGTGAGATTGGGTGAGCAAATGCAGAATGTTTACAGCACAAATGCCTGGCTCCCATTCCATGGGTCCCATCTCTCCAGGTTGAAGGGAATATTACTACAGCTATAACATGTACGGGAAACCTAGAGAACGGACACACTGTGAATACGAAAGGTTTCTAAAACTCAACGAATAGTCCCTCTCCTGGTGCTCCGCTTTGACTTTCCATCTGCTTTACTATCAACCTCCCAACTTGGAGAGACAGCCCCTTTAACCTCCTGGTTCGCACAGGTTTCCAATTTGGCAGAGGATGAAAGGGAAGAGGGAGAACCAATGAGAGAGTAGCTGTTAGGCATTTGGACGGACACATATCACTGTAATTTCCCGGCAGGAAGAAGAATTAACCAAAGTCTCAGCCACCCATCGGGAACCAGTATAGGTCCTGAACCAAAATTTTGGACTTGCGGTCAGCTCACCAAAAACGAGTTGAAAAATGGAGCTCAGGGGCACAGCAATTCACAAACTGGCCGAGTAATAAAGGACAACTATCGTCCAAAAATCTATTGAGGGATGGCAACGAGGCGGACTTGAAAGCGAGGCAGAATAGCAGGAAACAGATTTCAACAGGTACGTTGGAATCGCCTTTAAAGCACAGGAAGAGGGACACAACTTCGAATATGATGCTCTTGGCCAAAATGGGCGTATGCGTTTTCTCCTGAATATATTCAGGAGAAAACGCATACGCCCTTTTTGGCCAAGCAAGCAAGCGGGCAATGCCAATCTGCACTACAAAGAAGTATCACTTCCCACCGGTCAAAAGGGACATCCACAAAATGTGTAAAAACCTGAAAGGCAAGACAGGCCCTGGAGAACAGGGAGCCTTGTTATGCTGATGGGCGGGATGTAAATTGCCAACAGCCTCTCTGGAAGAGTGCATTGTGTTCCCTAAAACAAGTAAACAACAGAGCTACAGATCCAAGGGCACTTCCAGTCTAGGGAATATACCTTGGGAAAACTGAAAATCAATAAGACAGACCCACCCCAAAATTTAGGGTTGCACTGCTTACAAGGACCTCAACTTAGGTACACCTTAAATATCCCAGGAAATATAAAAATTGTTCAAAAAATTGTGGTACTTACGTACGATGGAATATTCCTCAGCCATGAAATCAATGTCATAAGACCAGTAGCAGCAAAATGGGTGGATTCAGGTACGATGATTCTAAGTGAAATAAGTCACAGAGAAAAAGAAACTTATCATAAGATATCACTTATGAAGATCCTGTAAACATGGCTACACTTGAACTGAGATAGGAAAGAGAAGAGTGTCTCACATTTAGAAAACACTCTTATGCCTGCTTAAGGGGGAAGGAGAGGTGAGGTGACGCATAAAACCAGAGTTTGATATAAGCACAGGTACCGTTCCAAAAACCAACTATGGAATAGACAAGACCTACACCTTCCTCAGTGAAAGGGATTCAAAGCCCCATATTTCCCGCAGAGGAATATATCTGACTAGTAAGAATCTTAAAACCTATGTATTGATATGTCTCCGTAAGGGAATCAAGTGTGTCTAGACTGGCATAAACATGGCAGCGAGAATCAGCTCAAACCCACTATAAAAAGGAATTTCAAAAACTGGGAAATTCTTTACAATTCCTTCAGGGTCTCTGATGAAACCTGGAATGACCCTATCTACAATGACAGCTGGATGTGGCATAAGGCTGGACACTTGGGACTGAGAGGATTGGTGAGATTGGGTGAGCAAATGCAGACCCTTTAAAGCACAAATGCCTGGCTCCCATTCCATGGGTCCCAACTCTCCAGGTTGAAGGGAATATTACTACAGCTATAACATGTACGGGAAACCTAGAGAACGGACACACTGTGAATACGAAAGGTTTCTAAAACTCAACGAATAGTCTCTCTCCTGGTGCTCCGCTTTGACTTTCCATCTGCTTTACTATCAACCTCCCAACTTGGAGAGACAGCCCCTTTAACCTCCTGGTTCGCACAGGTTTCCAATTTGGCAGAGGATGAAAGGAAAGAGGGAGAACCAATGAGAGAGTAGCTGTTAGGCATTTGGACGGACACATATCACTGTAATTTCCCGGCAGGAAGAAGAATTAACCAAAGTCTCAGCCACCCACCGGGAACCAGTATAGGTCCTGAACCAAAATTTTGGACTTGCGGTCAGCTCACCAAAAACGAGTTGAAAAATGGAGCTCAGGGTCACAGCAATTCACAAACTGGCCGAGTAATAAAGGACAACTATTGTCCAAAAATCTGTTGAGGGAAGGCAACGAGGCGGACTTGAAAGCGAGGCAGAATAGCAGGAAACAGATTTCAAGAGGTACGTTGGAATCGCCTTTAAAGCACAGGAAGAGGGGCACAACTTCGACAATGATGCACTTGGCCAAAAAGGGCGTATGCGTTTTCTCCTGAATATATTCAGGAGAAAACGCATACGCCCTTTTTGGCCAAGCAAGCAAGCGGGCAATGCAAATGTGCACTACAAAGAAGTATCACTTCCCACCGGTCAAAAGGGACATCCACAAAATGTGTAAAAACCAGAAAGGCAAGACAGGCACTGGAGAACAGGGAGCCTTGTTATGCTGATGGGCGGGATGTAAATTGCCAACTGCCTCTCTGGAGGAGTGCATTGTGTTCCCTAAAACAAGTAAACAACAGAGCTACAGAGCCAAGGGCACTTCCAGTCTAGGGAATATACCTTGGGAAAACTGAAAATCAATAAGACAGAGCCACTCCAAAATTTAGGGCTGCACTGCTTACAAGGACCTCAACTTGGGTACACCTTAAATATCCCAGGAAATATAAAAATGGTTCAAAAAAGTGTGGTACTTACGTACGATGGAATATCCCTCAGCCATGAAATCAATGTCATAAGACCAGTAGCAGCAAAATGGGTGGATTCAGGTACGATGATTCTAAGTGAAATAAGTTACACACAAAAAGAAACTTATCATAAGATATCACTTATGAAGATCCTGTAAACATGGCTACACTTGAACTGAGTTAGGAAAGAGAACAGTGTCTCACATTTAGAAAACACTCTTATGCCTGCTTAAGGGGGAAGCAGAGGTGCGGTGACGCATAAAACCAGAGTTTGATATAAGCACAGGTACCGTTCCAAAAACCAACTATGGAATAGACAAGACCTACACCTTCCTCAGTGAAAGGGACTCAAAACGCCATATTTCCCGCAGAGGAATATATCTGACTAGTAAGAATCTTAAAACCTATGGATTGATATGTCTCCGTAAGGGAATCAAGCGTGTCTAGACTGGCATAAACATGGCAGCGAGAATCAGCTCAAACCCACTATAAAAAGGAATTTCAAAAACAAAACAAAAAAACTGGGAAATTCTTTACAATTCCTTCAGGGTCTCTGATGAAACCTGGAATGACCCTATCTACAATGACAGCTGGATGTGGCATAAGGCTGGACACTTGGGACTGAGAGGATTGGTGAGATTGGGTGAGCAAATGCAGAATGTTTACAGCACAAATGCCTGGCTCCCATTCCATGGGTCCCAACTCTCCAGGTTGAAGGGAATATTACTACAGCTATAACATGTACGGGAAACCTAGAGAACGGACACACTGTGAATACGAAAGGTTTCTAAAACTCAACGAATAGTCCCTCTCCTGGTGCTCCGCTTTGACTTTCCATCTGCTTTACTATCAACCTCCCAACTTGGAGAGACAGCCCCTTTAACCTCCTGGTTCGCACAGGTTTCCAATTTGGCAGAGGATGAAAGGGAAGAGGGAGAACCAATGAGAGAGTAGCTGTTAGGCATTTGGACGGACACATATCACTGTAATTTCCCGGCAGGAAGAAGAATTAACCAAAGTCTCAGCCACCCACCGGGAACCAGTATAGGTCCTGAACCAAAATTTTGGACTTGCGGTCAGCTCACCAAAAACGAGTTGAAAAATGGAGCTCAGGGGCGCAGCAATTCACAAACTGGCCGAGTAATAAAGGACAACTATCGTCCAAAAATCTGTTGAGGGAAGGCAACGAGGCGGACTTGAAAGCGAGGCAGAATAGCAGGAAACAGATTTCAAGAGGTACGTTGGAATCGCCTTTAAAGCACAGAAGAGGGGCACAACTTCGACATATGATGCTCTTGGCCAAAATGGGCGTATGCGTTTTCTCCTGAATATATTCAGGAGAAAACGCATACGCCCTTTTTGGCCAAGCAAGCAAGCGGGCAATGCCAATCTGCACTACAAAGAAGTATCACTTCCCACCGGTCAAAAGGGACATCCACAAAATGTGTAAAAACCAGAAAGGCAAGACAGGCCCTGGAGAACAGGGAGCCTTGTTATGCTGATGGGCGGGATGTAAATTGCCAACAGCCTCTCTGGAAGAGTGCATTGTGTTCCCTAAAACAAGTAAACAACAGAGCTACAGATCCAAGGGCACTTCCAGTCTAGGGAATATACCTTGGGAAAACTGAAAATCAATAAGACAGACCCACCCCAAAATTTAGGGTTGCACTGCTTACAAGGACCTCAACTTAGGTACACCTTAAATATCCCAGGAAATATAAAAATTGTTCAAAAAATTGTGGTACTTACGTACGACGGAATATTCCTCAGCCATGAAATCAATGTCATAAGACCAGTAGCAGCAAAATGGGTGGATTCAGGTACGATGATTCTAAGTGAAATAAGTCACAGAGAAAAAGAAACTTATCATAAGATATCACTTATGAAGATCCTGTAAACATGGCTACACTTGAACTGAGATAGGAAAGAGAAGAGTGTCTCACATTTAGAAAACACTCTTATGCCTGCTTAAGGGGGAAGGAGAGGTGAGGTGACGCATAAAACCAGAGTTTGATATAAGCACAGGTACCGTTCCAAAAACCAACTATGGAATAGACAAGACCTACACCTTCCTCAGTGAAAGGGATTCAAAGCCCCATATTTCCCGCAGAGGAATATATCTGACTAGTAAGAATCTTAAAACCTATGTATTGATATGTCTCCGTAAGGGAATCAAGTGTGTCTAGACTGGCATAAACATGGCAGCGAGAATCAGCTCAAACCCACTATAAAAAGGAATTTCAAAAACTGGGAAATTCTTTACAATTCCTTCAGGGTCTCTGATGAAACCTGGAATGACCCTATCTACAATGACAGCTGGATGTGGCATAAGGCTGGACACTTGGGACTGAGAGGATTGGTGAGATTGGGTGAGCAAATGCAGACCCTTTAAAGCACAAATGCCTGGCTCCCATTCCATGGGTCCCAACTCTCCAGGTTGAAGGGAATATTACTACAGCTATAACATGTACGGGAAACCTAGAGAACGGACACACTGTGAATACGAAAGGTTTCTAAAACTCAACGAATAGTCTCTCTCCTGGTGCTCCGCTTTGACTTTCCATCTGCTTTACTATCAACCTCCCAACTTGGAGAGACAGCCCCTTTAACCTCCTGGTTCGCACAGGTTTCCAATTTGGCAGAGGATGAAAGGGAAGAGGGAGAACCAATGAGAGAGTAGCTGTTAGGCATTTGGACGGACACATATCACTGTAATTTCCCGGCAGGAAGAAGAATTAACCAAAGTCTCAGCCACACACCGGGAACCAGTATAGGTCCTGAACCAAAATTTTGGACTTGCGGTCAGCTCACCAAAAACGAGTTGAAAAATGGAGCTCAGGGGCACAGCAATTCACAAACTGGCCGAGTAATAAAGGACAACTATCGTCCAAACATCTGTTGAGGGATGGCAACGAGGCGGACTTGAAAGCGAGGCAGAATAGCAGGAAACAGATTTCAACAGGTACGTTGGAATCGCCTTTAAAGCACAGGAAGAGGGACACAACTTCGAATATGATGCTCTTGGCCAAAAACTGCGTATGCGTTTTCTCCTGAATATATTCTGGAGAAAACGCATACGCCCTTTTTGGCCAAGCAAGCAAGCGGGCAATGAAAATCTGCACTACAAAGAAGTATCACTTCCCACCGGTCAAAAGGGACATCCACAAAATGTGTAAAACCCAGAAAGGCAAGACAGGCCCTGGAGAACAGGGAGCCTTGTTATGCTGATGGGTGGGATGTAAATTGCCAACAGCCTCTCTGGAAGAGTGCATTGTGTTCCCTAAAACAAGTAAACAACAGAGCTACAGAGCCAAGGGCACTTCCAGTCTAGGGAATATACCTTGGGAAAACTGAAAATCAATAAGACAGAGCCACGCCAAAATTTAGGGCTGCACTGCTTACAAGGACCTCAACTTGGGTACACCTTAAATATCCCAGGAAATATAAAAATGGTTCAAAAAATTTTGGTACTTACCTACGATGGAATATCCCTCAGCCATGAAATCAATGTCATAAGACCAGTAGCAGCAAAATGGGTGGATTCAGGTACGATGATTCTAAGTGAAATAAGTTACACAGAAAAATAAACTTATCATAAGATATCACTTATGAAGATCCTGTAAACATGGCTACACTTGAACTGAGTTAGGAAAGAGAACAGTGTCTCACATTTAGAAAACACTCTTATGCCTGCTTAAGGGGGAAGGAGAGGTGGGGTGATGCATAAAACCAGAGTTTGATATAAGCACAGGTACCGTTCCAAAAACCAACTATGGAATAGACAAGACCTACACCTTCCTCAGTGAAAGGGACTCAAAACCCCATATTTCCCGCAGAGGAATATATCTGACTAGTAAGAATCTTAAAACCTATGGATTGATATGTCTCCGTAAGGGAATCAAGTGTGTCTAGACTGGCATAAACATGGCAGCGAGAATCAGCTCAAACCCACTATAAAAAGGAATTTCAAAAACAAAACAAAAAAACTGGGAAATTCTTTACAATTCCTTCAGGGTCTCTGATGAAACCTGGAATGACCCTATCTACAATGACAGCTGGATGTGGCATAAGGCTGGACACTTGGGACTGAGAGGATTGGTGAGATTGGGTGAGCAAATGCAGAATGTTTACAGCACAAATGCCTGGCTCCCATTCCATGGGTCCCAACTCTCCAGGTTGAAGGGAATATTACTACAGCTATAACATGTACGGGAAACCTAGAGAACGGACACACTGTGAATACGAAAGGTTTCTAAAACTCAACGAATAGTCTCTCTCCTGGTGCTCCGCTTTGACTTTCAATCTGCTTTACTATCAACCTCCCAACTTGGAGAGACAGCCCCTTTAACCTCCTGGTTCGCACAGGTTTCCAATTTGGCAGAGGATGAAAGGAAAGAGGGAGAACCAATGAGAGAGTAGCTGTTAGGCATTTGGACGGACACATATCACTGTAATTTCCCGGCAGGAAGAAGAATTAACCAAAGTCTCAGCCACCCACCGGGAACCAGTATAGGTCCTGAACCAAAATTTTGGACTTGCGGTCAGCTCACCAAAAACGAGTTGAAAAATGGAGCTCAGGGGCGCAGCAATTCACAAACTGGCCGAGTAATAAAGGACAACTATCGTCCAAAAATCTGTTGAGGGAAGGCAACGAGGCGGACTTGAAAGCGAGGCAGAATAGCAGGAAACAGATTTCAAGAGGTACGTTGGAATCGCCTTTAAAGCACAGGAAGAGGGGCACAACTTCGACAATGATGCACTTGGCCAAAAAGGGCGTATGCGTTTTCTCCTGAATATATTCAGGAGAAAACGCATACGCCCTTTTTGGCCAAGCAAGCAAGCGGGCAATGCAAATGTGCACTACAAAGAAGTATCACTTCCCACCGGTCAAAAGGGACATCCACAAAATGTGTAAAAACCAGAAAGGCAAGACAGGCCCTGGAGAACAGGGAGCCTTGTTATGCTGATGGGCGGGATGTAAATTGCCAACTGCCTCTCTGGAGGAGTGCATTGTGTTCCCTAAAACAAGTAAACAACAGAGCTACAGAGCCAAGGGCACTTCCAGTCTAGGGAATATACCTTGGGAAAACTGAAAATCAATAAGACAGAGCCACACCAAAATTTAGGGCTGCACTGCTTACAAGGACCTCAACTTGGGTACACCTTAAATATCCCAGGAAATATAAAAATGGTTCAAAAAAGTGTGGTACTTACGTACGATGGAATATCCCTCAGCCATGAAATCAATGTCATAAGACCAGTAGCAGCAAAATGGGTGGATTCAGGTACGATGATTCTAAGTGAAATAAGTTACACAGAAAAAGAAACTTATCATAAGATATCACTTATGAAGATCCTGTAAACATGGCTACACTTGAACTGAGTTAGGAAAGAGAACAGTGTCTCACATTTAGAAAACACTCTTATGCCTGCTTAAGGAGGAAGCAGAGGTGCGGTGACGCATAAAACCAGAGTTTGATATAAGCACAGGTACCGTTCCAAAAACCAACTATGGAATAGACAAGACCTACACCTTCCTCAGTGAAAGGGACTCAAAACGCCATATTTCCCGCAGAGGAATATATCTGACTAGTAAGAATCTTAAAACCTATGGATTGATATGTCTCCGTAAGGGAATCAAGCGTGTCTAGACTGGCATAAACATGGCAGCGAGAATCAGCTCAAACCCACTATAAAAAGGAATTTCAAAAACAAAACAAAAAAACTGGGAAATTCTTTACAATTCCTTCAGGGTCTCTGATGAAACCTGGAATGACCCTATCTACAATGACAGCTGGATGTGGCATAAGGCTGGACACTTGGGACTGAGAGGATTGGTGAGATTGGGTGAGCAAATGCAGAATGTTTACAGCACAAATGCCTGGCTCCCATTCCATGGGTCCCAACTCTCCAGGTTGAAGGGAATATTACTACAGCTATAACATGTACGGGAAACCTAGAGAACGGACACACTGTGAATACGAAAGGTTTCTAAAACTCAACGAATAGTCCCTCTCCTGGTGCTCCGCTTTGACTTTCCATCTGCTTTACTATCAACCTCCCAACTTGGAGAGACAGCCCCTTTAACCTCCTGGTTCGCACAGGTTTCCAATTTGGCAGAGGATGAAAGGGAAGAGGGAGAACCAATGAGAGAGTAGCTGTTAGGCATTTGGACGGACACATATCACTGTAATTTCCCGGCAGGAAGAAGAATTAACCAAAGTCTCAGCCACCCATCGGGAACCAGTATAGGTCCTGAACCAAAATTTTGGACTTGCGGTCAGCTCACCAAAAACGAGTTGAAAAATGGAGCTCAGGGGCACAGCAATTCACAAACTGGCCGAGTAATAAAGGACAACTATCGTCCAAAAATCTATTGAGGGATGGCAACGAGGCGGACTTGAAAGCGAGGCAGAATAGCAGGAAACAGATTTCAACAGGTACGTTGGAATCGCCTTTAAAGCACAGGAAGAGGGACACAACTTCGAATATGATGCTCTTGGCCAAAATGGGCGTATGCGTTTTCTCCTGAATATATTCAGGAGAAAACGCATACGCCCTTTTTGGCCAAGCAAGCAAGCGGGCAATGCCAATCTGCACTACAAAGAAGTATCACTTCCCACCGGTCAAAAGGGACATCCACAAAATGTGTAAAAACCAGAAAGGCAAGACAGGCCCTGGAGAACAGGGAGCCTTGTTATGCTGATGGGCGGGATGTAAATTGCCAACAGCCTCTCTGGAAGAGTGCATTGTGTTCCCTAAAACAAGTAAACAACAGAGCTACAGATCCAAGGGCACTTCCAGTCTAGGGAATATACCTTGGGAAAACTGAAAATCAATAAGACAGACCCACCCCAAAATTTAGGGTTGCACTGCTTACAAGGACCTCAACTTAGGTACACCTTAAATATCCCAGGAAATATAAAAATTGTTCAAAAAATTGTGGTACTTACGTACGATGGAATATTCCTCAGCCATGAAATCAATGTCATAAGACCAGTAGCAGCAAAATGGGTGGATTCAGGTACGATGATTCTAAGTGAAATAAGTCACAGAGAAAAAGAAACTTATCATAAGATATCACTTATGAAGATCCTGTAAACATGGCTACACTTGAACTGAGATAGGAAAGAGAAGAGTGTCTCACATTTAGAAAACACTCTTATGCCTGCTTAAGGGGGAAGGAGAGGTGAGGTGACGCATAAAACCAGAGTTTGATATAAGCACAGGTACCGTTCCAAAAACCAACTATGGAATAGACAAGACCTACACCTTCCTCAGTGAAAGGGATTCAAAGCCCCATATTTCCCGCAGAGGAATATATCTGACTAGTAAGAATCTTAAAACCTATGTATTGATATGTCTCCGTAAGGGAATCAAGTGTGTCTAGACTGGCATAAACATGGCAGCGAGAATCAGCTCAAACCCACTATAAAAAGGAATTTCAAAAACTGGGAAATTCTTTACAATTCCTTCAGGGTCTCTGATGAAACCTGGAATGACCCTATCTACAATGACAGCTGGATGTGGCATAAGGCTGGACACTTGGGACTGAGAGGATTGGTGAGATTGGGTGAGCAAATGCAGACCCTTTAAAGCACAAATGTCTGGCTCCCATTCCATGGGTCCCAACTCTCCAGGTTGAAGGGAATATTACTACAGCTATAACATGTACGGGAAACCTAGAGAACGGACACACTGTGAATACGAAAGGTTTCTAAAACTCAACGAATAGTCTCTCTCCTGGTGCTCCGCTTTGACTTTCCATCTGCTTTACTATCAACCTCCCAACTTGGAGAGACAGCCCCTTTAACCTCCTGGTTCGCACAGGTTTCCAATTTGGCAGAGGATGAAAGGAAAGAGGGAGAACCAATGAGAGAGTAGCTGTTAGGCATTTGGACGGACACATATCACTGTAATTTCCCGGCAGGAAGAAGAATTAACCAAAGTCTCAGCCACCCACCGGGAACCAGTATAGGTCCTGAACCAAAATTTTGGACTTGCGGTCAGCTCACCAAAAACGAGTTGAAAAATGGAGCTCAGGGTCACAGCAATTCACAAACTGGCCGAGTAATAAAGGACAACTATTGTCCAAAAATCTGTTGAGGGAAGGCAACGAGGCGGACTTGAAAGCGAGGCAGAATAGCAGGAAACAGATTTCAAGAGGTACGTTGGAATCGCCTTTAAAGCACAGGAAGAGGGGCACAACTTCGACAATGATGCACTTGGCCAAAAAGGGCGTATGCGTTTTCTCCTGAATATATTCAGGAGAAAACGCATACGCCCTTTTTGGCCAAGCAAGCAAGCGGGCAATGCAAATGTGCACTACAAAGAAGTATCACTTCCCACCGGTCAAAAGGGACATCCACAAAATGTGTAAAAACCAGAAAGGCAAGACAGGCACTGGAGAACAGGGAGCCTTGTTATGCTGATGGGCGGGATGTAAATTGCCAACTGCCTCTCTGGAGGAGTGCATTGTGTTCCCTAAAACAAGTAAACAACAGAGCTACAGAGCCAAGGGCACTTCCAGTCTAGGGAATATACCTTGGGAAAACTGAAAATCAATAAGACAGAGCCACACCAAAATTTAGGGCTGCACTGCTTACAAGGACCTCAACTTGGGTACACCTTAAATATCCCAGGAAATATAAAAATGGTTCAAAAAAGTGTGGTACTTACGTACGATGGAATATCCCTCAGCCATGAAATCAATGTCATAAGACCAGTAGCAGCAAAATGGGTGGATTCAGGTACGATGATTCTAAGTGAAATAAGTTACACAGAAAAAGAAACTTATCATAAGATATCACTTATGAAGATCCTGTAAACATGGCTACACTTGAACTGAGTTAGGAAAGAGAACAGTGTCTCACATTTAGAAAACACTCTTATGCCTGCTTAAGGAGGAAGCAGAGGTGCGGTGACGCATAAAACCAGAGTTTGATATAAGCACAGGTACCGTTCCAAAAACCAACTATGGAATAGACAAGACCTACACCTTCCTCAGTGAAAGGGACTCAAAACGCCATATTTCCCGCAGAGGAATATATCTGACTAGTAAGAATCTTAAAACCTATGGATTGATATGTCTCCGTAAGGGAATCAAGCGTGTCTAGACTGGCATAAACATGGCAGCGAGAATCAGCTCAAACCCACTATAAAAAGGAATTTCAAAAACAAAACAAAAAAACTGGGAAATTCTTTACAATTCCTTCAGGGTCTCTGATGAAACCTGGAATGACCCTATCTACAATGACAGCTGGATGTGGCATAAGGCTGGACACTTGGGACTGAGAGGATTGGTGAGATTGGGTGAGCAAATGCAGAATGTTTACAGCACAAATGCCTGGCTCCCATTCCATGGGTCCCAACTCTCCAGGTTGAAGGGAATATTACTACAGCTATAACATGTACGGGAAACCTAGAGAACGGACACACTGTGAATACGAAAGGTTTCTAAAACTCAACGAATAGTCCCTCTCCTGGTGCTCCGCTTTGACTTTCCATCTGCTTTACTATCAACCTCCCAACTTGGAGAGACAGCCCCTTTAACCTCCTGGTTCGCACAGGTTTCCAATTTGGCAGAGGATGAAAGGGAAGAGGGAGAACCAATGAGAGAGTAGCTGTTAGGCATTTGGACGGACACATATCACTGTAATTTCCCGGCAGGAAGAAGAATTAACCAAAGTCTCAGCCACCCATCGGGAACCAGTATAGGTCCTGAACCAAAATTTTGGACTTGCGGTCAGCTCACCAAAAACGAGTTGAAAAATGGAGCTCAGGGGCACAGCAATTCACAAACTGGCCGAGTAATAAAGGACAACTATCGTCCAAAAATCTATTGAGGGATGGCAACGAGGCGGACTTGAAAGCGAGGCAGAATAGCAGGAAACAGATTTCAACAGGTACGTTGGAATCGCCTTTAAAGCACAGGAAGAGGGACACAACTTCGAATATGATGCTCTTGGCCAAAATGGGCGTATGCGTTTTCTCCTGAATATATTCAGGAGAAAACGCATACGCCCTTTTTGGCCAAGCAAGCAAGCGGGCAATGCCAATCTGCACTACAAAGAAGTATCACTTCCCACCGGTCAAAAGGGACATCCACAAAATGTGTAAAAACCAGAAAGGCAAGACAGGCCCTGGAGAACAGGGAGCCTTGTTATGCTGATGGGCGGGATGTAAATTGCCAACAGCCTCTCTGGAAGAGTGCATTGTGTTCCCTAAAACAAGTAAACAACAGAGCTACAGATCCAAGGGCACTTCCAGTCTAGGGAATATACCTTGGGAAAACTGAAAATCAATAAGACAGACCCACCCCAAAATTTAGGGTTGCACTGCTTACAAGGACCTCAACTTAGGTACACCTTAAATATCCCAGGAAATATAAAAATTGTTCAAAAAATTGTGGTACTTACGTACGATGGAATATTCCTCAGCCATGAAATCAATGTCATAAGACCAGTAGCAGCAAAATGGGTGGATTCAGGTACGATGATTCTAAGTGAAATAAGTCACAGAGAAAAAGAAACTTATCATAAGATATCACTTATGAAGATCCTGTAAACATGGCTACACTTGAACTGAGATAGGAAAGAGAAGAGTGTCTCACATTTAGAAAACACTCTTATGCCTGCTTAAGGGGGAAGGAGAGGTGAGGTGACGCATAAAACCAGAGTTTGATATAAGCACAGGTACCGTTCCAAAAACCAACTATGGAATAGACAAGACCTACACCTTCCTCAGTGAAAGGGATTCAAAGCCCCATATTTCCCGCAGAGGAATATATCTGACTAGTAAGAATCTTAAAACCTATGTATTGATATGTCTCCGTAAGGGAATCAAGTGTGTCTAGACTGGCATAAACATGGCAGCGAGAATCAGCTCAAACCCACTATAAAAAGGAATTTCAAAAACTGGGAAATTCTTTACAATTCCTTCAGGGTCTCTGATGAAACCTGGAATGACCCTATCTACAATGACAGCTGGATGTGGCATAAGGCTGGACACTTGGGACTGAGAGGATTGGTGAGATTGGGTGAGCAAATGCAGACCCTTTAAAGCACAAATGCCTGGCTCCCATTCCATGGGTCCCAACTCTCCAGGTTGAAGGGAATATTACTACAGCTATAACATGTACGGGAAACCTAGAGAACGGACACACTGTGAATACGAAAGGTTTCTAAAACTCAACGAATAGTCTCTCTCCTGGTGCTCCGCTTTGACTTTCCATCTGCTTTACTATCAACCTCCCAACTTGGAGAGACAGCCCCTTTAACCTCCTGGTTCGCACAGGTTTCCAATTTGGCAGAGGATGAAAGGAAAGAGGGAGAACCAATGAGAGAGTAGCTGTTAGGCATTTGGACGGACACATATCACTGTAATTTCCCGGCAGGAAGAAGAATTAACCAAAGTCTCAGCCACCCACCGGGAACCAGTATAGGTCCTGAACCAAAATTTTGGACTTGCGGTCAGCTCACCAAAAACGAGTTGAAAAATGGAGCTCAGGGTCACAGCAATTCACAAACTGGCCGAGTAATAAAGGACAACTATTGTCCAAAAATCTGTTGAGGGAAGGCAACGAGGCGGACTTGAAAGCGAGGCAGAATAGCAGGAAACAGATTTCAAGAGGTACGTTGGAATCGCCTTTAAAGCACAGGAAGAGGGGCACAACTTCGACAATGATGCACTTGGCCAAAAAGGGCGTATGCGTTTTCTCCTGAATATATTCAGGAGAAAACGCATACGCCCTTTTTGGCCAAGCAAGCAAGCGGGCAATGCAAATGTGCACTACAAAGAAGTATCACTTCCCACCGGTCAAAAGGGACATCCACAAAATGTGTAAAAACCAGAAAGGCAAGACAGGCACTGGAGAACAGGGAGCCTTGTTATGCTGATGGGCGGGATGTAAATTGCCAACTGCCTCTCTGGAGGAGTGCATTGTGTTCCCTAAAACAAGTAAACAACAGAGCTACAGAGCCAAGGGCACTTCCAGTCTAGGGAATATACCTTGGGAAAACTGAAAATCAATAAGACAGAGCCACTCCAAAATTTAGGGCTGCACTGCTTACAAGGACCTCAACTTGGGTACACCTTAAATATCCCAGGAAATATAAAAATGGTTCAAAAAAGTGTGGTACTTACGTACGATGGAATATCCCTCAGCCATGAAATCAATGTCATAAGACCAGTAGCAGCAAAATGGGTGGATTCAGGTACGATGATTCTAAGTGAAATAAGTTACACACAAAAAGAAACTTATCATAAGATATCACTTATGAAGATCCTGTAAACATGGCTACACTTGAACTGAGTTAGGAAAGAGAACAGTGTCTCACATTTAGAAAACACTCTTATGCCTGCTTAAGGGGGAAGCAGAGGTGCGGTGACGCATAAAACCAGAGTTTGATATAAGCACAGGTACCGTTCCAAAAACCAACTATGGAATAGACAAGACCTACACCTTCCTCAGTGAAAGGGACTCAAAACGCCATATTTCCCGCAGAGGAATATATCTGACTAGTAAGAATCTTAAAACCTATGGATTGATATGTCTCCGTAAGGGAATCAAGCGTGTCTAGACTGGCATAAACATGGCAGCGAGAATCAGCTCAAACCCACTATAAAAAGGAATTTCAAAAACAAAACAAAAAAACTGGGAAATTCTTTACAATTCCTTCAGGGTCTCTGATGAAACCTGGAATGACCCTATCTACAATGACAGCTGGATGTGGCATAAGGCTGGACACTTGGGACTGAGAGGATTGGTGAGATTGGGTGAGCAAATGCAGAATGTTTACAGCACAAATGCCTGGCTCCCATTCCATGGGTCCCAACTCTCCAGGTTGAAGGGAATATTACTACAGCTATAACATGTACGGGAAACCTAGAGAACGGACACACTGTGAATACGAAAGGTTTCTAAAACTCAACGAATAGTCCCTCTCCTGGTGCTCCGCTTTGACTTTCCATCTGCTTTACTATCAACCTCCCAACTTGGAGAGACAGCCCCTTTAACCTCCTGGTTCGCACAGGTTTCCAATTTGGCAGAGGATGAAAGGGAAGAGGGAGAACCAATGAGAGAGTAGCTGTTAGGCATTTGGACGGACACATATCACTGTAATTTCCCGGCAGGAAGAAGAATTAACCAAAGTCTCAGCCACCCACCGGGAACCAGTATAGGTCCTGAACCAAAATTTTGGACTTGCGGTCAGCTCACCAAAAACGAGTTGAAAAATGGAGCTCAGGGGCGCAGCAATTCACAAACTGGCCGAGTAATAAAGGACAACTATCGTCCAAAAATCTGTTGAGGGAAGGCAACGAGGCGGACTTGAAAGCGAGGCAGAATAGCAGGAAACAGATTTCAAGAGGTACGTTGGAATCGCCTTTAAAGCACAGGAAGAGGGGCACAACTTCGACAATGATGCACTTGGCCAAAAAGGGCGTATGCGTTTTCTCCTGAATATATTCAGGAGAAAACGCATACGCCCTTTTTGGCCAAGCAAGCAAGCGGGCAATGCAAATGTGCACTACAAAGAAGTATCACTTCCCACCGGTCAAAAGGGACATCCACAAAATGTGTAAAAACCAGAAAGGCAAGACAGGCACTGGAGAACAGGGAGCCTTGTTATGCTGATGGGCGGGATGTAAATTGCCAACTGCCTCTCTGGAGGAGTGCATTGTGTTCCCTAAAACAAGTAAACAACAGAGCTACAGAGCCAAGGGCACTTCCAGTCTAGGGAATATACCTTGGGAAAACTGAAAATCAATAAGACAGAGCCACACCAAAATTTAGGGCTGCACTGCTTACAAGGACCTCAACTTGGGTACACCTTAAATATCCCAGGAAATATAAAAATGGTTCAAAAAAGTGTGGTACTTACGTACGATGGAATATCCCTCAGCCATGAAATCAATGTCATAAGACCAGTAGCAGCAAAATGGGTGGATTCAGGTACGATGATTCTAAGTGAAATAAGTTACACAGAAAAAGAAACTTATCATAAGATATCACTTATGAAGATCCTGTAAACATGGCTACACTTGAACTGAGTTAGGAAAGAGAACAGTGTCTCACATTTAGAAAACACTCTTATGCCTGCTTAAGGAGGAAGCAGAGGTGCGGTGACGCATAAAACCAGAGTTTGATATAAGCACAGGTACCGTTCCAAAAACCAACTATGGAATAGACAAGACCTACACCTTCCTCAGTGAAAGGGACTCAAAACGCCATATTTCCCGCAGAGGAATATATCTGACTAGTAAGAATCTTAAAACCTATGGATTGATATGTCTCCGTAAGGGAATCAAGCGTGTCTAGACTGGCATAAACATGGCAGCGAGAATCAGCTCAAACCCACTATAAAAAGGAATTTCAAAAACAAAACAAAAAAACTGGGAAATTCTTTACAATTCCTTCAGGGTCTCTGATGAAACCTGGAATGACCCTATCTACAATGACAGCTGGATGTGGCATAAGGCTGGACACTTGGGACTGAGAGGATTGGTGAGATTGGGTGAGCAAATGCAGAATGTTTACAGCACAAATGCCTGGCTCCCATTCCATGGGTCCCAACTCTCCAGGTTGAAGGGAATATTACTACAGCTATAACATGTACGGGAAACCTAGAGAACGGACACACTGTGAATACGAAAGGTTTCTAAAACTCAACGAATAGTCCCTCTCCTGGTGCTCCGCTTTGACTTTCCATCTGCTTTACTATCAACCTCCCAACTTGGAGAGACAGCCCCTTTAACCTCCTGGTTCGCACAGGTTTCCAATTTGGCAGAGGATGAAAGGGAAGAGGGAGAACCAATGAGAGAGTAGCTGTTAGGCATTTGGACGGACACATATCACTGTAATTTCCCGGCAGGAAGAAGAATTAACCAAAGTCTCAGCCACCCATCGGGAACCAGTATAGGTCCTGAACCAAAATTTTGGACTTGCGGTCAGCTCACCAAAAACGAGTTGAAAAATGGAGCTCAGGGGCACAGCAATTCACAAACTGGCCGAGTAATAAAGGACAACTATCGTCCAAAAATCTATTGAGGGATGGCAACGAGGCGGACTTGAAAGCGAGGCAGAATAGCAGGAAACAGATTTCAACAGGTACGTTGGAATCGCCTTTAAAGCACAGGAAGAGGGACACAACTTCGAATATGATGCTCTTGGCCAAAATGGGCGTATGCGTTTTCTCCTGAATATATTCAGGAGAAAACGCATACGCCCTTTTTGGCCAAGCAAGCAAGCGGGCAATGCCAATCTGCACTACAAAGAAGTATCACTTCCCACCGGTCAAAAGGGACATCCACAAAATGTGTAAAAACCAGAAAGGCAAGACAGGCCCTGGAGAACAGGGAGCCTTGTTATGCTGATGGGCGGGATGTAAATTGCCAACAGCCTCTCTGGAAGAGTGCATTGTGTTCCCTAAAACAAGTAAACAACAGAGCTACAGATCCAAGGGCACTTCCAGTCTAGGGAATATACCTTGGGAAAACTGAAAATCAATAAGACAGACCCACCCCAAAATTTAGGGTTGCACTGCTTACAAGGACCTCAACTTAGGTACACCTTAAATATCCCAGGAAATATAAAAATTGTTCAAAAAATTGTGGTACTTACGTACGATGGAATATTCCTCAGCCATGAAATCAATGTCATAAGACCAGTAGCAGCAAAATGGGTGGATTCAGGTACGATGATTCTAAGTGAAATAAGTCACAGAGAAAAAGAAACTTATCATAAGATATCACTTATGAAGATCCTGTAAACATGGCTACACTTGAACTGAGATAGGAAAGAGAAGAGTGTCTCACATTTAGAAAACACTCTTATGCCTGCTTAAGGGGGAAGGAGAGGTGAGGTGACGCATAAAACCAGAGTTTGATATAAGCACAGGTACCGTTCCAAAAACCAACTATGGAATAGACAAGACCTACACCTTCCTCAGTGAAAGGGATTCAAAGCCCCATATTTCCCGCAGAGGAATATATCTGACTAGTAAGAATCTTAAAACCTATGTATTGATATGTCTCCGTAAGGGAATCAAGTGTGTCTAGACTGGCATAAACATGGCAGCGAGAATCAGCTCAAACCCACTATAAAAAGGAATTTCAAAAACTGGGAAATTCTTTACAATTCCTTCAGGGTCTCTGATGAAACCTGGAATGACCCTATCTACAATGACAGCTGGATGTGGCATAAGGCTGGACACTTGGGACTGAGAGGATTGGTGAGATTGGGTGAGCAAATGCAGACCCTTTAAAGCACAAATGCCTGGCTCCCATTCCATGGGTCCCAACTCTCCAGGTTGAAGGGAATATTACTACAGCTATAACATGTACGGGAAACCTAGAGAACGGACACACTGTGAATACGAAAGGTTTCTAAAACTCAACGAATAGTCTCTCTCCTGGTGCTCCGCTTTGACTTTCCATCTGCTTTACTATCAACCTCCCAACTTGGAGAGACAGCCCCTTTAACCTCCTGGTTCGCACAGGTTTCCAATTTGGCAGAGGATGAAAGGAAAGAGGGAGAACCAATGAGAGAGTAGCTGTTAGGCATTTGGACGGACACATATCACTGTAATTTCCCGGCAGGAAGAAGAATTAACCAAAGTCTCAGCCACCCACCGGGAACCAGTATAGGTCCTGAACCAAAATTTTGGACTTGCGGTCAGCTCACCAAAAACGAGTTGAAAAATGGAGCTCAGGGTCACAGCAATTCACAAACTGGCCGAGTAATAAAGGACAACTATTGTCCAAAAATCTGTTGAGGGAAGGCAACGAGGAGGACTTGAAAGCGAGGCAGAATAGCAGGAAACAGATTTCAAGAGGTACGTTGGAATCGCCTTTAAAGCACAGGAAGAGGGGCACAACTTCGACAATGATGCACTTGGCCAAAAAGGGCGTATGCGTTTTCTCCTGAATATATTCAGGAGAAAACGCATACGCCCTTTTTGGCCAAGCAAGCAAGCGGGCAATGCAAATGTGCACTACAAAGAAGTATCACTTCCCACCGGTCAAAAGGGACATCCACAAAATGTGTAAAAACCAGAAAGGCAAGACAGGCACTGGAGAACAGGGAGCCTTGTTATGCTGATGGGCGGGATGTAAATTGCCAACTGCCTCTCTGGAGGAGTGCATTGTGTTCCCTAAAACAAGTAAACAACAGAGCTACAGAGCCAAGGGCACTTCCAGTCTAGGGAATATACCTTGGGAAAACTGAAAATCAATAAGACAGAGCCACACCAAAATTTAGGGCTGCACTGCTTACAAGGACCTCAACTTGGGTACACCTTAAATATCCCAGGAAATATAAAAATGGTTCAAAAAAGTGTGGTACTTACGTACGATGGAATATCCCTCAGCCATGAAATCAATGTCATAAGACCAGTAGCAGCAAAATGGGTGGATTCAGGTACGATGATTCTAAGTGAAATAAGTTACACAGAAAAAGAAACTTATCATAAGATATCACTTATGAAGATCCTGTAAACATGGCTACACTTGAACTGAGTTAGGAAAGAGAACAGTGTCTCACATTTAGAAAACACTCTTATGCCTGCTTAAGGGGGAAGCAGAGGTGCGGTGACACATAAAACCAGAGTTTGATATAAGCACAGGTACCGTTCCAAAAACCAACTATGGAATAGACAAGACCTACACCTTCCTCAGTGAAAGGGACTCAAAACGCCATATTTCCCGCAGAGGAATATATCTGACTAGTAAGAATCTTAAAACCTATGGATTGATATGTCTCCGTAAGGGAATCAAGCGTGTCTAGACTGGCATAAACATGGCAGCGAGAATCAGCTCAAACCCACTATAAAAAGGAATTTCAAAAACAAAACAAAAAAACTGGGAAATTCTTTACAATTCCTTCAGGGTCTCTGATGAAACCTGGAATGACCCTATCTACAATGACAGCTGGATGTGGCATAAGGCTGGACACTTGGGACTGAGAGGATTGGTGAGATTGGGTGAGCAAATGCAGAATGTTTACAGCACAAATGCCTGGCTCCCATTCCATGGGTCCCAACTCTCCAGGTTGAAGGGAATATTACTACAGCTATAACATGTACGGGAAACCTAGAGAACGGACACACTGTGAATACGAAAGGTTTCTAAAACTCAACGAATAGTCCCTCTCCTGGTGCTCCGCTTTGACTTTCCATCTGCTTTACTATCAACCTCCCAACTTGGAGAGACAGCCCCTTTAACCTCCTGGTTCGCACAGGTTTCCAATTTGGCAGAGGATGAAAGGGAAGAGGGAGAACCAATGAGAGAGTAGCTGTTAGGCATTTGGACGGACATATATCACTGTAATTTCCCGGCAGGAAGAAGAATTAACCAAAGTCTCAGCCACCCATCGGGAACCAGTATAGGTCCTGAACCAAAATTTTGGACTTGCGGTCAGCTCACCAAAAACGAGTTGAAAAATGGAGCTCAGGGGCACAGCAATTCACAAACTGGCCGAGTAATAAAGGACAACTATCGTCCAAAAATCTATTGAGGGATGGCAACGAGGCGGACTTGAAAGCGAGGCAGAATAGCAGGAAACAGATTTCAACAGGTACGTTGGAATCGCCTTTAAAGCACAGGAAGAGGGACACAACTTCGAATATGATGCTCTTGGCCAAAATGGGCGTATGCGTTTTCTCCTGAATATATTCAGGAGAAAACGCATACGCCCTTTTTGGCCAAGCAAGCAAGCGGGCAATGCCAATCTGCACTACAAAGAAGTATCACTTCCCACCGGTCAAAAGGGACATCCACAAAATGTGTAAAAACCAGAAAGGCAAGACAGGCCCTGGAGAACAGGGAGCCTTGTTATGCTGATGGGCGGGATGTAAATTGCCAACAGCCTCTCTGGAAGAGTGCATTGTGTTCCCTAAAACAAGTAAACAACAGAGCTACAGATCCAAGGGCACTTCCAGTCTAGGGAATATACCTTGGGAAAACTGAAAATCAATAAGACAGACCCACCCCAAAATTTAGGGTTGCACTGCTTACAAGGACCTCAACTTAGGTACACCTTAAATATCCCAGGAAATATAAAAATTGTTCAAAAAATTGTGGTACTTACGTACGATGGAATATTCCTCAGCCATGAAATCAATGTCATAAGACCAGTAGCAGCAAAATGGGTGGATTCAGGTACGATGATTCTAAGTGAAATAAGTCACAGAGAAAAAGAAACTTATCATAAGATATCACTTATGAAGATCCTGTAAACATGGCTACACTTGAACTGAGATAGGAAAGAGAAGAGTGTCTCACATTTAGAAAACACTCTTATGCCTGCTTAAGGGGGAAGGAGAGGTGAGGTGACGCATAAAACCAGAGTTTGATATAAGCACAGGTACCGTTCCAAAAACCAACTATGGAATAGACAAGACCTACACCTTCCTCAGTGAAAGGGATTCAAAGCCCCATATTTCCCGCAGAGGAATATATCTGACTAGTAAGAATCTTAAAACCTATGTATTGATATGTCTCCGTAAGGGAATCAAGTGTGTCTAGACTGGCATAAACATGGCAGCGAGAATCAGCTCAAACCCACTATAAAAAGGAATTTCAAAAACTGGGAAATTCTTTACAATTCCTTCAGGGTCTCTGATGAAACCTGGAATGACCCTATCTACAATGACAGCTGGATGTGGCATAAGGCTGGACACTTGGGACTGAGAGGATTGGTGAGATTGGGTGAGCAAATGCAGACCCTTTAAAGCACAAATGCCTGGCTCCCATTCCATGGGTCCCAACTCTCCAGGTTGAAGGGAATATTACTACAGCTATAACATGTACGGGAAACCTAGAGAACGGACACACTGTGAATACGAAAGGTTTCTAAAACTCAACGAATAGTCTCTCTCCTGGTGCTCCGCTTTGACTTTCCATCTGCTTTACTATCAACCTCCCAACTTGGAGAGACAGCCCCTTTAACCTCCTGGTTCGCACAGGTTTCCAATTTGGCAGAGGATGAAAGGAAAGAGGGAGAACCAATGAGAGAGTAGCTGTTAGGCATTTGGACGGACACATATCACTGTAATTTCCCGGCAGGAAGAAGAATTAACCAAAGTCTCAGCCACCCACCGGGAACCAGTATAGGTCCTGAACCAAAATTTTGGACTTGCGGTCAGCTCACCAAAAACGAGTTGAAAAATGGAGCTCAGGGTCACAGCAATTCACAAACTGGCCGAGTAATAAAGGACAACTATTGTCCAAAAATCTGTTGAGGGAAGGCAACGAGGCGGACTTGAAAGCGAGGCAGAATAGCAGGAAACAGATTTCAAGAGGTACGTTGGAATCGCCTTTAAAGCACAGGAAGAGGGGCACAACTTCGACAATGATGCACTTGGCCAAAAAGGGCGTATGCGTTTTCTCCTGAATATATTCAGGAGAAAACGCATACGCCCTTTTTGGCCAAGCAAGCAAGCGGGCAATGCAAATGTGCACTACAAAGAAGTATCACTTCCCACCGGTCAAAAGGGACATCCACAAAATGTGTAAAAACCAGAAAGGCAAGACAGGCACTGGAGAACAGGGAGCCTTGTTATGCTGATGGGCGGGATGTAAATTGCCAACTGCCTCTCTGGAGGAGTGCATTGTGTTCCCTAAAACAAGTAAACAACAGAGCTACAGAGCCAAGGGCACTTCCAGTCTAGGGAATATACCTTGGGAAAACTGAAAATCAATAAGACAGAGCCACACCAAAATTTAGGGCTGCATTGCTTACAAGGACCTCAACTTGGGTACACCTTAAATATCCCAGGAAATATAAAAATGGTTCAAAAAAGTGTGGTACTTACGTACGATGGAATATCCCTCAGCCATGAAATCAATGTCATAAGACCAGTAGCAGCAAAATGGGTGGATTCAGGTACGATGATTCTAAGTGAAATAAGTTACACAGAAAAAGAAACTTATCATAAGATATCACTTATGAAGATCCTGTAAACATGGCTACACTTGAACTGAGTTAGGAAAGAGAACAGTGTCTCACATTTAGAAAACACTCTTATGCCTGCTTAAGGAGGAAGCAGAGGTGCGGTGACGCATAAAACCAGAGTTTGATATAAGCACAGGTACCGTTCCAAAAACCAACTATGGAATAGACAAGACCTACACCTTCCTCAGTGAAAGGGACTCAAAACGCCATATTTCCCGCAGAGGAATATATCTGACTAGTAAGAATCTTAAAACCTATGGATTGATATGTCTCCGTAAGGGAATCAAGCGTGTCTAGACTGGCATAAACATGGCAGCGAGAATCAGCTCAAACCCACTATAAAAAGGAATTTCAAAAACAAAACAAAAAAACTGGGAAATTCTTTACAATTCCTTCAGGGTCTCTGATGAAACCTGGAATGACCCTATCTACAATGACAGCTGGATGTGGCATAAGGCTGGACACTTGGGACTGAGAGGATTGGTGAGATTGGGTGAGCAAATGCAGAATGTTTACAGCACAAATGCCTGGCTCCCATTCCATGGGTCCCAACTCTCCAGGTTGAAGGGAATATTACTACAGCTATAACATGTACGGGAAACCTAGAGAACGGACACACTGTGAATACGAAAGGTTTCTAAAACTCAACGAATAGTCCCTCTCCTGGTGCTCCGCTTTGACTTTCCATCTGCTTTACTATCAACCTCCCAACTTGGAGAGACAGCCCCTTTAACCTCCTGGTTCGCACAGGTTTCCAATTTGGCAGAGGATGAAAGGGAAGAGGGAGAACCAATGAGAGAGTAGCTGTTAGGCATTTGGACGGACACATATCACTGTAATTTCCCGGCAGGAAGAAGAATTAACCAAAGTCTCAGCCACCCACCGGGAACCAGTATAGGTCCTGAACCAAAATTTTGGACTTGCGGTCAGCTCACCAAAAACGAGTTGAAAAATGGAGCTCAGGGGCACAGCAATTCACAAACTGGCCGAGTAATAAAGGACAACTATCGTCCAAAAATCTATTGAGGGATGGCAACGAGGCGGACTTGAAAGCGAGGCAGAATAGCAGGAAACAGATTTCAACAGGTACGTTGGAATCGCCTTTAAAGCACAGGAAGAGGGACACAACTTCGAATATGATGCTCTTGGCCAAAATGGGCGTATGCGTTTTCTCCTGAATATATTCAGGAGAAAACGCATACGCCCTTTTTGGCCAAGCAAGCAAGCGGGCAATGCCAATCTGCACTACAAAGAAGTATCACTTCCCACCGGTCAAAAGGGACATCCACAAAATGTGTAAAAACCAGAAAGGCAAGACAGGCCCTGGAGAACAGGGAGCCTTGTTATGCTGATGGGCGGGATGTAAATTGCCAACAGCCTCTCTGGAAGAGTGCATTGTGTTCCCTAAAACAAGTAAACAACAGAGCTACAGATCCAAGGGCACTTCCAGTCTAGGGAATATACCTTGGGAAAACTGAAAATCAATAAGACAGACCCACCCCAAAATTTAGGGTTGCACTGCTTACAAGGACCTCAACTTAGGTACACCTTAAATATCCCAGGAAATATAAAAATTGTTCAAAAAATTGTGGTACTTACGTACGATGGAATATTCCTCAGCCATGAAATCAATGTCATAAGACCAGTAGCAGCAAAATGGGTGGATTCAGGTACGATGATTCTAAGTGAAATAAGTCACAGAGAAAAAGAAACTTATCATAAGATATCACTTATGAAGATCCTGTAAACATGGCTACACTTGAACTGAGATAGGAAAGAGAAGAGTGTCTCACATTTAGAAAACACTCTTATGCCTGCTTAAGGGGGAAGGAGAGGTGAGGTGACGCATAAAACCAGAGTTTGATATAAGCACAGGTACCGTTCCAAAAACCAACTATGGAATAGACAAGACCTACACCTTCCTCAGTGAAAGGGATTCAAAGCCCCATATTTCCCGCAGAGGAATATATCTGACTAGTAAGAATCTTAAAACCTATGTATTGATATGTCTCCGTAAGGGAATCAAGTGTGTCTAGACTGGCATAAACATGGCAGCGAGAATCAGCTCAAACCCACTATAAAAAGGAATTTCAAAAACTGGGAAATTCTTTACAATTCCTTCAGGGTCTCTGATGAAACCTGGAATGACCCTATCTACAATGACAGCTGGATGTGGCATAAGGCTGGACACTTGGGACTGAGAGGATTGGTGAGATTGGGTGAGCAAATGCAGACCCTTTAAAGCACAAATGCCTGGCTCCCATTCCATGGGTCCCAACTCTCCAGGTTGAAGGGAATATTACTACAGCTATAACATGTACGGGAAACCTAGAGAACGGACACACTGTGAATACGAAAGGTTTCTAAAACTCAACGAATAGTCTCTCTCCTGGTGCTCCGCTTTGACTTTCCATCTGCTTTACTATCAACCTCCCAACTTGGAGAGACAGCCCCTTTAACCTCCTGGTTCGCACAGGTTTCCAATTTGGCAGAGGATGAAAGGAAAGAGGGAGAACCAATGAGAGAGTAGCTGTTAGGCATTTGGACGGACACATATCACTGTAATTTCCCGGCAGGAAGAAGAATTAACCAAAGTCTCAGCCACCCACCGGGAACCAGTATAGGTCCTGAACCAAAATTTTGGACTTGCGGTCAGCTCACCAAAAACGAGTTGAAAAATGGAGCTCAGGGTCACAGCAATTCACAAACTGGCCGAGTAATAAAGGACAACTATTGTCCAAAAATCTGTTGAGGGAAGGCAACGAGGCGGACTTGAAAGCGAGGCAGAATAGCAGGAAACAGATTTCAAGAGGTACGTTGGAATCGCCTTTAAAGCACAGGAAGAGGGGCACAACTTCGACAATGATGCACTTGGCCAAAAAGGGCGTATGCGTTTTCTCCTGAATATATTCAGGAGAAAACGCATACGCCCTTTTTGGCCAAGCAAGCAAGCGGGCAATGCAAATGTGCACTACAAAGAAGTATCACTTCCCACCGGTCAAAAGGGACATCCACAAAATGTGTAAAAACCAGAAAGGCAAGACAGGCACTGGAGAACAGGGAGCCTTGTTATGCTGATGGGCGGGATGTAAATTGCCAACTGCCTCTCTGGAGGAGTGCATTGTGTTCCCTAAAACAAGTAAACAACAGAGCTACAGAGCCAAGGGCACTTCCAGTCTAGGGAATATACCTTGGGAAAACTGAAAATCAATAAGACAGAGCCACTCCAAAATTTAGGGCTGCACTGCTTACAAGGACCTCAACTTGGGTACACCTTAAATATCCCAGGAAATATAAAAATGGTTCAAAAAAGTGTGGTACTTACGTACGATGGAATATCCCTCAGCCATGAAATCAATGTCATAAGACCAGTAGCAGCAAAATGGGTGGATTCAGGTACGATGATTCTAAGTGAAATAAGTTACACACAAAAAGAAACTTATCATAAGATATCACTTATGAAGATCCTGTAAACATGGCTACACTTGAACTGAGTTAGGAAAGAGAACAGTGTCTCACATTTAGAAAACACTCTTATGCCTGCTTAAGGGGGAAGCAGAGGTGCGGTGACGCATAAAACCAGAGTTTGATATAAGCACAGGTACCGTTCCAAAAACCAACTATGGAATAGACAAGACCTACACCTTCCTCAGTGAAAGGGACTCAAAACGCCATATTTCCCGCAGAGGAATATATCTGACTAGTAAGAATCTTAAAACCTATGGATTGATATGTCTCCGTAAGGGAATCAAGCGTGTCTAGACTGGCATAAACATGGCAGCGAGAATCAGCTCAAACCCACTATAAAAAGGAATTTCAAAAACAAAACAAAAAAACTGGGAAATTCTTTACAATTCCTTCAGGGTCTCTGATGAAACCTGGAATGACCCTATCTACAATGACAGCTGGATGTGGCATAAGGCTGGACACTTGGGACTGAGAGGATTGGTGAGATTGGGTGAGCAAATGCAGAATGTTTACAGCACAAATGCCTGGCTCCCATTCCATGGGTCCCAACTCTCCAGGTTGAAGGGAATATTACTACAGCTATAACATGTACGGGAAACCTAGAGAACGGACACACTGTGAATACGAAAGGTTTCTAA
Organism: Hyperoodon ampullatus; assembly: GCF_949752795.1. Taxonomy (NCBI): domain Eukaryota; kingdom Metazoa; phylum Chordata; class Mammalia; order Artiodactyla; family Ziphiidae; genus Hyperoodon; species Hyperoodon ampullatus. Next base: position 53,396 of record NW_027640954.1, on the reverse strand, counting down.
AACTCAACGAATAGTCCCTCTCCTGGTGCTCCGCTTTGACTTTCCATCTGCTTTACTATCAACCTCCCAACTTGGAGAGACAGCCCCTTTAACCTCCTGGTTCGCACAGGTTTCCAATTTGGCAGAGGATGAAAGGGAAGAGGGAGAACCAATGAGAGAGTAGCTGTTAGGCATTTGGACGGACACATATCACTGTAATTTCCCGGCAGGAAGAAGAATTAACCAAAGTCTCAGCCACCCACCGGGAACCAGTATAGGTCCTGAACCAAAATTTTGGACTTGCGGTCAGCTCACCAAAAACGAGTTGAAAAATGGAGCTCAGGGGCGCAGCAATTCACAAACTGGCCGAGTAATAAAAGACAACTATCGTCCAAAAATCTGTTGAGGGAAGGCAACGAGGCGGACTTGAAAGCGAGGCAGAATAGCAGGAAACAGATTTCAAGAGGTACGTTGGAATCGCCTTTAAAGCACAGGAAGAGGGGCACAACTTCGACAATGATGCACTTGGCCAAAAAGGGCGTATGCGTTTTCTCCTGAATATATTCAGGAGAAAACGCATACGCCCTTTTTGGCCAAGCAAGCAAGCGGGCAATGCAAATGTGCACTACAAAGAAGTATCACTTCCCACCGGTCAAAAGGGACATCCACAAAATGTGTAAAAACCAGAAAGGCAAGACAGGCCCTGGAGAACAGGGAGCCTTGTTATGCTGATGGGCGGGATGTAAATTGCCAACTGCCTCTCCGGAGGAGTACATTGTGTTCCCTAAAACAAGTAAAGAACAGAGCTACAGAGCCAAGGGCACTTCCAGTCTAGGGAATATACCTTGGGAAAACTGAAAATCAATAAGACAGAGCCACACCAAAATTTAGGGCTGCACTGCTTACAAGGACCTCAACTTGGGTACACCTTAAATATCCCAGGAAATATAAAAATGGTTCAAAAAAGTGTGGTACTTACGTACGATGGAATATCCCTCAGCCATGAAATCAATGTCATAAGACCAGTAGCAGCAAAATGGGTGGATTCAGGTACGATGATTCTAAGTGAAATAAGTTACACAGAAAAAGAAACTTATCATAAGATATCACTTATGAAGATCCTGTAAACATGGCTACACTTGAACTGAGTTAGGAAAGAGAACAGTGTCTCACATTTAGAAAACACTCTTATGCCTGCTTAAGGAGGAAGCAGAGGTGCGGTGACGCATAAAACCAGAGTTTGATATAAGCACAGGTACCGTTCCAAAAACCAACTATGGAATAGACAAGACCTACACCTTCCTCAGTGAAAGGGACTCAAAACGCCATATTTCCCGCAGAGGAATATATCTGACTAGTAAGAATCTTAAAACCTATGGATTGATATGTCTCCGTAAGGGAATCAAGCGTGTCTAGACTGGCATAAACATGGCAGCGAGAATCAGCTCAAACCCACTATAAAAAGGAATTTCAAAAACAAAACAAAAAAACTGGGAAATTCTTTACAATTCCTTCAGGGTCTCTGATGAAACCTGGAATGACCCTATCTACAATGACAGCTGGATGTGGCATAAGGCTGGACACTTGGGACTGAGAGGATTGTTGAGATTGGGTGAGCAAATGCAGAATGTTTACAGCACAAATGCCTGGCTCCCATTCCATGGGTCCCAACTCTCCAGGTTGAAGGGAATATTACTACAGCTATAACATGTACGGGAAACCTAGAGAACGGACACACTGTGAATACGAAAGGTTTCTAAAACTCAACGAATAGTCCCTCTCCTGGTGCTCCGCTTTGACTTTCCATCTGCTTTACTATCAACCTCCCAACTTGGAGAGACAGCCCCTTTAACCTCCTGGTTCGCACAGGTTTCCAATTTGGCAGAGGATGAAAGGGAAGAGGGAGAACCAATGAGAGAGTAGCTGTTAGGCATTTGGACGGACACATATCACTGTAATTTCCCGGCAGGAAGAAGAATTAACCAAAGTCTCAGCCACCCATCGGGAACCAGTATAGGTCCTGAACCAAAATTTTGGACTTGCGGTCAGCTCACCAAAAACGAGTTGAAAAATGGAGCTCAGGGGCACAGCAATTCACAAACTGGCCGAGTAATAAAGGACAACTATCGTCCAAAAATCTATTGAGGGATGGCAACGAGGCGGACTTGAAAGCGAGGCAGAATAGCAGGAAACAGATTTCAACAGGTACGTTGGAATCGCCTTTAAAGCACAGGAAGAGGGACACAACTTCGAATATGATGCTCTTGGCCAAAATGGGCGTATGCGTTTTCTCCTGAATATATTCAGGAGAAAACGCATACGCCCTTTTTGGCCAAGCAAGCAAGCGGGCAATGCCAATCTGCACTACAAAGAAGTATCACTTCCCACCGGTCAAAAGGGACATCCACAGAATGTGTAAAAACCAGAAAGGCAAGACAGGCCCTGGAGAACAGGGAGCCTTGTTATGCTGATGGGCGGGATGTAAATTGCCAACAGCCTCTCTGGAAGAGTGCATTGTGTTCCCTAAAACAAGTAAACAACAGAGCTACAGATCCAAGGGCACTTCCAGTCTAGGGAATATACCTTGGGAAAACTGAAAATCAATAAGACAGACCCACCCCAAAATTTAGGGTTGCACTGCTTACAAGGACCTCAACTTAGGTACACCTTAAATATCCCAGGAAATATAAAAATTGTTCAAAAAATTGTGGTACTTACGTACGATGGAATATTCCTCAGCCATGAAATCAATGTCATAAGACCAGTAGCAGCAAAATGGGTGGATTCAGGTACGATGATTCTAAGTGAAATAAGTCACAGAGAAAAAGAAACTTATCATAAGATATCACTTATGAAGATCCTGTAAACATGGCTACACTTGAACTGAGATAGGAAAGAGAAGAGTGTCTCACATTTAGAAAACACTCTTATGCCTGCTTAAGGGGGAAGGAGAGGTGAGGTGACGCATAAAACCAGAGTTTGATATAAGCACAGGTACCGTTCCAAAAACCAACTATGGAATAGACAAGACCTACACCTTCCTCAGTGAAAGGGATTCAAAGCCCCATATTTCCCGCAGAGGAATATATCTGACTAGTAAGAATCTTAAAACCTATGTATTGATATGTCTCCGTAAGGGAATCAAGTGTGTCTAGACTGGCATAAACATGGCAGCGAGAATCAGCTCAAACCCACTATAAAAAGGAATTTCAAAAACTGGGAAATTCTTTACAATTCCTTCAGGGTCTCTGATGAAACCTGGAATGACCCTATCTACAATGACAGCTGGATGTGGCATAAGGCTGGACACTTGGGACTGAGAGGATTGGTGAGATTGGGTGAGCAAATGCAGACCCTTTAAAGCACAAATGCCTGGCTCCCATTCCATGGGTCCCAACTCTCCAGGTTGAAGGGAATATTACTACAGCTATAACATGTACGGGAAACCTAGAGAACGGACACACTGTGAATACGAAAGGTTTCTAAAACTCAACGAATAGTCTCTCTCCTGGTGCTCCGCTTTGACTTTCCATCTGCTTTACTATCAACCTCCCAACTTGGAGAGACAGCCCCTTTAACCTCCTGGTTCGCACAGGTTTCCAATTTGGCAGAGGATGAAAGGAAAGAGGGAGAACCAATGAGAGAGTAGCTGTTAGGCATTTGGACGGACACATATCACTGTAATTTCCCGGCAGGAAGAAGAATTAACCAAAGTCTCAGCCACCCACCGGGAACCAGTATAGGTCCTGAACCAAAATTTTGGACTTGCGGTCAGCTCACCAAAAACGAGTTGAAAAATGGAGCTCAGGGTCACAGCAATTCACAAACTGGCCGAGTAATAAAGGACAACTATTGTCCAAAAATCTGTTGAGGGAAGGCAACGAGGCGGACTTGAAAGCGAGGCAGAATAGCAGGAAACAGATTTCAAGAGGTACGTTGGAATCGCCTTTAAAGCACAGGAAGAGGGGCACAACTTCGACAATGATGCACTTGGCCAAAAAGGGCGTATGCGTTTTCTCCTGAATATATTCAGGAGAAAACGCATACGCCCTTTTTGGCCAAGCAAGCAAGCGGGCAATGCAAATGTGCACTACAAAGAAGTATCACTTCCCACCGGTCAAAAGGGACATCCACAAAATGTGTAAAAACCAGAAAGGCAAGACAGGCACTGGAGAACAGGGAGCCTTGTTATGCTGATGGGCGGGATGTAAATTGCCAACTGCCTCTCTGGAGGAGTGCATTGTGTTCCCTAAAACAAGTAAACAACAGAGCTACAGAGCCAAGGGCACTTCCAGTCTAGGGAATATACCTTGGGAAAACTGAAAATCAATAAGACAGAGCCACACCAAAATTTAGGGCTGCACTGCTTACAAGGACCTCAACTTGGGTACACCTTAAATATCCCAGGAAATATAAAAATGGTTCAAAAAAGTGTGGTACTTACGTACGGTGGAATATCCCTCAGCCATGAAATCAATGTCATAAGACCAGTAGCAGCAAAATGGGTGGATTCAGGTACGATGATTCTAAGTGAAATAAGTTACACACAAAAAGAAACTTATCATAAGATATCACTTATGAAGATCCTGTAAACATGGCTACACTTGAACTGAGTTAGGAAAGAGAACAGTGTCTCACATTTAGAAAACACTCTTATGCCTGCTTAAGGGGGAAGCAGAGGTGCGGTGACGCATAAAACCAGAGTTTGATATAAGCACAGGTACCGTTCCAAAAACCAACTATGGAATAGACAAGACCTACACCTTCCTCAGTGAAAGGGACTCAAAACGCCATATTTCCCGCAGAGGAATATATCTGACTAGTAAGAATCTTAAAACCTATGGATTGATATGTCTCCGTAAGGGAATCAAGCGTGTCTAGACTGGCATAAACATGGCAGCGAGAATCAGCTCAAACCCACTATAAAAAGGAATTTCAAAAACAAAACAAAAAAACTGGGAAATTCTTTACAATTCCTTCAGGGTCTCTGATGAAACCTGGAATGACCCTATCTACAATGACAGCTGGATGTGGCATAAGGCTGGACACTTGGGACTGAGAGGATTGGTGAGATTGGGTGAGCAAATGCAGAATGTTTACAGCACAAATGCCTGGCTCCCATTCCATGGGTCCCAACTCTCCAGGTTGAAGGGAATATTACTACAGCTATAACATGTACGGGAAACCTAGAGAACGGACACACTGTGAATACGAAAGGTTTCTAAAACTCAACGAATAGTCCCTCTCCTGGTGCTCCGCTTTGACTTTCCATCTGCTTTACTATCAACCTCCCAACTTGGAGAGACAGCCCCTTTAACCTCCTGGTTCGCACAGGTTTCCAATTTGGCAGAGGATGAAAGGGAAGAGGGAGAACCAATGAGAGAGTAGCTGTTAGGCATTTGGACGGACACATATCACTGTAATTTCCCGGCAGGAAGAAGAATTAACCAAAGTCTCAGCCACCCACCGGGAACCAGTATAGGTCCTGAACCAAAATTTTGGACTTGCGGTCAGCTCACCAAAAACGAGTTGAAAAATGGAGCTCAGGGGCACAGCAATTCACAAACTGGCCGAGTAATAAAGGACAACTATCGTCCAAAAATCTATTGAGGGATGGCAACGAGGCGGACTTGAAAGCGAGGCAGAATAGCAGGAAACAGATTTCAACAGGTACGTTGGAATCGCCTTTAAAGCACAGGAAGAGGGACACAACTTCGAATATGATGCTCTTGGCCAAAATGGGCGTATGCGTTTTCTCCTGAATATATTCAGGAGAAAACGCATACGCCCTTTTTGGCCAAGCAAGCAAGCGGGCAATGCCAATCTGCACTACAAAGAAGTATCACTTCCCACCGGTCAAAAGGGACATCCACAAAATGTGTAAAAACCAGAAAGGCAAGACAGGCCCTGGAGAACAGGGAGCCTTGTTATGCTGATGGGCGGGATGTAAATTGCCAACAGCCTCTCTGGAAGAGTGCATTGTGTTCCCTAAAACAAGTAAACAACAGAGCTACAGATCCAAGGGCACTTCCAGTCTAGGGAATATACCTTGGGAAAACTGAAAATCAATAAGACAGACCCACCCCAAAATTTAGGGTTGCACTGCTTACAAGGACCTCAACTTAGGTACACCTTAAATATCCCAGGAAATATAAAAATTGTTCAAAAAATTGTGGTACTTACGTACGACGGAATATTCCTCAGCCATGAAATCAATGTCATAAGACCAGTAGCAGCAAAATGGGTGGATTCAGGTACGATGATTCTAAGTGAAATAAGTCACAGAGAAAAAGAAACTTATCATAAGATATCACTTATGAAGATCCTGTAAACATGGCTACACTTGAACTGAGATAGGAAAGAGAAGAGTGTCTCACATTTAGAAAACACTCTTATGCCTGCTTAAGGGGGAAGGAGAGGTGAGGTGACGCATAAAACCAGAGTTTGATATAAGCACAGGTACCGTTCCAAAAACCAACTATGGAATAGACAAGACCTACACCTTCCTCAGTGAAAGGGATTCAAAGCCCCATATTTCCCGCAGAGGAATATATCTGACTAGTAAGAATCTTAAAACCTATGTATTGATATGTCTCCGTAAGGGAATCAAGTGTGTCTAGACTGGCATAAACATGGCAGCGAGAATCAGCTCAAACCCACTATAAAAAGGAATTTCAAAAACTGGGAAATTCTTTACAATTCCTTCAGGGTCTCTGATGAAACCTGGAATGACCCTATCTACAATGACAGCTGGATGTGGCATAAGGCTGGACACTTGGGACTGAGAGGATTGGTGAGATTGGGTGAGCAAATGCAGACCCTTTAAAGCACAAATGCCTGGCTCCCATTCCATGGGTCCCAACTCTCCAGGTTGAAGGGAATATTACTACAGCTATAACATGTACGGGAAACCTAGAGAACGGACACACTGTGAATACGAAAGGTTTCTAAAACTCAACGAATAGTCTCTCTCCTGGTGCTCCGCTTTGACTTTCCATCTGCTTTACTATCAACCTCCCAACTTGGAGAGACAGCCCCTTTAACCTCCTGGTTCGCACAGGTTTCCAATTTGGCAGAGGATGAAAGGGAAGAGGGAGAACCAATGAGAGAGTAGCTGTTAGGCATTTGGACGGACACATATCACTGTAATTTCCCGGCAGGAAGAAGAATTAACCAAAGTCTCAGCCACACACCGGGAACCAGTATAGGTCCTGAACCAAAATTTTGGACTTGCGGTCAGCTCACCAAAAACGAGTTGAAAAATGGAGCTCAGGGGCACAGCAATTCACAAACTGGCCGAGTAATAAAGGACAACTATCGTCCAAACATCTGTTGAGGGATGGCAACGAGGCGGACTTGAAAGCGAGGCAGAATAGCAGGAAACAGATTTCAACAGGTACGTTGGAATCGCCTTTAAAGCACAGGAAGAGGGACACAACTTCGAATATGATGCTCTTGGCCAAAAACTGCGTATGCGTTTTCTCCTGAATATATTCTGGAGAAAACGCATACGCCCTTTTTGGCCAAGCAAGCAAGCGGGCAATGAAAATCTGCACTACAAAGAAGTATCACTTCCCACCGGTCAAAAGGGACATCCACAAAATGTGTAAAACCCAGAAAGGCAAGACAGGCCCTGGAGAACAGGGAGCCTTGTTATGCTGATGGGTGGGATGTAAATTGCCAACAGCCTCTCTGGAAGAGTGCATTGTGTTCCCTAAAACAAGTAAACAACAGAGCTACAGAGCCAAGGGCACTTCCAGTCTAGGGAATATACCTTGGGAAAACTGAAAATCAATAAGACAGAGCCACGCCAAAATTTAGGGCTGCACTGCTTACAAGGACCTCAACTTGGGTACACCTTAAATATCCCAGGAAATATAAAAATGGTTCAAAAAATTTTGGTACTTACCTACGATGGAATATCCCTCAGCCATGAAATCAATGTCATAAGACCAGTAGCAGCAAAATGGGTGGATTCAGGTACGATGATTCTAAGTGAAATAAGTTACACAGAAAAATAAACTTATCATAAGATATCACTTATGAAGATCCTGTAAACATGGCTACACTTGAACTGAGTTAGGAAAGAGAACAGTGTCTCACATTTAGAAAACACTCTTATGCCTGCTTAAGGGGGAAGGAGAGGTGGGGTGATGCATAAAACCAGAGTTTGATATAAGCACAGGTACCGTTCCAAAAACCAACTATGGAATAGACAAGACCTACACCTTCCTCAGTGAAAGGGACTCAAAACCCCATATTTCCCGCAGAGGAATATATCTGACTAGTAAGAATCTTAAAACCTATGGATTGATATGTCTCCGTAAGGGAATCAAGTGTGTCTAGACTGGCATAAACATGGCAGCGAGAATCAGCTCAAACCCACTATAAAAAGGAATTTCAAAAACAAAACAAAAAAACTGGGAAATTCTTTACAATTCCTTCAGGGTCTCTGATGAAACCTGGAATGACCCTATCTACAATGACAGCTGGATGTGGCATAAGGCTGGACACTTGGGACTGAGAGGATTGGTGAGATTGGGTGAGCAAATGCAGAATGTTTACAGCACAAATGCCTGGCTCCCATTCCATGGGTCCCAACTCTCCAGGTTGAAGGGAATATTACTACAGCTATAACATGTACGGGAAACCTAGAGAACGGACACACTGTGAATACGAAAGGTTTCTAAAACTCAACGAATAGTCTCTCTCCTGGTGCTCCGCTTTGACTTTCAATCTGCTTTACTATCAACCTCCCAACTTGGAGAGACAGCCCCTTTAACCTCCTGGTTCGCACAGGTTTCCAATTTGGCAGAGGATGAAAGGAAAGAGGGAGAACCAATGAGAGAGTAGCTGTTAGGCATTTGGACGGACACATATCACTGTAATTTCCCGGCAGGAAGAAGAATTAACCAAAGTCTCAGCCACCCACCGGGAACCAGTATAGGTCCTGAACCAAAATTTTGGACTTGCGGTCAGCTCACCAAAAACGAGTTGAAAAATGGAGCTCAGGGGCGCAGCAATTCACAAACTGGCCGAGTAATAAAGGACAACTATCGTCCAAAAATCTGTTGAGGGAAGGCAACGAGGCGGACTTGAAAGCGAGGCAGAATAGCAGGAAACAGATTTCAAGAGGTACGTTGGAATCGCCTTTAAAGCACAGGAAGAGGGGCACAACTTCGACAATGATGCACTTGGCCAAAAAGGGCGTATGCGTTTTCTCCTGAATATATTCAGGAGAAAACGCATACGCCCTTTTTGGCCAAGCAAGCAAGCGGGCAATGCAAATGTGCACTACAAAGAAGTATCACTTCCCACCGGTCAAAAGGGACATCCACAAAATGTGTAAAAACCAGAAAGGCAAGACAGGCCCTGGAGAACAGGGAGCCTTGTTATGCTGATGGGCGGGATGTAAATTGCCAACTGCCTCTCCGGAGGAGTACATTGTGTTCCCTAAAACAAGTAAAGAACAGAGCTACAGAGCCAAGGGCACTTCCAGTCTAGGGAATATACCTTGGGAAAACTGAAAATCAATAAGACAGAGCCACACCAAAATTTAGGGCTGCACTGCTTACAAGGACCTCAACTTGGGTACACCTTAAATATCCCAGGAAATATAAAAATGGTTCAAAAAAGTGTGGTACTTACGTACGATGGAATATCCCTCAGCCATGAAATCAATGTCATAAGACCAGTAGCAGCAAAATGGGTGGATTCAGGTACGATGATTCTAAGTGAAATAAGTTACACAGAAAAAGAAACTTATCATAAGATATCACTTATGAAGATCCTGTAAACATGGCTACACTTGAACTGAGTTAGGAAAGAGAACAGTGTCTCACATTTAGAAAACACTCTTATGCCTGCTTAAGGAGGAAGCAGAGGTGCGGTGACGCATAAAACCAGAGTTTGATATAAGCACAGGTACCGTTCCAAAAACCAACTATGGAATAGACAAGACCTACACCTTCCTCAGTGAAAGGGACTCAAAACGCCATATTTCCCGCAGAGGAATATATCTGACTAGTAAGAATCTTAAAACCTATGGATTGATATGTCTCCGTAAGGGAATCAAGCGTGTCTAGACTGGCATAAACATGGCAGCGAGAATCAGCTCAAACCCACTATAAAAAGGAATTTCAAAAACAAAACAAAAAAACTGGGAAATTCTTTACAATTCCTTCAGGGTCTCTGATGAAACCTGGAATGACCCTATCTACAATGACAGCTGGATGTGGCATAAGGCTGGACACTTGGGACTGAGAGGATTGGTGAGATTGGGTGAGCAAATGCAGAATGTTTACAGCACAAATGCCTGGCTCCCATTCCATGGGTCCCAACTCTCCAGGTTGAAGGGAATATTACTACAGCTATAACATGTACGGGAAACCTAGAGAACGGACACACTGTGAATACGAAAGGTTTCTAAAACTCAACGAATAGTCCCTCTCCTGGTGCTCCGCTTTGACTTTCCATCTGCTTTACTATCAACCTCCCAACTTGGAGAGACAGCCCCTTTAACCTCCTGGTTCGCACAGGTTTCCAATTTGGCAGAGGATGAAAGGGAAGAGGGAGAACCAATGAGAGAGTAGCTGTTAGGCATTTGGACGGACACATATCACTGTAATTTCCCGGCAGGAAGAAGAATTAACCAAAGTCTCAGCCACCCATCGGGAACCAGTATAGGTCCTGAACCAAAATTTTGGACTTGCGGTCAGCTCACCAAAAACGAGTTGAAAAATGGAGCTCAGGGGCACAGCAATTCACAAACTGGCCGAGTAATAAAGGACAACTATCGTCCAAAAATCTATTGAGGGATGGCAACGAGGCGGACTTGAAAGCGAGGCAGAATAGCAGGAAACAGATTTCAACAGGTACGTTGGAATCGCCTTTAAAGCACAGGAAGAGGGACACAACTTCGAATATGATGCTCTTGGCCAAAATGGGCGTATGCGTTTTCTCCTGAATATATTCAGGAGAAAACGCATACGCCCTTTTTGGCCAAGCAAGCAAGCGGGCAATGCCAATCTGCACTACAAAGAAGTATCACTTCCCACCGGTCAAAAGGGACATCCACAAAATGTGTAAAAACCAGAAAGGCAAGACAGGCCCTGGAGAACAGGGAGCCTTGTTATGCTGATGGGCGGGATGTAAATTGCCAACAGCCTCTCTGGAAGAGTGCATTGTGTTCCCTAAAACAAGTAAACAACAGAGCTACAGAGCCAAGGGCACTTCCAGTCTACGGAATATACCTTGGGAAAACTGAAAATCAATAAGACAGACCCACCCCAAAATTTAGGGTTGCACTGCTTACAAGGACCTCAACTTAGGTACACCTTAAATATCCCAGGAAATATAAAAATTGTTCAAAAAATTGTGGTACTTACGTACGATGGAATATTCCTCAGCCATGAAATCAATGTCATAAGACCAGTAGCAGCAAAATGGGTGGATTCAGGTACGATGATTCTAAGTGAAATAAGTCACAGAGAAAAAGAAACTTATCATAAGATATCACTTATGAAGATCCTGTAAACATGGCTACACTTGAACTGAGATAGGAAAGAGAAGAGTGTCTCACATTTAGAAAACACTCTTATGCCTGCTTAAGGGGGAAGGAGAGGTGAGGTGACGCATAAAACCAGAGTTTGATATAAGCACAGGTACCGTTCCAAAAACCAACTATGGAATAGACAAGACCTACACCTTCCTCAGTGAAAGGGATTCAAAGCCCCATATTTCCCGCAGAGGAATATATCTGACTAGTAAGAATCTTAAAACCTATGTATTGATATGTCTCCGTAAGGGAATCAAGTGTGTCTAGACTGGCATAAACATGGCAGCGAGAATCAGCTCAAACCAACTATAAAAAGGAATTTCAAAAACTGGGAAATTCTTTACAATTCCTTCAGGGTCTCTGATGAAACCTGGAATGACCCTATCTACAATGACAGCTGGATGTGGCATAAGGCTGGACACTTGGGACTGAGAGGATTGGTGAGATTGGGTGAGCAAATGCAGACCCTTTAAAGCACAAATGCCTGGCTCCCATTCCATGGGTCCCAACTCTCCAGGTTGAAGGGAATATTACTACAGCTATAACATGTACGGGAAACCTAGAGAACGGACACACTGTGAATACGAAAGGTTTCTAAAACTCAACGAATAGTCTCTCTCCTGGTGCTCCGCTTTGACTTTCCATCTGCTTTACTATCAACCTCCCAACTTGGAGAGACAGCCCCTTTAACCTCCTGGTTCGCACAGGTTTCCAATTTGGCAGAGGATGAAAGGGAAGAGGGAGAACCAATGAGAGAGTAGCTGTTAGGCATTTGGACGGACACATATCACTGTAATTTCCCGGCAGGAAGAAGAATTAACCAAAGTCTCAGCCACACACCGGGAACCAGTATAGGTCCTGAACCAAAATTTTGGACTTGCGGTCAGCTCACCAAAAACGAGTTGAAAAATGGAGCTCAGGGGCACAGCAATTCACAAACTGGCCGAGTAATAAAGGACAACTATCGTCTAAACATCTGTTGAGGGATGGCAACGAGGCGGACTTGAAAGCGAGGCAGAATAGCAGGAAACAGATTTCAAGAGGTACGTTGGAATCACCTTTAAAGCACAGGAAGAGGGACACAACTTCGAATATGATGCTCTTGGCCAAAAACTGCGTATGCGTTTTCTCCTGAATATATTCTAGAGAAAACGCATACGCCCTTTTTGTCCAAGCAAGCAAGCGGGCAATGAAAATCTGCACTACAAAGAAGTATCACTTCCCACCGGTCAAAAGGGACATCCACAAAATGTGTAAAACCCAGAAAGGCAAGACAGGCCCTGGAGAACAGGGAGCCTTGTTATGCTGATGGGTGGGATGTAAATTGCCAACAGCCTCTCTGGAAGAGTGCATTGTGTTCCCTAAAACAAGTAAACAACAGAGCTACAGAGCCAAGGGCACTTCCAGTCTAGGGAATATACCTTGGGAAAACTGAAAATCAATAAGACAGAGCCACGCCAAAATTTAGGGCTGCACTGCTTACAAGGACCTCAACTTGGGTACACCTTAAATATCCCAGGAAATATAAAAATGGTTCAAAAAATTGTGGTACTTATGTACGATGGAATATCCCTCAGCCATGAAATCAATGTCATAAGACCAGTAGCAGCAAAATGGGTGGATTCAGGTACGATGATTCTAAGTGAAATAAGTCACAGAGAAAAAGAAACTTATCATAAGATATCACTTATGAAGATCCTGTAAACATGGCTACACTTGAACTGAGATAGGAAAGAGAACAGTGTCTCACATTTAGAAAACACTCTTATGCCTGCTTAAGGGGGAAGGAGAGGTGGGGTGATGCATAAAACCAGAGTTTGATATAAGCACAGGTACCGTTCCAAAAACCAACTATGGAATAGACAAGACCTACACCTTCCTCAGTGAAAGGGACTCAAAACCCCATATTTCCCGCAGAGGAATATATCTGACTAGTAAGAATCTTAAAACCTATGGATTGATATGTCTCCGTAAGGGAATCAAGTGTGTCTAGACTGGCATAAACATGGCAGCGAGAATCAGCTCAAACCCACTATAAAAAGGAATTTCAAAAACAAAACAAAAAAACTGGGAAATTCTTTACAATTCCTTCAGGGTCTCTGATGAAACCTGGAATGACCCTATCTACAATGACAGCTGGATGTGGCATAAGGCTGGACACTTGGGACTGAGAGGATTGGTGAGATTGGGTGAGCAAATGCAGACCCTTTAAAGCACAAATGCCTGGCTCCCATTCCATGGGTCCCAACTCTCCAGGTTGAAGGGAATATTACTACAGCTATAACATGTACGGGAAACCTAGAGAACGGACACACTGTGAATACGAAAGGTTTCTAAAACTCAACGAATAGTCTCTCTCCTGGTGCTCCGCTTTGACTTTCCATCTGCTTTACTATCAACCTCCCAACTTGGAGAGACAGCCCCTTTAACCTCCTGGTTCGCACAGGTTTCCAATTTGGCAGAGGATGAAAGGAAAGAGGGAGAACCAATGAGAGAGTAGCTGTTAGGCATTTGGACGGACACATATCACTGTAATTTCCCGGCAGGAAGAAGAATTAACCAAAGTCTCAGCCACCCACCGGGAACCAGTATAGGTCCTGAACCAAAATTTTGGACTTGCGGTCAGCTCACCAAAAACGAGTTGAAAAATGGAGCTCAGGGGCGCAGCAATTCACAAACTGGCCGAGTAATAAAGGACAACTATCGTCCAAAAATCTGTTGAGGGAAGGCAACGAGGCGGACTTGAAAGCGAGGCAGAATAGCAGGAAACAGATTTCAAGAGGTACGTTGGAATCGCCTTTAAAGCACAGGAAGAGGGGCACAACTTCGACAATGATGCACTTGGCCAAAAAGGGCGTATGCGTTTTCTCCTGAATATATTCAGGAGAAAACGCATACGCCCTTTTTGGCCAAGCAAGCAAGCGGGCAATGCAAATGTGCACTACAAAGAAGTATCACTTCCCACCGGTCAAAAGGGACATCCACAAAATGTGTAAAAACCAGAAAGGCAAGACAGGCACTGGAGAACAGGGAGCCTTGTTATGCTGATGGGCGGGATGTAAATTGCCAACTGCCTCTCTGGAGGAGTGCATTGTGTTCCATAAAACAAGTAAACAACAGAGCTACAGAGCCAAGGGCACTTCCAGTCTAGGGAATATACCTTGGGAAAACTGAAAATCAATAAGACAGAGCCACACCAAAATTTAGGGCTGCACTGCTTACAAGGACCTCAACTTGGGTACACCTTAAATATCCCAGGAAATATAAAAATGGTTCAAAAAAGTGTGGTACTTACGTACGATGGAATATCCCTCAGCCATGAAATCAATGTCATAAGACCAGTAGCAGCAAAATGGGTGGATTCAGGTACGATGATTCTAAGTGAAATAAGTTACACAGAAAAAGAAACTTATCATAAGATATCACTTATGAAGATCCTGTAAACATGGCTACACTTGAACTGAGTTAGGAAAGAGAACAGTGTCTCACATTTAGAAAACACTCTTATGCCTGCTTAAGGGGGAAGGAGAGGTGCGGTGACGCATAAAACCAGAGTTTGATATAAGCACAGGTACCGTTCCAAAAACCAACTATGGAATAGACAAGACCTACACCTTCCTCAGTGAAAGGGACTCAAAACGCCATATTTCCCGCAGAGGAATATATCTGACTAGTAAGAATCTTAAAACCTATGGATTGATATGTCTCCATAAGGGAATCAAGTGTGTCTAGACTGGCATAAACATGGCAGCGAGAATCAGCTCAAACCCACTATAAAAAGGAATTTCAAAAACAAAACAAAAACACTGGGAAATTCTTTACAATTCCTTCAGGGTCTCTGATGAAACCTGGAATGACCCTATCTACAATGACAGCTGGATGTGGCATAAGGCTGGACACTTGGGACTGAGAGGATTGGTGAGATTGGGTGAGCAAATGCAGAATATTTACAGCACAAATGCCTGGCTCCCATTCCATGGGTCCCAACTCTCCAGGTTGAAGGGAATATTACTACAGCTATAACATGTACGGGAAACCTAGAGAACGGACACACTGTGAATACGAAAGGTTTCTAAAACTCAACGAATAGTCTCTCTCCTGGTGCTCCGCTTTGACTTTCCATCTGCTTTACTATCAACCTCCCAACTTGGAGAGACAGCCCCTTTAACCTCCTGGTTCGCACAGGTTTCCAATTTGGCAGAGGATAAAAGGAAAGAGGGAGAACCAATGAGAGAGTAGCTGTTAGGCATTTGGACGGACACATATCACTGTAATTTCCCGGCAGGAAGAAGAATTAACCAAAGTCTCAGCCACCCACCGGGAACCAGTATAGGTCCTGAACCAAAATTTTGGACTTGCGGTCAGCTCACCAAAAACGAGTTGAAAAATGGAGCTCAGGGGCACAGCAATTCACAAACTGGCCGAGTAATAAAGGACAACTATCGTCCAAAAATCTGTTGAGGGATGGCAACGAGGCGGACTTGAAAGCGAGGCAGAATAGCAGGAAACAGATTTCAACAGGTACGTTGGAATCACCTTTAAAGCACAGGAAGAGGGACACAACTTCGAATATGATGCTCTTGGCCAAAAACGGCGTATGCGTTTTCTCCTGAATATATTCAGGAGAAAACGCATACGACCTTTTTGGCCAAGCAAGCAAGCGGGCAATGCAAATCTGCACTACAAAGAAGTATCACTTCCCACCGGTCAAAAGGGACATCCACAAAATGTGTAAAAACCAGAAAGGCAAGACAGGACCTGGAGAATAGGGAGCCTTGTTATGTTGATGGGCGGGATGTAAATTGCCAACTGCCTCTCCGGAGGAGTACATTGTGTTCCCTAAAACAAGTAAAGAACAGAGCTACAGAGCCAAGGGCACTACCAGTCTACGGAATATACCTTGGGAAAACTGAAAATCAATAAGACAGAGCCACCCCAAAATTTAGGGCTGCACTGCTTACAAGGACCTCAACTTGGGTACACCTTAAATATCCCAGGAAATATAAAAATGGTTCAAAAAAGTGTGGTACTTACGTACGATGGAATATCCGTCAGCCATGAAATCAATGTCATAAGACCAGTAGCAGCAAAATGGGTGGATTCAGGTACGATGATTCTAAGTGAAATAAGTTACACAGAAAAAGAAACTTATCATAAGATATCACTTATGAAGATCCTGTAAACATGGCTACACTTGAACTGAGTTAGGAAAGAGAACAGTGTCTCACATTTAGAAAACACTCTTATGCCTGCTTAAGGGGGAAGGAGAGGTGCGGTGACACATAAAACCAGAGTTTGATATAAGCACAGGTACCGTTCCAAAAACCAACTATGGAATAGACAAGACCTACACCTTCCTCAGTGAAAGGGACTCAAAACGCCATATTTCCCGCAGAGGAATATATCTGACTAGTAAGAATCTTAAAACCTATGGATTGATATGTCTCCGTAAGGGAATCAAATGTGTCTAGACTGGCATAAACATGGCAGCGAGAATCAGCTCAAACCCACTATAAAAAGGAATTTCAAAAACAAAACAAAAAAACTGGGAAATTCTTTACAATTCCTTCAGGGTCTCTGATGAAACCTGGAATGACCCTATCTACAATGACAGCTGGATGTGGCATAAGGCTGGACACTTGGGACTGAGAGGATTGGTGAGATTGGGTGAGCAAATGCAGAATGTTTACAGCACAAATGCCTGGCTCCCATTCCATGGGTCCCAACTCTCCAGGTTGAAGGGAATATTACTACAGCTATAACATGTACGGGAAACCTAGAGAACGGACACACTGTGAATACGAAAGGTTTCTAAAACTCAACGAATAGTCCCTCTCCTGGTGCTCCGGTTTGACTTTCCATCTGCTTTACTATCAACCTCCCAACTTGGAGAGACAGCCCCTTTAACCTCCTGGTTCGCACAGGTTTCCAATTTGGCAGAGGATGAAAGGGAAGAGGGAGAACCAATGAGAGAGTAGCTGTTAGGCATTTGGACGGACACATATCACTGTAATTTCCCGGCAGGAAGAAGAATTAACCAAAGTCTCAGCCACACACCGGGAACCAGTATAGGTCCTGAACCAAAATTTTGGACTTGCGGTCAGCTCACCAAAAACGAGTTGAAAAATGGAGCTCAGGGGCACAGCAATTCACAAACTGGCCGAGTAATAAAGGACAACTATCGTCTAAACATCTGTTGAGGGATGGCAACGAGGCGGACTTGAAAGCGAGGCAGAATAGCAGGAAACAGATTTCAAGAGGTACGTTGGAATCACCTTTAAAGCACAGGAAGAGGGACACAACTTCGAATATGATGCTCTTGGCCAAAAACTGCGTATGCGTTTTCTCCTGAATATATTCTAGAGAAAACGCATACGCCCTTTTTGTCCAAGCAAACAAGCGGGCAATGAAAATCTGCACTACAAAGAAGTATCACTTCCCACCGGTCAAAAGGGACATCCACAAAATGTGTAAAACCCAGAAAGGCAAGACAGGCCCTGGAGAACAGGGAGCCTTGTTATGCTGATGGGTGGGATGTAAATTGCCAACAGCCTCTCTGGAAGAGTGCATTGTGTTCCCTAAAACAAGTAAACAACAGAGCTACAGAGCCAAGGGCACTTCCAGTCTAGGGAATATACCTTGGGAAAACTGAAAATCAATAAGACAGAGCCACGCCAAAATTTAGGGCTGCATTGCTTACAAGGACCTCAACTTGGGTACACCTTAAATATCCCAGGAAATATAAAAATGGTTCAAAAAATTGTGGTACTTACCTACGATGGAATATCCCTCAGCCATGAAATCAATGTCATAAGACCAGTAGCAGCAAAATGGGTGGATTCAGGTACGATGATTCTAAGTGAAATAAGTTACACAGAAAAATAAACTTATCATAAGATATCACTTATGAAGATCCTGTAAACATGGCTACACTTGAACTGAGTTAGGAAAGAGAACAGTGTCTCACATTTAGAAAACACTCTTATGCCTGCTTAAGGGGGAAGGAGAGGTGGGGTGATGCATAAAACCAGAGTTTGATATAAGCACAAGTACCGTTCCAAAAACCAACTATGGAATAGACAAGACCTACACCTTCCTCAGTGAAAGGGACTCAAAACCCCATATTTCCCGCAGAGGAATATATCTGACTAGTAAGAATCTTAAAACCTATGGATTGATATGTCTCCGTAAGGGAATCAAGTGTGTCTAGACTGGCATAAACATGGCAGCGAGAATCAGCTCAAACCCACTATAAAAAGGAATTTCAAAAACAAAACAAAAAAACTGGGAAATTCTTTACAATTCCTTCAGGGTCTCTGATGAAACCTGGAATGACCCTATCTACAATGACAGCTGGATGTGGCATAAGGCTGGACACTTGGGACTGAGAGGATTGGTGAGATTGGGTGAGCAAATGCAGACCCTTTAAAGCACAAATGCCTGGCTCCCATTCCATGGGTCCCAACTCTCCAGGTTGAAGGGAATATTACTACAGCTATAACATGTACGGGAAACCTAGAGAACGGACACACTGTGAATACGAAAGGTTTCTAAAACTCAACGAATAGTCTCTCTCCTGGTGCTCCGCTTTGACTTTCCATCTGCTTTACTATCAACCTCCCAACTTGGAGAGACAGCCCCTTTAACCTCCTGGTTCGCACAGGTTTCCAATTTGGCAGAGGATGAAAGGAAAGAGGGAGAACCAATGAGAGAGTAGCTGTTAGGCATTTGGACGGACACATATCACTGTAATTTCCCGGCAGGAAGAAGAATTAACCAAAGTCTCAGCCACCCACCGGGAACCAGTATAGGTCCTGAACCAAAATTTTGGACTTGCGGTCAGCTCACCAAAAACGAGTTGAAAAATGGAGCTCAGGGGCGCAGCAATTCACAAACTGGCCGAGTAATAAAGGACAACTATCGTCCAAAAATCTGTTGAGGGAAGGCAACGAGGCGGACTTGAAAGCGAGGCAGAATAGCAGGAAACAGATTTCAAGAGGTACGTTGGAATCGCCTTTAAAGCACAGGAAGAGGGGCACAACTTCGACAATGATGCACTTGGCCAAAAAGGGCGTATGCGTTTTCTCCTGAATATATTCAGGAGAAAACGCATACGCCCTTTTTGGCCAAGCAAGCAAGCGGGCAATGCAAATGTGCACTACAAAGAAGTATCACTTCCCACCGGTCAAAAGGGACATCCACAAAATGTGTAAAAACCAGAAAGGCAAGACAGGCACTGGAGAACAGGGAGCCTTGTTATGCTGATGGGCGGGATGTAAATTGCCAACTGCCTCTCTGGAGGAGTGCATTGTGTTCCCTAAAACAAGTAAACAACAGAGCTACAGAGCCAAGGGCACTTCCAGTCTAGGGAATATACCTTGGGAAAACTGAAAATCAATAAGACAGAGCCACACCAAAATTTAGGGCTGCACTGCTTACAAGGACCTCAACTTGGGTACACCTTAAATATCCCAGGAAATATAAAAATGGTTCAAAAAATTGTGGTACTTACGTTCGATGGAAAATCCCTCAGCCATGAAATCAATGCCATAAGACCAGTAGCAGCAAAATGGGTGGATTCAGGTACGATGATTCTAAGTGAAATAAGTTACACAGAAAAATAAACTTATCATAAGATATCACTTATGAAGATCCTGTAAACATGGCTACACTTGAACTGAGTTAGGAAAGAGAACAGTGTCTCACATTTAGAAAACACTCTTATGCCTGCTTAAGGGGGAAGGAGAGGTGCGGTGACGCATAAAACCAGAGTTTGATATAAGCACAGGTACCGTTCCAAAAACCAACTATGGAATAGACAAGACCTACACCTTCCTCAGTGAAAGGGACTCAAAACGCCATATTTCCCGCAGAGGAATATATCTGACTAGTAAGAATCTTAAAACCTATGGATTGATATGTCTCCATAAGGGAATCAAGTGTGTCTAGACTGGCATAAACATGGCAGCGAGAATCAGCTCAAACCCACTATAAAAAGGAATTTCAAAAACAAAACAAAAACACTGGGAAATTCTTTACAATTCCTTCAGGGTCTCTGATGAAACCTGGAATGACCCTATCTACAATGACAGCTGGATGTGGCATAAGGCTGGACACTTGGGACTGAGAGGATTGGTGAGATTGGGTGAGCAAATGCAGAATATTTACAGCACAAATGCCTGGCTCCCATTCCATGGGTCCCAACTCTCCAGGTTGAAGGGAATATTACTACAGCTATAACATGTACGGGAAACCTAGAGAACGGACACACTGTGAATACGAAAGGTTTCTAAAACTCAACGAATAGTCTCTCTCCTGGTGCTCCGCTTTGACTTTCCATCTGCTTTACTATCAACCTCCCAACTTGGAGAGACAGCCCCTTTAACCTCCTGGTTCGCACAGGTTTCCAATTTGGCAGAGGATAAAAGGAAAGAGGGAGAACCAATGAGAGAGTAGCTGTTAGGCATTTGGACGGACACATATCACTGTAATTTCCCGGCAGGAAGAAGAATTAACCAAAGTCTCAGCCACCCACCGGGAACCAGTATAGGTCCTGAACCAAAATTTTGGACTTGCGGTCAGCTCACCAAAAACGAGTTGAAAAATGGAGCTCAGGGGCACAGCAATTCACAAACTGGCCGAGTAATAAAGGACAACTATCGTCCAAAAATCTGTTGAGGGATGGCAACGAGGCGGACTTGAAAGCGAGGCAGAATAGCAGGAAACAGATTTCAACAGGTACGTTGGAATCACCTTTAAAGCACAGGAAGAGGGACACAACTTCGAATATGATGCTCTTGGCCAAAAACGGCGTATGCGTTTTCTCCTGAATATATTCAGGAGAAAACGCATACGACCTTTTTGGCCAAGCAAGCAAGCGGGCAATGCAAATCTGCACTACAAAGAAGTATCACTTCCCACCGGTCAAAAGGGACATCCACAAAATGTGTAAAAACCAGAAAGGCAAGACAGGACCTGGAGAATAGGGAGCCTTGTTATGTTGATGGGCGGGATGTAAATTGCCAACTGCCTCTCCGGAGGAGTACATTGTGTTCCCTAAAACAAGTAAAGAACAGAGCTACAGAGCCAAGGGCACTTCCAGTCTACGGAATATACCTTGGGAAAACTGAAAATCAATAAGACAGAGCCACCCCAAAATTTAGGGCTGCACTGCTTACAAGGACCTCAACTTGGGTACACCTTAAATATCCCAGGAAATATAAAAATGGTTCAAAAAAGTGTGGTACTTACGTACGATGGAATATCCGTCAGCCATGAAATCAATGTCATAAGACCAGTAGCAGCAAAATGGGTGGATTCAGGTACGATGATTCTAAGTGAAATAAGTTACACAGAAAAAGAAACTTATCATAAGATATCACTTATGAAGATCCTGTAAACATGGCTACACTTGAACTGAGTTAGGAAAGAGAACAGTGTCTCACATTTAGAAAACACTCTTATGCCTGCTTAAGGGGGAAGCAGAGGTGCGGTGACGCATAAAACCAGAGTTTGATATAAGCACAGGTACCGTTCCAAAAACCAACTATGGAATAGACAAGACCTACACCTTCCTCAGTGAAAGGGACTCAAAACGCCATATTTCCCGCAGAGGAATATATCTGACTAGTAAGAATCTTAAAACCTATGGATTGATATGTCTCCGTAAGGGAATCAAATGTGTCTAGACTGGCATAAACATGGCAGCGAGAATCAGCTCAAACCCACTATAAAAAGGAATTTCAAAAACAAAACAAAAAAACTGGGAAATTCTTTACAATTCCTTCAGGGTCTCTGATGAAACCTGGAATGACCCTATCTACAATGACAGCTGGATGTGGCATAAGGCTGGACACTTGGGACTGAGAGGATTGGTGAGATTGGGTGAGCAAATGCAGAATGTTTACAGCACAAATGCCTGGCTCCCATTCCATGGGTCCCAACTCTCCAGGTTGAAGGGAATATTACTACAGCTATAACATGTACGGGAAACCTAGAGAACGGACACACTGTGAATACGAAAGGTTTCTAAAACTCAACGAATAGTCCCTCTCCTGGTGCTCCGCTTTGACTTTCCATCTGCTTTACTATCAACCTCCCAACTTGGAGAGACAGTCCCTTTAACCTCCTTGTTCGCACAGGTTTCCAATTTGGCAGAGGATGAAAGGGAAGAGGGAGAACCAATGAGAGAGTAGCTGTTAGGCATTTGGACGGACACATATCACTGTAATTTCCCGGCAGGAAGAAGAATTAACCAAAGTCTCAGCCACACACCGGGAACCAGTATAGGTCCTGAACCAAAATTTTGGACTTGCGGTCAGCTCACCAAAAACGAGTTGAAAAATGGAGCTCAGGGGCACAGCAATTCACAAACTGGCCGAGTAATAAAGGACAACTATTGTCCAAACATCTGTGGAGGGATGGCAACGAGGCGGACTTGAAAGCGAGGCAGAATAGCAGGAAACAGATTTCAACAGGTACGTTGGAATCGCCTTTAAAGCACAGGAAGAGGGACACAACTTCGAATATGATGCTCTTGGCCAAAAACTGCGTATGCGTTTTCTCCTGAATATATTCTGGAGAAAACGCATACGCCCTTTTTGGCCAAGCAAGCAAGCGGGCAATGAAAATCTGCACTACAAAGAAGTATCACTTCCCACCGGTCAAAAGGGACATCCACAAAATGTGTAAAACCCAGAAAGGCAAGACAGGCCCTGGAGAACAGGGAGCCTTGTTATGCTGATGGGTGGGATGTAAATTGCCAACAGCCTCTCTGGAAGAGTGCATTGTGTTCCCTAAAACAAGTAAACAACAGAGCTACAGAGCCAAGGGCACTTCCAGTCTAGGGAATATACCTTGGGAAAACTGAAAATCAATAAGACAGAGCCACGCCAAAATTTAGGGCTGCACTGCTTACAAGGACCTCAACTTGGGTACACCTTAAATATCCCAGGAAATATAAAAATGGTTCAAAAAATTGTGGTACTTACCTACGATGGAATATCCCTCAGCCATGAAATCAATGTCATAAGACCAGTAGCAGCAAAATGGGTGGATTCAGGTACGATGATTCTAAGTGAAATAAGTTACACAGAAAAAGAAACTTATCATAAGATATCACTTATGAAGATCCTGTAAACATGGCTACACTTGAACTGAGTTAGGAAAGAGAACAGTGTCTCACATTTAGAAAACACTCTTATGCCTGCTTAAGGGGGAAGGAGAGGTGGGGTGATGCATAAAACCAGAGTTTGATATAAGCACAGGTACCGTTCCAAAAACCAACTATGGAATAGACAAGACCTACACCTTCCTCAGTGAAAGGGACTCAAAACCCCATATTTCCCGCAGAGGAATATATCTGACTAGTAAGAATATTAAAACCTATGGATTGATATGTCTCCGTAAGGGAATCAAGTGTGTCTAGACTGGCATAAACATGGCAGCGAGAATCAGCTCAAACCCACTATAAAAAGGAATTTCAAAAACAAAACAAAAAAACTGGGAAATTCTTTACAATTCCTTCAGGGTCTCTGATGAAACCTGGAATGACCCTATCTACAATGACAGCTGGATGTGGCATAAGGCTGGACACTTGGGACTGAGAGGATTGGTGAGATTGGGTGAGCAAATGCAGACCCTTTAAAGCACAAATGCCTGGCTCCCATTCCATGGGTCCCAACTCTCCAGGTTGAAGGGAATATTACTACAGCTATAACATGTACGGGAAACCTAGAGAACGGACACACTGTGAATACGAAAGGTTTCTAAAACTCAACGAATAGTCTCTCTCCTGGTGCTCCGCTTTGACTTTCCATCTGCTTTACTATCAACCTCCCAACTTGGAGAGACAGCCCCTTTAACCTCCTGGTTCGCACAGGTTTCCAATTTGGCAGAGGATGAAAGGAAAGAGGGAGAACCAATGAGAGAGTAGCTGTTAGGCATTTGGACGGACACATATCACTGTAATTTCCCGGCAGGAAGAAGAATTAACCAAAGTCTCAGCCACCCACCGGGAACCAGTATAGGTCCTGAACCAAAATTTTGGACTTGCGGTCAGCTCACCAAAAACGAGTTGAAAAATGGAGCTCAGGGTCACAGCAATTCACAAACTGGCCGAGTAATAAAGGACAACTATCGTCCAAAAATCTGTTGAGGGAAGGCAACGAGGCGGACTTGAAAGCGAGGCAGAATAGCAGGAAACAGATTTCAAGAGGTACGTTGGAATCGCCTTTAAAGCACAGGAAGAGGGGCACAACTTCGACAATGATGCACTTGGCCAAAAAGGGCGTATGCGTTTTCTCCTGAATATATTCAGGAGAAAACGCATACGCCCTTTTTGGCCAAGCAAGCAAGCGGGCAATGCAAATGTGCACTACAAAGAAGTATCACTTCCCACCGGTCAAAAGGGACATCCACAAAATGTGTAAAAACCAGAAAGGCAAGACAGGCACTGGAGAACAGGGAGCCTTGTTATGCTGATGGGCGGGATGTAAATTGCCAACTGCCTCTCTGGAGGAGTGCATTGTGTTCCCTAAAACAAGTAAACAACAGAGCTACAGAGCCAAGGGCACTTCCAGTCTAGGGAATATACCTTGGGAAAACTGAAAATCAATAAGACAGAGCCACACCAAAATTTAGGGCTGCACTGCTTACAAGGACCTCAACTTGGGTACACCTTAAATATCCCAGGAAATATAAAAATGGTTCAAAAAAGTGTGGTACTTACGTACGATGGAATATCCCTCAGCCATGAAATCAATGTCATAAGACCAGTAGCAGCAAAATGGGTGGATTCAGGTACGATGATTCTAAGTGAAATAAGTTACACACAAAAAGAAACTTATCATAAGATATCACTTATGAAGATCCTGTAAACATGGCTACACTTGAACTGAGTTAGGAAAGAGAACAGTGTCTCACATTTAGAAAACACTCTTATGCCTGCTTAAGGGGGAAGCAGAGGTGCGGTGACGCATAAAACCAGAGTTTGATATAAGCACAGGTACCGTTCCAAAAACCAACTATGGAATAGACAAGACCTACACCTTCCTCAGTGAAAGGGACTCAAAACGCCATATTTCCCGCAGAGGAATATATCTGACTAGTAAGAATCTTAAAACCTATGGATTGATATGTCTCCGTAAGGGAATCAAGCGTGTCTAGACTGGCATAAACATGGCAGCGAGAATCAGCTCAAACCCACTATAAAAAGGAATTTCAAAAACAAAACAAAAAAACTGGGAAATTCTTTACAATTCCTTCAGGGTCTCTGATGAAACCTGGAATGACCCTATCTACAATGACAGCTGGATGTGGCATAAGGCTGGACACTTGGGACTGAGAGGATTGGTGAGATTGGGTGAGCAAATGCAGAATGTTTACAGCACAAATGCCTGGCTCCCATTCCATGGGTCCCAACTCTCCAGGTTGAAGGGAATATTACTACAGCTATAACATGTACGGGAAACCTAGAGAACGGACACACTGTGAATACGAAAGGTTTCTAAAACTCAACGAATAGTCCCTCTCCTGGTGCTCCGCTTTGACTTTCCATCTGCTTTACTATCAACCTCCCAACTTGGAGAGACAGCCCCTTTAACCTCCTGGTTCGCACAGGTTTCCAATTTGGCAGAGGATGAAAGGGAAGAGGGAGAACCAATGAGAGAGTAGCTGTTAGGCATTTGGACGGACACATATCACTGTAATTTCCCGGCAGGAAGAAGAATTAACCAAAGTCTCAGCCACCCACCGGGAACCAGTATAGGTCATGAACCAAAATTTTGGACTTGCGGTCAGCTCACCAAAAACGAGTTGAAAAATGGAGCTCAGGGGCACAGCAATTCACAAACTGGCCGAGTAATAAAGGACAACTATCGTCCAAAAATCTATTGAGGGATGGCAACGAGGCGGACTTGAAAGCGAGGCAGAATAGCAGGAAACAGATTTCAACAGGTACGTTGGAATCGCCTTTAAAGCACAGGAAGAGGGACACAACTTCGAATATGATGCTCTTGGCCAAAATGGGCGTATGCGTTTTCTCCTGAATATATTCAGGAGAAAACGCATACGCCCTTTTTGGCCAAGCAAGCAAGCGGGCAATGCCAATCTGCACTACAAAGAAGTATCACTTCCCACCGGTCAAAAGGGACATCCACAAAATGTGTAAAAACCAGAAAGGCAAGACAGGCCCTGGAGAACAGGGAGCCTTGTTATGCTGATGGGCGGGATGTAAATTGCCAACAGCCTCTCTGGAAGAGTGCATTGTGTTCCCTAAAACAAGTAAACAACAGAGCTACAGATCCAAGGGCACTTCCAGTCTAGGGAATATACCTTGGGAAAACTGAAAATCAATAAGACAGACCCACCCCAAAATTTAGGGTTGCACTGCTTACAAGGACCTCAACTTAGGTACACCTTAAATATCCCAGGAAATATAAAAATTGTTCAAAAAATTGTGGTACTTACGTACGATGGAATATTCCTCAGCCATGAAATCAATGTCATAAGACCAGTAGCAGCAAAATGGGTGGATTCAGGTACGATGATTCTAAGTGAAATAAGTCACAGAGAAAAAGAAACTTATCATAAGATATCACTTATGAAGATCCTGTAAACATGGCTACACTTGAACTGAGATAGGAAAGAGAAGAGTGTCTCACATTTAGAAAACACTCTTATGCCTGCTTAAGGGGGAAGGAGAGGTGAGGTGACGCATAAAACCAGAGTTTGATATAAGCACAGGTACCGTTCCAAAAACCAACTATGGAATAGACAAGACCTACACCTTCCTCAGTGAAAGGGATTCAAAGCCCCATATTTCCCGCAGAGGAATATATCTGACTAGTAAGAATCTTAAAACCTATGTATTGATATGTCTCCGTAAGGGAATCAAGTGTGTCTAGACTGGCATAAACATGGCAGCGAGAATCAGCTCAAACCCACTATAAAAAGGAATTTCAAAAACTGGGAAATTCTTTACAATTCCTTCAGGGTCTCTGATGAAACCTGGAATGACCCTATCTACAATGACAGCTGGATGTGGCATAAGGCTGGACACTTGGGACTGAGAGGATTGGTGAGATTGGGTGAGCAAATGCAGACCCTTTAAAGCACAAATGCCTGGCTCCCATTCCATGGGTCCCAACTCTCCAGGTTGAAGGGAATATTACTACAGCTATAACATGTACGGGAAACCTAGAGAACGGACACACTGTGAATACGAAAGGTTTCTAAAACTCAACGAATAGTCTCTCTCCTGGTGCTCCGCTTTGACTTTCCATCTGCTTTACTATCAACCTTCCAACTTGGAGAGACAGCCCCTTTAACCTCCTGGTTCGCACAGGTTTCCAATTTGGCAGAGGATGAAAGGGAAGAGGGAGAACCAATGAGAGAGTAGCTGTTAGGCATTTGGACGGACACATATCACTGTAATTTCCCGGCAGGAAGAAGAATTAACCAAAGTCTCAGCCACACACCGGGAACCAGTATAGGTCCTGAACCAAAATTTTGGACTTGCGGTCAGCTCACCAAAAACGAGTTGAAAAATGGAGCTCAGGGGCACAGCAATTCACAAACTGGCCGAGTAATAAAGGACAACTATCGTCCAAACATCTGTTGAGGGATGGCAACGAGGCGGACTTGAAAGCGAGGCAGAATAGCAGGAAACAGATTTCAACAGGTACGTTGGAATCGCCTTTAAAGCACAGGAAGAGGGACACAACTTCGAATATGATGCTCTTGGCCAAAAACTGCGTATGCGTTTTCTCCTGAATATATTCTGGAGAAAACGCATACGCCCTTTTTGGCCAAGCAAGCAAGCGGGCAATGAAAATCTGCACTACAAAGAAGTATCACTTCCCACCGGTCAAAAGGGACATCCACAAAATGTGTAAAACCCAGAAAGGCAAGACAGGCCCTGGAGAACAGGGAGCCTTGTTATGCTGATGGGTGGGATGTAAATTGCCAACAGCCTCTCTGGAAGAGTGCATTGTGTTCCCTAAAACAAGTAAACAACAGAGCTACAGAGCCAAGGGCACTTCCAGTCTAGGGAATATACCTTGGGAAAACTGAAAATCAATAAGACAGAGCCACGCCAAAATTTAGGGCTGCACTGCTTACAAGGACCTCAACTTGGGTACACCTTAAATATCCCAGGAAATATAAAAATGGTTCAAAAAATTTTGGTACTTACCTACGATGGAATATCCCTCAGCCATGAAATCAATGTCATAAGACCAGTAGCAGCAAAATGGGTGGATTCAGGTACGATGATTCTAAGTGAAATAAGTTACACAGAAAAATAAACTTATCATAAGATATCACTTATGAAGATCCTGTAAACATGGCTACACTTGAACTGACTTAGGAAAGAGAACAGTGTCTCACATTTAGAAAACACTCTTATGCCTGCTTAAGGGGGAAGGAGAGGTGGGGTGATGCATAAAACCAGAGTTTGATATAAGCACAGGTACCGTTCCAAAAACCAACTATGGAATAGACAAGACCTACACCTTCCTCAGTGAAAGGGACTCAAAACCCCATATTTCCCGCAGAGGAATATATCTGACTAGTAAGAATCTTAAAACCTATGGATTGATATGTCTCCGTAAGGGAATCAAGTGTGTCTAGACTGGCATAAACATGGCAGCGAGAATCAGCTCAAACCCACTATAAAAAGGAATTTCAAAAACAAAACAAAAAAACTGGGAAATTCTTTACAATTCCTTCAGGGTCTCTGATGAAACCTGGAATGACCCTATCTACAATGACAGCTGGATGTGGCATAAGGCTGGACACTTGGGACTGAGAGGATTGGTGAGATTGGGTGAGCAAATGCAGACCCTTTAAAGCACAAATGCCTGGCTCCCATTCCATGGGTCCCAACTCTCCAGGTTGAAGGGAATATTACTACAGCTATAACATGTACGGGAAACCTAGAGAACGGACACACTGTGAATACGAAAGGTTTCTAAAACTCAACGAATAGTCTCTCTCCTGGTGCTCCGCTTTGACTTTCAATCTGCTTTACTATCAACCTCCCAACTTGGAGAGACAGCCCCTTTAACCTCCTGGTTCGCACAGGTTTCCAATTTGGCAGAGGATGAAAGGAAAGAGGGAGAACCAATGAGAGAGTAGCTGTTAGGCATTTGGACGGACACATATCACTGTAATTTCCCGGCAGGAAGAAGAATTAACCAAAGTCTCAGCCACCCACCGGGAACCAGTATAGGTCCTGAACCAAAATTTTGGACTTGCGGTCAGCTCACCAAAAACGAGTTGAAAAATGGAGCTCAGGGGCGCAGCAATTCACAAACTGGCCGAGTAATAAAGGACAACTATCGTCCAAAAATCTGTTGAGGGAAGGCAACGAGGCGGACTTGAAAGCGAGGCAGAATAGCAGGAAACAGATTTCAAGAGGTACGTTGGAATCGCCTTTAAAGCACAGGAAGAGCGGCACAACTTCGACAATGATGCACTTGGCCAAAAAGGGCGTATGCGTTTTCTCCTGAATATATTCAGGAGAAAACGCATACGCCCTTTTTGGCCAAGCAAGCAAGCGGGCAATGCAAATGTGCACTACAAAGAAGTATCACTTCCCACCGGTCAAAAGGGACATCCACAAAATGTGTAAAAACCAGAAAGGCAAGACAGGCACTGGAGAACAGGGAGCCTTGTTATGCTGATGGGCGGGATGTAAATTGCCAACTGCCTCTCTGGAGGAGTGCATTGTGTTCCATAAAACAAGTAAACAACAGAGCTACAGAGCCAAGGGCACTTCCAGTCTAGGGAATATACCTTGGGAAAACTGAAAATCAATAAGACAGAGCCACACCAAAATTTAGGGCTGCACTGCTTACAAGGACCTCAACTTGGGTACACCTTAAATATCCCAGGAAATATAAAAATGGTTCAAAAAAGTGTGGTACTTACGTACGATGGAATATCCCTCAGCCATGAAATCAATGTCATAAGACCAGTAGCAGCAAAATGGGTGGATTCAGGTACGATGATTCTAAGTGAAATAAGTTACACACAAAAAGAAACTTATCATAAGATATCACTTATGAAGATCCTGTAAACATGGCTACACTTGAACTGAGTTAGGAAAGAGAACAGTGTCTCACATTTAGAAAACACTCTTATGCCTGCTTAAGGGGGAAGCAGAGGTGCGGTGACGCATAAAACCAGAGTTTGATATAAGCACAGGTACCGTTCCAAAAACCAACTATGGAATAGACAAGACCTACACCTTCCTCAGTGAAAGGGACTCAAAACGCCATATTTCCCGCAGAGGAATATATCTGACTAGTAAGAATCTTAAAACCTATGGATTGATATGTCTCCGTAAGGGAATCAAGCGTGTCTAGACTGGCATAAACATGGCAGCGAGAATCAGCTCAAACCAACTATAAAAAGGAATTTCAAAAACAAAACAAAAAAACTGGGAAATTCTTTACAATTCCTTCAGGGTCTCTGATGAAACCTGGAATGACCCTATCTACAATGACAGCTGGATGTGGCATAAGGCTGGACACTTGGGACTGAGAGGATTGGTGAGATTGGGTGAGCAAATGCAGAACCTTTACAGCACAAATGCCTGGCACCCATTCCATGGGTCCCAACTCTCCAGGTTGAAGGGAATATTACTACAGCTATAACATGTACGGGAAACCTAGAGAACGGACACACTGTGAATACGAAAGGTTTCTAAAACTCAACGAATAGTCCCTCTCCTGGTGCTCCGGTTTGACTTTCCATCTGCTTTACTATCCACCTCCCAACTTGGAGAGACAGCCCCTTTAACCTCCTGGTTCGCACAGGTTGCCAATTTGGCAGAGGATGAAAGGGAAGAGGGAGAACCAATGAGAGAGTAGCTGTTAGGCATTTGGACGGGCACATATCACTGTAATTTCCCGGCAGGAAGAAGAATCAACCAAAGTCTCAGCCACCCACCGGGAAGCAGTATAAGTCCTGAACCAAAATTTTGGACTTGCGGTCAGCTCACCAAAAACGAGTTGAACAATGGACCTCAGGGGCACAGCATTTCACAAACTGGCCGAGTAATAAAGGACAACTATCGTCCAAAAATCTGTTGAGGGAAGACAACGAGGCGGACTTGAAAGCGAGGCAGAAGAGCAGGAAACAGATTTCAACAGGTACGTTGGAATCGCCTTTAAAGCACAGGAAGAGGGACACAACTTCGAATATGATGCTCTTGGCCAAAAAGGGCGTATGCGTTTTCTCCTGAATATATTCAGGAGAAAACGCATACGCCCTTTTTGGCCAAGCAAGCAAGCGGGCAATGCAAATCTGCACTACAAAGAAGTATCACTTCCCACCGGTCAAAAGGGACATCCACAAAATGTGTAAAAACCAGAAAGGCAAGACAGGACCTGGAGAATAGGGAGCCTTGTTATGTTGATGGGCGGGATGTAAATTGCCAACTGCCTCTCCGGAGGAGTACATTGTGTTCCCTAAAACAAGTAAAGAACAGAGCTACAGAGCCAAGGGCACTTCCAGTCTATGGAATATACCTTGGGAAAACTGAAAATCAATAAGACAGAGCCACCCCAAAATTTAGGGCTGCACTGCTTACAAGGACCTCAACTTGGGTACACCTTAAATATCCCAGGAAATATAAAAATGGTTCAAAAAAGTGTGGTACTTACGTACGATGGAATATCCGTCAGCCATGAAATCAATGTCATAAGACCAGTAGCAGCAAAATGGGTGGATTCAGGTACGATGATTCTAAGTGAAATAAGTTACACAGAAAAAGAAACTTATCATAAGATATCACTTATGAAGATCCTGTAAACATGGCTACACTTGAACTGAGTTAGGAAAGAGAACAGTGTCTCACATTTAGAAAACACTCTTATGCCTGCTTAAGGGGGAAGGAGAGGTGCGGTGACGCATAAAACCAGAGTTTGATATAAGCACAGGTACCGTTCCAAAAACCAACTATGGAATAGACAAGACCTACACCTTCCTCAGTGAAAGGGACTCAAAACGCCATATTTCCCGCAGAGGAATATATCTGACTAGTAAGAATCTTAAAACCTATGGATTGATATGTCTCCGTAAGGGAATCAAATGTGTCTAGACTGGCATAAACATGGCAGCGAGAATCAGCTCAAACCCACTATAAAAAGGAATTTCAAAAACAAAACAAAAAAACTGGGAAATTCTTTACAATTCCTTCAGGGTCTCTGATGAAACCTGGAATGACCCTATCTACAATGACAGCTGGATGTGGCATAAGGCTGGACACTTGGGACTGAGAGGATTGGTGAGATTGGGTGAGCAAATGCAGAATGTTTACAGCACAAATGCCTGGCTCCCATTCCATGGGTCCCAACTCTCCAGGTTGAAGGGAATATTACTACAGCTATAACATGTACGGGAAACCTAGAGAACGGACACACTGTGAATACGAAAGGTTTCTAAAACTCAACGAATAGTCCCTCTCCTGGTGCTCCGCTTTGACTTTCCATCTGCTTTACTATCAACCTCCCAACTTGGAGAGACAGCCCCTTTAACCTCCTGGTTCGCACAGGTTTCCAATTTGGCAGAGGATGAAAGGGAAGAGGGAGAACCAATGAGAGAGTAGCTGTTAGGCATTTGGACGGACACATATCACTGTAATTTCCCGGCAGGAAGAAGAATTAACCAAAGTCTCAGCCACACACCGGGAACCAGTATAGGTCCTGAACCAAAATTTTGGACTTGCGGTCAGCTCACCAAAAACGAGTTGAAAAATGGAGCTCAGGGGCACAGCAATTCACAAACTGGCCGAGTAATAAAGGACAACTATCGTCTAAACATCTGTTGAGGGATGGCAACGAGGCGGACTTGAAAGCGAGGCAGAATAGCAGGAGACAGATTTCAAGAGGTACGTTGGAATCGCCTTTAAAGCACAGGAAGAGGGACACAACTTCGAATATGATGCTCTTGGCCAAAAACTGCGTATGCGTTTTCTCCTGAATATATTCTAGAGAAAACGCATACGCCCTTTTTGTCCAAGCAAGCAAGCGGGCAATGAAAATCTGCACTACAAAGAAGTATCACTTCCCACCGGTCAAAAGGGACATCCACAAAATGTGTAAAACCCAGAAAGGCAAGACAGGCCCTGGAGAACAGGGAGCCTTGTTATGCTGATGGGTGGGATGTAAATTGCCAACAGCCTCTCTGGAAGAGTGCATTGTGTTCCCTAAAACAAGTAAACAACAGAGCTACAGAGCCAAGGGCACTTCCAGTCTAGGGAATATACCTTGGGAAAACTGAAAATCAATAAGACAGAGCCACGCCAAAATTTAGGGCTGCATTGCTTACAAGGACCTCAACTTGGGTACACCTTAAATATCCCAGGAAATATAAAAATGGTTCAAAAAATTGTGGTACTTACCTACGATGGAATATCCCTCAGCCATGAAATCAATGTCATAAGACCAGTAGCAGCAAAATGGGTGGATTCAGGTACGATGATTCTAAGTGAAATAAGTTACACAGAAAAAGAAACTTATCATAAGATATCACTTATGAAGATCCTGTAAACATGGCTACACTTGAACTGAGTTAGGAAAGAGAACAGTGTCTCACATTTAGAAAACACTCTTATGCCTGCTTAAGGGGGAAGGAGAGGTGGGGTGATGCATAAAACCAGAGTTTGATATAAGCACAAGTACCGTTCCAAAAACCAACTATGGAATAGACAAGACCTACACCTTCCTCAGTGAAAGGGACTCAAAACCCCATATTTCCCGCAGAGGAATATATCTGACTAGTAAGAATCTTAAAACCTATGGATTGATATGTCTCCGTAAGGGAATCAAGTGTGTCTAGACTGGCATAAACATGGCAGCGAGAATCAGCTCAAACCCACTATAAAAAGGAATTTCAAAAACAAAACAAAAAAACTGGGAAATTCTTTACAATTCCTTCAGGGTCTCTGATGAAACCTGGAATGACCCTATCTACAATGACAGCTGGATGTGGCATAAGGCTGGACACTTGGGACTGAGAGGATTGGTGAGATTGGGTGAGCAAATGCAGACCCTTTAAAGCACAAATGCCTGGCTCCCATTCCATGGGTCCCAACTCTCCAGGTTGAAGGGAATATTACTACAGCTATAACATGTACGGGAAACCTAGAGAACGGACACACTGTGAATACGAAAGGTTTCTAAAACTCAACGAATAGTCTCTCTCCTGGTGCTCCGCTTTGACTTTCCATCTGCTTTACTATCAACCTCCCAACTTGGAGAGACAGCCCCTTTAACCTCCTGGTTCGCACAGGTTTCCAATTTGGCAGAGGATGAAAGGAAAGAGGGAGAACCAATGAGAGAGTAGCTGTTAGGCATATGGACGGACACATATCACTGTAATTTCCCGGCAGGAAGAAGAATTAACCAAAGTCTCAGCCACCCACCGGGAACCAGTATAGGTCCTGAACCAAAATTTTGGACTTGCGGTCAGCTCACCAAAAACGAGTTGAAAAATGGAGCTCAGGGGCGCAGCAATTCACAAACTGGCCGAGTAATAAAGGACAACTATCGTCCAAAAATCTGTTGAGGGAAGGCAACGAGGCGGACTTGAAAGCGAGGCAGAATAGCAGGAAACAGATTTCAAGAGGTACGTTGGAATCGCCTTTAAAGCACAGGAAGAGGGGCACAACTTCGACAATGATGCACTTGGCCAAAAAGGGCGTATGCGTTTTCTCCTGAATATATTCAGGAGAAAACGCATACGCCCTTTTTGGCCAAGCAAGCAAGCGGGCAATGCAAATGTGCACTACAAAGAAGTATCACTTCCCACCGGTCAAAAGGGACATCCACAAAATGTGTAAAAACCAGAAAGGCAAGACAGGCACTGGAGAACAGGGAGCCTTGTTATGCTGATGGGCGGGATGTAAATTGCCAACTGCCTCTCTGGAGGAGTGCATTGTGTTCCCTAAAACAAGTAAACAACAGAGCTACAGAGCCAAGGGCACTTCCAGTCTAGGGAATATACCTTGGGAAAACTGAAAATCAATAAGACAGAGCCACACCAAAATTTAGGGCTGCACTGCTTACAAGGACCTCAACTTGGGTACACCTTAAATATCCCAGGAAATATAAAAATGGTTCAAAAAATTGTGGTACTTACGTTCGATGGAAAATCCCTCAGCCATGAAATCAATGTCATAAGACCAGTAGCAGCAAAATGGGTGGATTCAGGTACGATGATTCTAAGTGAAATAAGTTACACAGAAAAATAAACTTATCATAAGATATCACTTATGAAGATCCTGTAAACATGGCTACACTTGAACTGAGTTAGGAAAGAGAACAGTGTCTCACATTTAGAAAACACTCTTATGCCTGCTTAAGGGGGAAGGAGAGGTGCGGTGACGCATAAAACCAGAGTTTGATATAAGCACAGGTACCGTTCCAAAAACCAACTATGGAATAGACAAGACCTACACCTTCCTCAGTGAAAGGGACTCAAAACGCCATATTTCCCGCAGAGGAATATATCTGACTAGTAAGAATCTTAAAACCTATGGATTGATATGTCTCCGTAAGGGAATCAAGTGTGTCTAGACTGGCATAAACATGGCAGCGAGAATCAGCTCAAACCCACTATAAAAAGGAATTTCAAAAACAAAACAAAAACACTGGGAAATTCTTTACAATTCCTTCAGGGTCTCTGATGAAACCTGGAATGACCCTATCTACAATGACAGCTGGATGTGGCATAAGGCTGGACACTTGGGACTGAGAGGATTGGTGAGATTGGGTGAGCAAATGCAGAATATTTACAGCACAAATGCCTGGCTCCCATTCCATGGGTCCCAACTCTCCAGGTTGAAGGGAATATTACTACAGCTATAACATGTACGGGAAACCTAGAGAACGGACACACTGTGAATACGAAAGGTTTCTAAAACTCAACGAATAGTCTCTCTCCTGCTGCTCCGCTTTGACTTTCCATCTGCTTTACTATCAACCTCCCAACTTGGAGAGACAGCCCCTTTAACCTCCTTGTTCGCACAGGTTTCCAATTTGGCAGAGGATGAAAGGGAAGAGGGAGAACCAATGAGAGAGTAGCTGTTAGGCATTTGGACGGACACATATCACTGTAATTTCCCGGCAGGAAGAAGAATTAACCAAAGTCTCAGCCACCCACCGGGAACCAGTATAGGTCCTGAACCAAAATTTTGGACTTGCGGTCAGCTCACCAAAAACGAGTTGAAAAATGGAGCTCAGGGGCACAGCAATTCACAAACTGGCCGAGTAATAAAGGACAACTATCGTCCAAAAATCTGTTGAGGGATGGCAACGAGGCGGACTTGAAAGCGAGGCAGAATAGCAGGAAACAGATTTCAACAGGTACGTTGGAATCGCCTTTAAAGCACAGGAAGAGGGACACAACTTCGAATATGATGCTCTTGGCCAAAAACTGCGTATGCGTTTTCTCCTGAATATATTCTGGAGAAAACGCATACGCCCTTTTTGGCCAAGCAAGCAAGCGGGCAATGCAAATGTGCACTACAAAGAAGTATCACTTCCCACCGGTCAAAAGGGACATCCACAAAATGTGTAAAAACCAGAAAGGCAAGACAGGCCCTGGAGAACAGGGAGCCTTGTTATGCTGATGGGCGGGATGTAAATTGCCAACTGCCTCTCTGGAGGAGTGCATTGTGTTCCCTAAAACAAGTAAACAACAGAGCTACAGAGCCAAGGGCACTTCCAGTCTAGGGAATATACCTTGGGAAAACTGAAAATCAATAAGACAGAGCCACACCAAAATTTAGGGCTGCACTGCTTACAAGGACCTCAACTTGGGTACACCTTAAATATCCCAGGAAATATAAAAATGGTTCAAAAAAGTGTGGTACTTACGTACGATGGAATATCCCTCAGCCATGAAATCAATGTCATAAGACCAGTAGCAGCAAAATGGGTGGATTCAGGTACGATGATTCTAAGTGAAATAAGTTACACACAAAAAGAAACTTATCATAAGATATCACTTATGAAGATCCTGTAAACATGGCTACACTTGAACTGAGTTAGGAAAGAGAACAGTGTCTCACATTTAGAAAACACTCTTATGCCTGCTTAAGGGGGAAGCAGAGGTGCGGTGACGCATAAAACCAGAGTTTGATATAAGCACAGGTACCGTTCCAAAAACCAACTATGGAATAGACAAGACCTACACCTTCCTCAGTGAAAGGGACTCAAAACGCCATATTTCCCGCAGAGGAATATATCTGACTAGTAAGAATCTTAAAACCTATGGATTGATATGTCTCCGTAAGGGAATCAAGCGTGTCTAGACTGGCATAAACATGGCAGCGAGAATCAGCTCAAACCCACTATAAAAAGGAATTTCAAAAACAAAACAAAAAAACTGGGAAATTCTTTACAATTCCTTCAGGGTCTCTGATGAAACCTGGAATGACCCTATCTACAATGACAGCTGGATGTGGCATAAGGCTGGACACTTGGGACTGAGAGGATTGGTGAGATTGGGTGAGCAAATGCAGAATGTTTACAGCACAAATGCCTGGCTCCCATTCCATGGGTCCCAACTCTCCAGGTTGAAGGGAATATTACTACAGCTATAACATGTACGGGAAACCTAGAGAACGGACACACTGTGAATACGAAAGGTTTCTAAAACTCAACGAATAGTCCCTCTCCTGGTGCTCCGCTTTGACTTTCCATCTGCTTTACTATCAACCTCCCAACTTGGAGAGACAGCCCCTTTAACCTCCTGGTTCGCACAGGTTTCCAATTTGGCAGAGGATGAAAGGGAAGAGGGAGAACCAATGAGAGAGTAGCTGTTAGGCATTTGGACGGACACATATCACTGTAATTTCCCGGCAGGAAGAAGAATTAACCAAAGTCTCAGCCACCCACCGGGAACCAGTATATGTCATGAACCAAAATTTTGGACTTGCGGTCAGCTCACCAAAAACGAGTTGAAAAATGGAGCTCAGGGGCACAGCAATTCACAAACTGGCCGAGTAATAAAGGACAACTATCGTCCAAAAATCTATTGAGGGATGGCAACGAGGCGGACTTGAAAGCGAGGCAGAATAGCAGGAAACAGATTTCAACAGGTACGTTGGAATCGCCTTTAAAGCACAGGAAGAGGGACACAACTTCGAATATGATGCTCTTGGCCAAAATGGGCGTATGCGTTTTCTCCTGAATATATTCAGGAGAAAACGCATACGCCCTTTTTGGCCAAGCAAGCAAGCGGGCAATGCCAATCTGCACTACAAAGAAGTATCACTTCCCACCGGTCAAAAGGGACATCCACAAAATGTGTAAAAACCAGAAAGGCAAGACAGGCCCTGGAGAACAGGGAGCCTTGTTATGCTGATGGGCGGGATGTAAATTGCCAACAGCCTCTCTGGAAGAGTGCATTGTGTTCCCTAAAACAAGTAAACAACAGAGCTACAGATCCAAGGGCACTTCCAGTCTAGGGAATATACCTTGGGAAAACTGAAAATCAATAAGACAGACCCACCCCAAAATTTAGGGTTGCACTGCTTACAAGGACCTCAACTTAGGTACACCTTAAATATCCCAGGAAATATAAAAATTGTTCAAAAAATTGTGGTACTTACGTACGATGGAATATTCCTCAGCCATGAAATCAATGTCATAAGACCAGTAGCAGCAAAATGGGTGGATTCAGGTACGATGATTCTAAGTGAAATAAGTCACAGAGAAAAAGAAACTTATCATAAGATATCACTTATGAAGATCCTGTAAACATGGCTACACTTGAACTGAGATAGGAAAGAGAAGAGTGTCTCACATTTAGAAAACACTCTTATGCCTGCTTAAGGGGGAAGGAGAGGTGAGGTGACGCATAAAACCAGAGTTTGATATAAGCACAGGTACCGTTCCAAAAACCAACTATGGAATAGACAAGACCTACACCTTCCTCAGTGAAAGGGATTCAAAGCCCCATATTTCCCGCAGAGGAATATATCTGACTAGTAAGAATCTTAAAACCTATGTATTGATATGTCTCCGTAAGGGAATCAAGTGTGTCTAGACTGGCATAAACATGGCAGCGAGAATCAGCTCAAACCAACTATAAAAAGGAATTTCAAAAACTGGGAAATTCTTTACAATTCCTTCAGGGTCTCTGATGAAACCTGGAATGACCCTATCTACAATGACAGCTGGATGTGGCATAAGGCTGGACACTTGGGACTGAGAGGATTGGTGAGATTGGGTGAGCAAATGCAGACCCTTTAAAGCACAAATGCCTGGCTCCCATTCCATGGGTCCCAACTCTCCAGGTTGAAGGGAATATTACTACAGCTATAACATGTACGGGAAACCTAGAGAACGGACACACTGTGAATACGAAAGGTTTCTAAAACTCAACGAATAGTCTCTCTCCTGGTGCTCCGCTTTGACTTTCCATCTGCTTTACTATCAACCTCCCAACTTGGAGAGACAGCCCCTTTAACCTCCTGGTTCGCACAGGTTTCCAATTTGGCAGAGGATGAAAGGAAAGAGGGAGAACCAATGAGAGAGTAGCTGTTAGGCATTTGGACGGACACATATCACTGTAATTTCCCGGCAGGAAGAAGAATTAACCAAAGTCTCAGCCACCCACCGGGAACCAGTATAGGTCCTGAACCAAAATTTTGGACTTGCGGTCAGCTCACCAAAAACGAGTTGAAAAATGGAGCTCAGGGTCACAGCAATTCACAAACTGGCCGAGTAATAAAGGACAACTATCGTCCAAAAATCTGTTGAGGGAAGGCAACGAGGCGGACTTGAAAGCGAGGCAGAATAGCAGGAAACAGATTTCAAGAGGTACGTTGGAATCGCCTTTAAAGCACAGGAAGAGGGGCACAACTTCGACAATGATGCACTTGGCCAAAAAGGGCGTATGCGTTTTCTCCTGAATATATTCAGGAGAAAACGCATACGCCCTTTTTGGCCAAGCAAGCAAGCGGGCAATGCAAATGTGCACTACAAAGAAGTATCACTTCCCACCGGTCAAAAGGGACATCCACAAAATGTGTAAAAACCAGAAAGGCAAGACAGGCACTGGAGAACAGGGAGCCTTGTTATGCTGATGGGCGGGATGTAAATTGCCAACTGCCTCTCTGGAGGAGTGCATTGTGTTCCCTAAAACAAGTAAACAACAGAGCTACAGAGCCAAGGGCACTTCCAGTCTAGGGAATATACCTTGGGAAAACTGAAAATCAATAAGACAGAGCCACACCAAAATTTAGGGCTGCACTGCTTACAAGGACCTCAACTTGGGTACACCTTAAATATCCCAGGAAATATAAAAATGGTTCAAAAAAGTGTGGTACTTACGTACGATGGAATATCCCTCAGCCATGAAATCAATGTCATAAGACCAGTAGCAGCAAAATGGGTGGATTCAGGTACGATGATTCTAAGTGAAATAAGTTACACACAAAAAGAAACTTATCATAAGATATCACTTATGAAGATCCTGTAAACATGGCTACACTTGAACTGAGTTAGGAAAGAGAACAGTGTCTCACATTTAGAAAACACTCTTATGCCTGCTTAAGGGGGAAGCAGAGGTGCGGTGACGCATAAAACCAGAGTTTGATATAAGCACAGGTACCGTTCCAAAAACCAACTATGGAATAGACAAGACCTACACCTTCCTCAGTGAAAGGGACTCAAAACGCCATATTTCCCGCAGAGGAATATATCTGACTAGTAAGAATCTTAAAACCTATGGATTGATATGTCTCCGTAAGGGAATCAAGCGTGTCTAGACTGGCATAAACATGGCAGCGAGAATCAGCTCAAACCCACTATAAAAAGGAATTTCAAAAACAAAACAAAAAAACTGGGAAATTCTTTACAATTCCTTCAGGGTCTCTGATGAAACCTGGAATGACCCTATCTACAATGACAGCTGGATGTGGCATAAGGCTGGACACTTGGGACTGAGAGGATTGGTGAGATTGGGTGAGCAAATGCAGAATGTTTACAGCACAAATGCCTGGCTCCCATTCCATGGGTCCCAACTCTCCAGGTTGAAGGGAATATTACTACAGCTATAACATGTACGGGAAACCTAGAGAACGGACACACTGTGAATACGAAAGGTTTCTAAAACTCAACGAATAGTCCCTCTCCTGGTGCTCCGCTTTGACTTTCCATCTGCTTTACTATCAACCTCCCAACTTGGAGAGACAGCCCCTTTAACCTCCTGGTTCGCACAGGTTTCCAATTTGGCAGAGGATGAAAGGGAAGAGGGAGAACCAATGAGAGAGTAGCTGTTAGGCATTTGGACGGACACATATCACTGTAATTTCCCGGCAGGAAGAAGAATTAACCAAAGTCTCAGCCACCCACCGGGAACCAGTATATGTCATGAACCAAAATTTTGGACTTGCGGTCAGCTCACCAAAAACGAGTTGAAAAATGGAGCTCAGGGGCACAGCAATTCACAAACTGGCCGAGTAATAAAGGACAACTATCGTCCAAAAATCTATTGAGGGATGGCAACGAGGCGGACTTGAAAGCGAGGCAGAATAGCAGGAAACAGATTTCAACAGGTACGTTGGAATCGCCTTTAAAGCACAGGAAGAGGGACACAACTTCGAATATGATGCTCTGGGCCAAAATGGGCGTATGCGTTTTCTCCTGAATATATTCAGGAGAAAACGCATACGCCCTTTTTGGCCAAGCAAGCAAGCGGGCAATGCCAATCTGCACTACAAAGAAGTATCACTTCCCACCGGTCAAAAGGGACATCCACAAAATGTGTAAAAACCAGAAAGGCAAGACAGGCCCTGGAGAACAGGGAGCCTTGTTATGCTGATGGGCGGGATGTAAATTGCCAACAGCCTCTCTGGAAGAGTGCATTGTGTTCCCTAAAACAAGTAAACAACAGAGCTACAGATCCAAGGGCACTTCCAGTCTAGGGAATATACCTTGGGAAAACTGAAAATCAATAAGACAGACCCACCCCAAAATTTAGGGTTGCACTGCTTACAAGGACCTCAACTTAGGTACACCTTAAATATCCCAGGAAATATAAAAATTGTTCAAAAAATTGTGGTACTTACGTACGATGGAATATTCCTCAGCCATGAAATCAATGTCATAAGACCAGTAGCAGCAAAATGGGTGGATTCAGGTACGATGATTCTAAGTGAAATAAGTCACAGAGAAAAAGAAACTTATCATAAGATATCACTTATGAAGATCCTGTAAACATGGCTACACTTGAACTGAGATAGGAAAGAGAAGAGTGTCTCACATTTAGAAAACACTCTTATGCCTGCTTAAGGGGGAAGGAGAGGTGAGGTGACGCATAAAACCAGAGTTTGATATAAGCACAGGTACCGTTCCAAAAACCAACTATGGAATAGACAAGACCTACACCTTCCTCAGTGAAAGGGATTCAAAGCCCCATATTTCCCGCAGAGGAATATATCTGACTAGTAAGAATCTTAAAACCTATGTATTGATATGTCTCCGTAAGGGAATCAAGTGTGTCTAGACTGGCATAAACATGGCAGCGAGAATCAGCTCAAACCCACTATAAAAAGGAATTTCAAAAACTGGGAAATTCTTTACAATTCCTTCAGGGTCTCTGATGAAACCTGGAATGACCCTATCTACAATGACAGCTGGATGTGGCATAAGGCTGGACACTTGGGACTGAGAGGATTGGTGAGATTGGGTGAGCAAATGCAGACCCTTTAAAGCACAAATGCCTGGCTCCCATTCCATGGGTCCCAACTCTCCAGGTTGAAGGGAATATTACTACAGCTATAACATGTACGGGAAACCTAGAGAACGGACACACTGTGAATACGAAAGGTTTCTAAAACTCAACGAATAGTCTCTCTCCTGGTGCTCCGCTTTGACTTTCCATCTGCTTTACTATCAACCTCCCAACTTGGAGAGACAGCCCCTTTAACCTCCTGGTTCGCACAGGTTTCCAATTTGGCAGAGGATGAAAGGGAAGAGGGAGAACCAATGAGAGAGTAGCTGTTAGGCATTTGGACGGACA
Organism: Hyperoodon ampullatus; assembly: GCF_949752795.1. Lineage (NCBI taxonomy): Eukaryota > Metazoa > Chordata > Mammalia > Artiodactyla > Ziphiidae > Hyperoodon > Hyperoodon ampullatus. Next base: position 9,814 of record NW_027640954.1, on the reverse strand, counting down.
CATATCACTGTAATTTCCCGGCAGGAAGAAGAATTAACCAAAGTCTCAGCCACACACCGGGAACCAGTATAGGTCCTGAACCAAAATTTTGGACTTGCGGTCAGCTCACCAAAAACGAGTTGAAAAATGGAGCTCAGGGGCACAGCAATTCACAAACTGGCCGAGTAATAAAGGACAACTATCGTCCAAACATCTGTTGAGGGATGGCAACGAGGCGGACTTGAAAGCGAGGCAGAATAGCAGGAAACAGATTTCAACAGGTACGTTGGAATCGCCTTTAAAGCACAGGAAGAGGGACACAACTTCGAATATGATGCTCTTGGCCAAAAACTGCGTATGCGTTTTCTCCTGAATATATTCTGGAGAAAACGCATACGCCCTTTTTGGCCAAGCAAGCAAGCGGGCAATGAAAATCTGCACTACAAAGAAGTATCACTTCCCACCGGTCAAAAGGGACATCCACAAAATGTGTAAAACCCAGAAAGGCAAGACAGGCCCTGGAGAACAGGGAGCCTTGTTATGCTGATGGGTGGGATGTAAATTGCCAACAGCCTCTCTGGAAGAGTGCATTGTGTTCCCTAAAACAAGTAAACAACAGAGCTACAGAGCCAAGGGCACTTCCAGTCTAGGGAATATACCTTGGGAAAACTGAAAATCAATAAGACAGAGCCACGCCAAAATTTAGGGCTGCACTGCTTACAAGGACCTCAACTTGGGTACACCTTAAATATCCCAGGAAATATAAAAATGGTTCAAAAAATTTTGGTACTTACCTACGATGGAATATCCCTCAGCCATGAAATCAATGTCATAAGACCAGTAGCAGCAAAATGGGTGGATTCAGGTACGATGATTCTAAGTGAAATAAGTTACACAGAAAAATAAACTTATCATAAGATATCACTTATGAAGATCCTGTAAACATGGCTACACTTGAACTGAGTTAGGAAAGAGAACAGTGTCTCACATTTAGAAAACACTCTTATGCCTGCTTAAGGGGGAAGGAGAGGTGGGGTGATGCATAAAACCAGAGTTTGATATAAGCACAGGTACCGTTCCAAAAACCAACTATGGAATAGACAAGACCTACACCTTCCTCAGTGAAAGGGACTCAAAACCCCATATTTCCCGCAGAGGAATATATCTGACTAGTAAGAATCTTAAAACCTATGGATTGATATGTCTCCGTAAGGGAATAAAGTGTGTCTAGACTGGCATAAACATGGCAGCGAGAATCAGCTCAAACCCACTATAAAAAGGAATTTCAAAAACAAAACAAAAAAACTGGAAAATTCTTTACAATTCCTTCAGGGTCTCTGATGAAACCTGGAATGACCCTATCTACAATGACAGCTGGATGTGGCATAAGGCTGGACACTTGGGACTGAGAGGATTGGTGAGATTGGGTGAGCAAATGCAGACCCTTTAAAGCACAAATGCCTGGCTCCCATTCCATGGGTCCCAACTCTCCAGGTTGAAGGGAATATTACTACAGCTATAACATGTACGGGAAACCTAGAGAACGGACACACTGTGAATACGAAAGGTTTCTAAAACTCAACGAATAGTCTCTCTCCTGGTGCTCCGCTTTGACTTTCAATCTGCTTTACTATCAACCTCCCAACTTGGAGAGACAGCCCCTTTAACCTCCTGGTTCGCACAGGTTTCCAATTTGGCAGAGGATGAAAGGAAAGAGGGAGAACCAATGAGAGAGTAGCTGTTAGGCATTTGGACGGACACATATCACTGTAATTTCCCGGCAGGAAGAAGAATTAACCAAAGTCTCAGCCACCCACCGGGAACCAGTATAGGTCCTGAACCAAAATTTTGGACTTGCGGTCAGCTCACCAAAAACGAGTTGAAAAATGGAGCTCAGGGGCGCAGCAATTCACAAACTGGCCGAGTAATAAAGGACAACTATCGTCCAAAAATCTGTTGAGGGAAGGCAACGAGGCGGACTTGAAAGCGAGGCAGAATAGCAGGAAACAGATTTCAAGAGGTACGTTGGAATCGCCTTTAAAGCACAGGAAGAGGGGCACAACTTCGACAATGATGCACTTGGCCAAAAAGGGCGTATGCGTTTTCTCCTGAATATATTCAGGAGAAAACGCATACGCCCTTTTTGGCCAAGCAAGCAAGCGGGCAATGCAAATGTGCACTACAAAGAAGTATCACTTCCCACCGGTCAAAAGGGACATCCACAAAATGTGTAAAAACCAGAAAGGCAAGACAGGCACTGGAGAACAGGGAGCCTTGTTATGCTGATGGGCGGGATGTAAATTGCCAACTGCCTCTCTGGAGGAGTGCATTGTGTTCCATAAAACAAGTAAACAACAGAGCTACAGAGCCAAGGGCACTTCCAGTCTAGGGAATATACCTTGGGAAAACTGAAAATCAATAAGACAGAGCCACACCAAAATTTAGGGCTGCACTGCTTACAAGGACCTCAACTTGGGTACACCTTAAATATCCCAGGAAATATAAAAATGGTTCAAAAAAGTGTGGTACTTACGTACGATGGAATATCCCTCAGCCATGAAATCAATGTCATAAGACCAGTAGCAGCAAAATGGGTGGATTCAGGTACGATGATTCTAAGTGAAATAAGTTACACAGAAAAAGAAACTTATCATAAGATATCACTTATGAAGATCCTGTAAACATGGCTACACTTGAACTGAGTTAGGAAAGAGAACAGTGTCTCACATTTAGAAAACACTCTTATGCCTGCTTAAGGGGGAAGGAGAGGTGCGGTGACGCATAAAACCAGAGTTTGATATAAGCACAGGTACCGTTCCAAAAACCAACTATGGAATAGACAAGACCTACACCTTCCTCAGTGAAAGGGACTCAAAACGCCATATTTCCCGCAGAGGAATATATCTGACTAGTAAGAATCTTAAAACCTATGGATTGATATGTCTCCGTAAGGGAATCAAGTGTGTCTAGACTGGCATAAACATGGCAGCGAGAATCAGCTCAAACCCACTATAAAAAGGAATTTCAAAAACAAAACAAAAAAACTGGGAAATTCTTTACAATTCCTTCAGGGTCTCTGATGAAACCTGGAATGACCCTATCTACAATGACAGCTGGATGTGGCATAAGGCTGGACACTTGGGACTGAGAGGATTGGTGAGATTGGGTGAGCAAATGCAGAATGTTTACAGCACAAATGCCTGGCTCCCATTCCATGGGTCCCAACTCTCCAGGTTGAAGGGAATATTACTACAGCTATAACATGTACGGGAAACCTAGAGAACGGACACACTGTGAATACGAAAGGTTTCTAAAACTCAACGAATAGTCCCTCTCCTGGTGCTCCGCTTTGACTTTCCATCTGCTTTACTATCAACCACCCAACTTGGAGAGACAGCCCCTTTAACCTCCTGATTCGCACAGGTTTCCAATTTGGCAGAGGATGAAAGGGAAGAGGGAGAACCAATGAGAGAGTAGCTGTTAGGCATTTGGACGGACACATATCACTGTAATTTCCCGGCAGGAAGAAGAATTAACCAAAGTCTCAACCACCCACCGGGAACCAGTATAGGTCCTGAACCAAAATTTTGGACTTGCGGTCAGCTCACCAAAAACGAGTTGAAAAATGGAGCTCAGGGGCACAGCAATTCACAAACTGGCCGAGTAATAAAGGACAACTATCGTCCAAAAATCTATTGAGGGATGGCAACGAGGCGGACTTGAAAGCGAGGCAGAATAGCAGGAAACAGATTTCAACAGGTACGTTGGAATCGCCTTTAAAGCACAGGAAGAGGGACACAACTTCGAATATGATGCTCTTGGCCAAAATGGGCGTATGCGTTTTCTCCTGAATATATTCAGGAGACAACGCATATGCCCTTTTTGGCCAAGCAAGCAAACGGGCAATGCCAATCTGCACTACAAAGAAGTATCATTTCCCACCGGTCAAAAGGGACATCCACAAAATGTGTAAAAACCAGAAAGGCAAGACAGGCCCTGGAGAACAGGGAGCCTTGTTATGCTGATGGGCGGGATGTAAATTGCCAACAGCCTCTCTGGAAGAGTGCATTGTGTTCCCTAAAACAAGTAAACAACAGAGCTACAGATCCAAGGGCACTTCCAGTCTAGGGAATATACCTTGGGAAAACTGAAAATCAATAAGACAGACCCACCCCAAAATTTAGGGTTGCACTGCTTACAAGGACCTCAACTTAGGTACACCTTAAATATCCCAGGAAATATAAAAATTGTTCAAAAAATTGTGGTACTTACGTACGATGGAATATTCCTCAGCCATGAAATCAATGTCATAAGACCAGTAGCAGCAAAATGGGTGGATTCAGGTACGATGATTCTAAGTGAAATAAGTCACAGAGAAAAAGAAACTTATCATAAGATATCACTTATGAAGATCCTGTAAACATGGCTACACTTGAACTGAGATAGGAAAGAGAAGAGTGTCTCACATTTAGAAAACACTCTTATGCCTGCTTAAGGGGGAAGGAGAGGTGAGGTGACGCATAAAACCAGAGTTTGATATAAGCACAGGTACCGTTCCAAAAACCAACTATGGAATAGACAAGACCTACACCTTCCTCAGTGAAAGGGATTCAAAGCCCCATATTTCCCGCAGAGGAATATATCTGACTGGTAAAAATCTTAAAACCTATGTATTGATATGTCTCCGTAAGGGAATCAAGTGTGTCTAGACTGGCATAAACATGGCAGCGAGAATCAGCTCAAACCCACTATAAAAAGGAATTTCAAAAACTGGGAAATTCTTTACAATTCCTTCAGGGTCTCTGATGAAACCTGGAATGACCCTATCTACAATGACAGCTGGATGTGGCATAAGGCTGGACACTTGGGACTGAGAGGATTGGTGAGATTGGGTGAGCAAATGCAGACCCTTTAAAGCACAAATGCCTGGCTCCCATTCCATGGGTCCCAACTCTCCAGGTTGAAGGGAATATTACTACAGCTATAACATGTACGGGAAACCTAGAGAACGGACACACTGTGAATACGAAAGGTTTCTAAAACTCAACGAATAGTCTCTCTCCTGGTGCTCCGCTTTGACTTTCCATCTGCTTTACTATCAACCTCCCAACTTGGAGAGACAGCCCCTTTAACCTCCTGGTTCGCACAGGTTTCCAATTTGGCAGAGGATGAAAGGGAAGAGGGAGAACCAATGAGAGAGTAGCTGTTAGGCATTTGGACGGACACATATCACTGTAATTTCCCGGCAGGAAGAAGAATTAACCAAAGTCTCAGCCACCCACCGGGAACCAGTATAGGTCCTGAACCAAAATTTTGGACTTGCGGTCAGCTCACCAAAAACGAGTTGAAAAATGGAGCTCAGGGGCACAGCAATTCACAAACTGGCCGAGTAATAAAGGACAACTATCGTCCAAAAATCTGTTGAGGGAAGGCAACGAGGCGGACTTGAAAGCGAGGCAGAATAGCAGGAAACAGATTTCAACAGGTACGTTGGAATCGCCTTTAAAGCACAGGAAGAGGGACACAACTTCGAATATGATGCTCTTGGCCAAAAAGGGCGTATGCGTTTTCTCCTGAATATATTCAGGAGAAAACGCATACGCCCTTTTTGGCCAAGCAAGCAAGCGGGCAATGCCAATCTGCACTACAAAGAAGTATCACTTCCCACCAGTCAAAAGGGACATCCACAAAATGTGTAAAAACCAGAAAGGCAAGACAGGCCCTGGAGAACAGGGAGCCTTGTTATGCTGATGGGCGGGATGTAAATTGCCAACAGCCTCTCTGGAAGAGTGCATTGTGTTCCCTAAAACAAGTAAACAACAGAGCTACAGATCCAAGGGCACTTCCAGTCTAGGGAATATACCTTGGGAAAACTGAAAATCAATAAGACAGAGCCACCCCAAAATTTAGGGTTGCACTGCTTACAAGGACCTCAACTTAGGTACACCTTAAATATCCCAGGAAATATAAAAATGGTTCAAAAAATTGTGGTACTTACGTACGATGGAATATCCCTCAGCAATGAAATCAATGTCATAAGACCAGTAGCAGCAAAATGGGTGGATTCAGGTACGATGATTCTAAGTGAAATAAGTCACAGAGAAAAAGAAACTTATCATAAGATATCACTTATGAAGATCCTGTAAACATGACTACACTTGAACTGAGTTAGGAAAGAGAACAGTGTCTCACATTTAGAAAACACTCTTATGCCTGCTTAAGGGGGAAGGAGAGGTGGGGTGATGCATAAAACCAGAGTTTGATATAAGCACAAGTACCGTTCCAAAAACCAACTATGGTATAGACAATACCTACACCTTCCTCAGTGAAAGGGACTCAAAACCCCATATTTCCCGCAGAGGAATATATCTGACTAGTAAGAATCTTAAAACCTATGGATTGATATGTCTCCGTAAGGGAATCAAGTGTGTCTAGACTGTCATAAACATGGCAGCGAGAATCAGCTCAAACCCACTATAAAAAGGAATTTCAAAAACAAAACAAAAAAACTGGGAAATTCTTTACAATTCCTTCAGGGTCTCTGATGAAACCTGGAATGACCCTATCTACACTGACAGCTGGATGTGGCATAAGGAGGGAAACTTGGGACTGAGATGATTGGTGATATTGGGTGAGCAAATGCAGAAACTTTAAAGCACAAATGCCTGGCACCCATTCCATGGGTCCCAACTCTCCAGGTTGAAGGGAATATTACTACAGCTATAACATGTACGGGAAACCTAGAGAAAGGACACACTGTGAATACGAAAGTTTTCTAAAACTCAACGAATAGTCCCTCTCCTGGTGCTCCGGTTTGACTTTACATCTGCTTTACTATCAATCTCCCAACTTGGAGAGACAGCCCCTTTAACCTCCTGGTTCGCACAGGTTGCCAATTTGGCAGAGGATGAAAGGGAAGAGGGAGAACCAATGAGAGAGTAGCTGTTAGGCGTTTGGACGGGCACATATCACTGTAATTTCCCGGCAGTAAGAAGAATTAACCAAAGTCTCAGCCACCCACCGGGAACCAGTATAACTCCTGAACCAAAATTTTGGACTTGCGGTCAGCTCACCAAAAACGAGTTGAAAAATGGAGCTCAGGGGCACAGCATTTCACAAACTGGCCGAGTAATAAAGGACAACTATCTTCCAAAAATCTGTTGAGGGAAGGCAACGAGGCGGACTTGAAAGCGAGGCAGAATAGCAGGAAACAGATTTCAAGAGGTACGTTGGAATCGCCTTTAAAGCACAGGAAGAGGGGCACAACTTCGACAATGATGCACTTGGCCAAAAAGGGCGTATGCGTTTTCTCCTGAATATATTCAGGAGAAAACGCATACGCCCTTTTTGGCCAAGCAAGCAAGCGGGCAATGCAAATCTGCACTACAAAGAAGTATCACTTCCCACCGGTCAATAGGGACATCCACAAAATGTGTAAAAACCAGAAAGGCAAGACAGGACCTGGAGAATAGGGAGCCTTGTTATGTTGATGGGCGGGATGTAATTGCCAACTGCCTCTCCGGAGGAGTACATTGAGTTCCCTAAAACAAGTAAAGAACAGAGCTACAGAGCCAAGGGCACTTACAGTCTACGGAATATACCTTGGGAAAACTGAAAATCAATAAGACAGAGCCACCCCAAAATTTAGGGCTGCACTGATTACAAGGACCGCAACTAGGGTACACCTTAAATATCCCAGGAAATATAAAAATGGTTCAAAAAATTGTGGTACTAACGTACGATGGAAAATCCCTCAGCCATGAAATCAATGTCATAAGACCAGTAGCAGCAAAATGGGTGGATTCAGGTACGATGATTCTAAGTGAAATAAGTCACAGAGAAAAAGAAACTTATCATAAGATATCACTTATGAAGATCCTGTAAACATGACTACACTTGAACTGAGTTAGGAAAGAGAACAGTGTCTCACATTTAGAAACCACTCTTATGCCTGCTTAAGGGGGAAGGAGAGGTGGGGTGATGCATAAAACCAGAGTTTGACATAAGCACAAGTACCGTTCCAAAAACCAACTATGGTATAGACAAGACCTACACCTTCCTCAGTGAAAGGGACTCAAAACCCCATATTTCCCGCAGAGGAATATATCTGACTAGTAAGAATCTTAAAACCTATGGATTGATATGTCTCCGTAAGGGAATCAAGTGTGTCTAGACTGTCATAAACATGGCAGCGAGAATCAGCTCAAACCCACTATAAAAAGGAATTTCAAAAACAAAACAAAAAAACTGGGAAATTCTTTACAATTCCGTCAGGGTCTCTGATGAAACCTGGAATGACCCTATCTACAATGACAGCTGGATGTGGCAAAAGGAGGGACACTTGGGACTGAGACGATTGGTGAGATTGGGTGAGCAAATGCAGAACCTTTAAAGCACAAATGCCTGGCACCCATACCATGGGTCCCAACTCTCAAGGTTGAAGGGAATATTACTACAGCTATAACATGTACGGGAAACCTAGAGAACGGACACACTGTGAATACGAAGTTTTCTAAAACTCAACGAATAGTCCCTCTCCTGGTGCTCCGGTTTGATTTTACATCTGCTTTACTATCAATCTCCCAATTGGAGAGACAGCCCCTTTAACCTCCTGGTTCGCACAGGTTGCCAATTTGGCAGAGGATGAAAGGGAAGAGGGAGAACCAATGTGAGAGTAGCTGTTAGGCATTTGGACGGGCACATATCACTGTAATTTCCCGGCAGGAAGAAGAATTAACCAAAGTCTCAGCCACCCACCGGGAACCAGTATAGGTCCTGAACCAAAATTTTGGACTTGCGGTCAGCTCACCAAAAACGAGTTGAAAAATGGAGCTCAGGGGCACAGCAATTCACAAACTGGCCGAGTAATAAAGGACAACTATCGTCCAAAAATCTGTTGAGGGAAGGCAACGAGGCGGACTTGAAAGCGAGGCAGAATAGCAGGAAACAGATTTCAAGAGGTACGTTGGAATCGCCTTTAAAGCACAGGAAGAGGGACACAACTTCGAATATGATGCACTTGGCCAAAAAGGGCGTATGCGTTTTCTCCTGAATATATTCAGGAGAAAACGCATACACCCTTTTTGGCCAAGCAAGCAAGCGGGCAATGCAAATGTGCACTTCAAAGAAGTATCACTTCCCACCGGTCAAAAGGGACATCCACAAAATGTGTAAAAACCAGAAAGGCAAGACAGGCACTGGAGAACAGGGAGCCTTGTTATGCTGATGGGCGGGATGTAAATTGCCAACTGCCTCTCTGGATGAGTGCATTGTGTTCCCTAAAACAAGTAAACAACAGAGCTACAGAGCCAAGGGCACTTCCAGTCTAGGGAATATACCTTGGGAAAACTGAAAATCAATAAGACAGAGCCACCCCAAAATTTAGGGCTGCACTGCTTACAAGGACCTCAACTTGGGTACACCTTAAATATCCCAGGAAATATAAAAATGGTTCAAAAAAGTGTGGTACTTATGTACGATGGAATATCCCTCAGCCATGAAGTCAATGTCATAAGACCAGTAGCAGCAAAATGAGTAGATTAAGGTACGAGGATTCTAAGTGAAATAAGTCACACAGAAAAAGAAACTTATCATAAGATATCACTTATGAAGATCCTGTAAACATGGCTACACTTGAACTGAGTTAGGAAAGAGAACAGTGTCTCACATTTAGAAAACACTCTTATGCCTGCTTAAGGGGGAAGGAGAGGTGGGGTGATGCATAAAACCGGAGTTTGATATAAGCACAGGTACTGTTCCAAAAACCAACTATGGAATAGACAAGACCTACACCTTCCTCAGTGAAAGGGACTCAAAACCCCATATTTCCCGCAGA